>NC_087443.1:6711312-7011312 GCF_036321535.1 Camelus dromedarius
TTTTTTGTTTTTAATGGAGGTACTGGGGATTGAACTCAGGACCTCATGCATGCTAAGCATGCGCTCTACCACTGCGCTATTTCCCTCCCCCTTCACTTCTTTTCTTTATGTACATTTTAACTGGACAGAATAAGTTTTGGATAGAATTCCAAAATTACGTATATGATTCTAGTATTTTTATGTTAACAGGCAAATGTGTTGCTTCAGAGTAGTTAAGAGATTCCAACTGGGGGGAGGGTATAGCTCAACTGGTAGAGCGCATGCTTAGCATGCACAAGGTCCTGGGTTTGGTCCCCAGTACCTCCATCAAGTAAATAAATAAACCTAATTACCACCTGCCTCAAAAAAAAAAAAAAAAGAAATTCCAACTGAACAGTTTCACATCTTCCCATGATCTGTACTCCTCTGCACTCCTCTGCCTCTTCTCCCAAGTAAAAGCACCTGCGATTCCCTGCAGTCCACACAAGGTTACGCTTCACACATCAGCACAACACGACTCCTTCCCTCAGGACATCACTACAAGTCTTCTCGATGGAAAAAAGGGTGTGAGAAAGGATAAAGGATCGAACCACAGTTTAAGAACAACAAAAAAAAGGGAAAGTCCCACAAAAGGACCAGAGAAAGTGGAAACAGGAGCTCAGTTACATCAGTGGCCATAACCATGTTCCTGTTTTCCTCCTGCATTTCTTCATCCTTTCCCTGTGGTTCCTCTTTTCAGGCAGATGGACAGTGGCCAGCTCTGCATGCCGGAAGCAGAGAAACTCAAAAATCTCAGCATACCCTGAATGAGCCACAGCCAGTTACACATCATCTGATTATCAGGCCCCAATAGACACAAAGACCAGACAGAACGGAGACCGCAAATGAAAAAGAACACCAGAATGTCAGTCAGAAAACCCGAATTTAAATCCCCGTATGCTGCATGATTTCCAACAAGTGAACTTTCCTGAGGTTCACTTTTGTGATCTACAAACAGGGACTACATACCAACAATCTAAGTATTTCACCACATTGCTGTGAAAATCTAAATGAGAAAAATATTGCACACCTGAGGCAAGTCACTTTTAAAATCACTCTAATGCTGTAAAGGGTAATAAGATTCTTAACTGAAGACCCTCTCTGCAATCACATATAGTACCCATGTTCTGCTTCTGCCTCTCTTAGGAGTTACAATGAAATAAGCATGATCCAGGCAAATTTAAGTGGTTTTTCAGTCACTGAATGTGTTTATCTGAAATAAACACTGTATTATCACCTAACAAAAAAATGTATATAGCTTAAGCATAAAGTATATTTATTCACATACAAGGCTCTCACCATCAACAAAATACGTCTATCAAATTTTAGTTCCAATGGTGTGCTAAGTAACCTACATCTTCTCATTTAACATCTTACCTATACCCAATCCAGCTCAGTAGAAAAAGCATGGGGCCTTCTGAAGTCTGAATGACTCAAGTTTGAATCCCAGCTAGGTTATCCTAAGTGGTCAGTAGGCCTTGGCCAAGTCAGAGCTGAAATATCCTCAAACGAAAAACAGGAATAATACTGCCCACTTCATAGGATTAAAATTATTGTGCTCATGTCTGTGTTGAGCCTAATCTGATGCCGAGCAAAAGGCAGTTGCTCAATATATGGTGGCTGGTAATTTGACTGCCTTCCCCCAAAGCGAGGATCTTTGATTTTTTTTAAGAATGCTTAAATTACACGGTCACACAAGATTACTCACACCGCAGACAAGCCAAGAAGCACAAAGAAAGGGATTCCCTAAGATCATTCACAGATACTGAAATTGTGCCCTAAAATTAATGCAAGCATAAGAGCCAACGTAAAGAGCTTAAAATCCATCCTTCCTTCTCCTGGCCCCTTATCACATGATACAAGAGTCAGGTGATTTAAAACCTGAACCACTGTTCCCTTAAGCCACTGGACTCTTGAGGAAGGAGGTGGCTGTTTTCTAACGGCCTCCCCATTAGAAGCCACTGTTTTAAGACCTGGGCTGACTGTCATCCCTTCCTTGAGAAGGATGGTTAAAAACAGGAAGACAGGGGAGAAGAGGATTTAGCTTAACTTGGAAAGCTAAATTCACTAAGGAAAGCGGATCAAGGACGACTGAGGACTTTATCTTCTTCATGACTTCACCTTAAGCTTATATCCCACCTATGTACATACTTTGGTCAGTTTTTGTACAGCTTCATTAATGTTCCCTCAAGCTAGTGCTTTTGCTGCTCTAGAGTTCATGACTATATTCAAAGTTGATCCATGATGAAGTTTTAACATACACATACACATTTATACAATGGAATACTACTCAGCCATAAAAAATAATAAAATAATGACATTTGCAGCAACATGGATGGGCCTGGAGATGATCATACTAAGTGAAGTAAGCCAGAAAGAGAAAGAAAAATACCATATGATATCACTTATATGTGGAATCTAAAAAAAAAAGACAAATGAACTTGTTTATAAAACAGAAACAGACTCACAAATATAGAAAACAAACATGGTCACAGGGGGAGAGAAAGGGGTGGGAAGGGATAAACTAGGAGCTTGAGATTTGCAGATACTAACTACTATCTATAAAACAGATAAACAACAAGTTTCTACAGTACAGCACAGGGAACGATATTCAGTATCTTGTAGTAACCTATAATGAAAAAGAATATAAAAACGAATATATGTAAACTGAACTATTATGCTGTACGCCAGAAACTGACACATTGCAAACTGACCATACTTCAATAAAAACGAAGTAAAATAAAATACATACACATATGTGTGTATGTACGTAGGCTATATATAAGTGAAAATCTCGTTAAAGACTGAGGCTGAGGTTTAATCAGGCCTTTTTTATCTTCCAGCTTAATTTTAAGCAGTTGTCACCTTTTTTTCCTTCTGTGACTATATATTAAGACATGTGTCCTCATCCAACAAGGAGGCATCAATACGTAAAATAGGCTTCACATTGTATTCTCCCCACAAACTGTTCACATTCAGAACTTTCCTCATTGCCTAGGCTCAGCCTTTTGGGGAGTCTGAGAGCCACTGGTAAAAGCTGTCAAAACAGACAGTCTGACACGCATAGAAGAACTACCGGGGAGAGTCAGAGAGAGAGTGAGTGTGTGTGTGTGTGTGTGTGTGTGTGTGTCCCCAAACTCACAAAATCAGACTGATGGTGGACAAGGGTGGAGAAGGGTGGCCTGGAGTAGAGCTGGATACAAAGAAAAAATGGAAAAGAACCCCAAGAGTAGGAAGAGTCTACCATTTACCACGCTGAGGAGAGGAAGAGGGACTGAAGAATCCGTTGGGGTAAAACTACAACATTAAAGAGAAAACAAAGAGATTTCACCAAACTGAGGCGTTAGAGTGAACCCTCCCTCCTGCTCCAATTCCATGTTTTTTTGTTTTTTTCCAGGAAGCCACAAAATAGTTCTTTTCCAACAGAGGGATAATATTAACAAAAGAAAATAAAGGAAATCTATGCTAAAAATGTAACCTACCTACACTGAGGAGTCTGAAAACGGAAATACTTCTTATCCCTTTTTGTAATGGGTTTCCAAACAGGAGGCCCAGGGAGAAGGGTATGTGAAAGGGAGCGAAGCAGCCAAACTTTTTCGGAATATGGAGTCTTTTGACTACATTCTTGTTTTTAATTGACCTTTTCGTGGTCAGCTGGCAGATTCTTAGCTCAGTGCAGCATCTGACTGGGGAAGTCCGAATCTGATGAGTGGTCCATACGCCAGACAACTGAAAAGACGAAGCCAACGCAAGACTGATGCAGAACCAGCACTTGCTTTGGGTCACACTCTAATGCCCCCATCGAGCGGCTGAAACTCCAGCGAGGTTTGAATCCACTGAAAACAGTGCAACGGAAGAGAGAACACAGCACAGTTCAAGGGAGAGCTGAAGTTTAGCCAGACCAGGCAGCTCGCCGGAGAAGTGTGTAAGCAGGTTGGAGGTGGAAAACAGTGTACACAGAGAAAGGGGCTAACTCAGAAAACAACTATCTACGGAGGGTATGCTTTCCTCCTGGGGTGGCTGCACCAAGAGGAAATCCTTTTACACCCAGAAACGGCGCTCCTCGCCCACGCGCCCCGCGCCGCCCACCCAGCGCCCGGCGTCCAGCGCACACTTACTTTCGTCCGGCCATTGATTTTGTAGTTGCCCAGCTTCCCGTTACAGTGGCGGATCAGGTCGTCCATGCTGCTCATGAGCAGCCCGATGGTTTCGCAGCCGGGCTCCTTGCCCTCGATCCAGGTGATCTTATCGCCTCGGATGTCCTTGGACGAGTCGCTCTTCTGGCTGACCAGCTGCCCGTCCGTGAACTTGCCCGTGTCGTGCAGGGCGCGCACCTCGTCGCCGATCTGCTGCCCGGTCTCCTTGCCCAGGAAGTCGTCCACCACGCAGATGCCGTGCTTGTTCATGCACGGCACGATGTACTCCAGCGCCAGCTTCAGCGCCGGCAGCGGCTTCGTCTGCCCGTTGGGCCGCAGGCCGCCGCCGGGACTCAGCCCCTCGCCCGGCGCGTGGCTCGGCGGGTACAGGTTCGCCTTGTCCTGGTACAGCGGCGAGCGGGCCAGCGGCTCCTCCTTCGCGGGCTCCGCCTCGGCCGCCGCCGGACCCTGGCCGCCGGGCGCCGCGCGAGGCGGGGACGCGGCCACCGCGGGCTTGGCCTTCGCCTTCGCCTTGGCGGCGTCTCCGGCGGCCCGCGGGCCCGCAGCCTCGGCGGCTCTATCCCGGCGCGGCGCTGCCTTCCTGGCCGCCCCGGCCCCGGAGGCCCTGGGCGGCGGCGCGGCGGCCGGCGGCGCGGGGCCGGGGTGCTGGGGCTGGCCCGCTCCGTGGGCGGGGGCGCCCTCGCCGCCCTGGCACACGAGCTTGTGCTTCTTCCAGTCCTGGCGCTGGTGCTCCTTGCTGCAGTAGAAGGAGCTGCGGCAGCGGCTGCAGCGCAGCAGGTTCTCCATCTTCCCGCACAGCTCGCAGTACTGCCGGTCTCGCTCGCTCGGGCTCGGCCCGCCGGGCCCGCCGCTGTCATTGGCCATGGCGGCGGCGGTGGCGGCGGCGGCAGCGGAGGCCGAGAAGGAGGGGTGGCGGCCGGACGGCCTCGCCTGGGGCCGGGGAGCGGGCGGAGCGGCCGGGGCCGTCACTGCGCCATGCACCCGCCGCCCCTCGTCTCAGGAGGCCGGCGCCTCGCGCCCGCGGCCCGGCCGCTTCCTTGTCCTCCGGTCCGGCCGCGCAGCGCCGGCGGCCGCCTCAGCGCCTCATCGCCGCCGCGGGCTGAGAGAGCGCGGCCTGCGCGGCGGACGGCGACCTCCGCTCGGGCGCGCGGGCCCGGCGCGCGAGACCGGCCGCCTTGGCCGCCGCCGCCACCGCCTCAGCGTCCCAGGCGGCCCGGCCCGGCCTGAGGAGGAGCGCAGGGCGTGCGGGCGCCACTCGCTCTGCGCGCTCTGCACGTACACCACGGCCCCGCGGCGACCCGGGCGGGCGGCGCGCGGGGGCGGGGGCGGGGGCAGGGCCGAGGGGAGGGCCGAGGGGGTGGCCGCCGCGCGCTCGCGCTCGGGCACGGGCGGCGCCGGTGCTGCCTCCGCTTTCCCGCACTCGGCGGGCTGGGCTTCGGAGCCCGGGGCCGGCGCCCTCCCCGCCCCCTCGCCGACTCCGCCCGGGGCGGGCCGGGGACGCTGCCGCCGCCCGGCGCGGCCTGCGCGGGGACGCCGAGGGGCAGGCCCGCGAGCGACGTTAGGGCGGGGACCCCGCCGCCGCCGCCGCCGCCCCCGCCCCCCCCCAGGCCTGCGACCCGGGCCGCTCCTACACCTGCCGGGGAGAGCGCGGCCGCGCGATGGTCGCGGTCTTAATATGGCTGCTGTTTGTTTGGACCCGACTGGGTGTGTTCCAAGCGCGCTCCAGACTCGGTTGCAAGGTGGCTCTTGCAGCCCCCTTTTGCATAGGAGGAAACGGAAATTCGGAGAAGTAGAGCAGCTGGCCCAAGGTCACGCAGAGCTGGGACTGAATCCAGGAATCAGACTGTCAAGATTCCAAGGCTGCTTTTTCCATCACACCAATACAGCCTCTAATTCAAGAAGGCCTGAAATGGTTAAAAACAAAAACAAGTATTGCTGCCGTGTGAATCCAAGCCCCAGTGCCCCGTTTGAGCCAAATTTAAAGGTACTGAAATTTGATGTATTTTTACCACTTAACAATCCTGTGAAAACTGGGTTTTAAACCTGTCGAGTTTAAAACCTCATGAAGAACTATTTGGCTACCAAGTTAAATAAGGTCATCAGTGTGCATTTCTATATCCACATTGAGGCTCTTAAGTTCAGACTGATGGAACTGCTCCGAAGAAGTGGATTTGGGTGGTAAATAACCTTAACTACATTAACGACTTTTTAAATTAAAAAAAAAAACAAAACAAAAAAAAACCTCTCATTAGTAGAATTTGTGCTATGTTGATGAATACAGTTCTTTGTTTTATAGTACGTAAAAACCTTACCAGAAATAAGCCAAGGGTGTTTCTTTCCGCCTCCCATTTATTTTAAGACTAAAAAGAGCTATGGCAGATACTACCTACTATATATATAAAGAGATGAACAAGATCTTACTATATAGCACAGGGAACTGTATTCGCTATCTCATAATAGCCTATAAGAAAAAAATATGAAAAAGAATATATATATGTATTCATGTATAACTGAATCACTATGCTGTACACTAGAAATTAACACAACATTGTAAACTGACTATACTTCAGTTTTTTTAAGGGGCTGTGATTTAGATTTTCACAATCTTTATGGAACACCTGCTAATTTGGTAAATGTTGCACTAGGCTTGTGTATCATCTGAATAGACTGCAAGTAACTTCAGCAGTCCTTGAGATGATAGCCTTCCAGATTAACAACACAAGAGCTGAAATGTGTAAGGTCAAAGGCAGGAGAATATAAGAAGTTATAAACCACTTTGTAGAATATTTGTAAAAAACTACTTGAGTCCGAAAACTCTTCATCAACTCTACAGAACTTAAAACTGTCATTAAGTTCAGCTATATATATAAATGGACAGTATCTGAGGGATCCAACCTGGTGAAAGAGGACAGTAATTCCACTTAGCTTGGCCTTTGAAAGACTGAGATAAGTATTATATTCATGGCTTCAAATTCCAAACCAAACGAAAAATCCGACTTTCTGTAAAGAATCAAGATCTGGATCTATCTCAACTGTGTACCCAACTTTCCCAGAGCTTTATGAAATTCAGTAAAATATCATGGTTGCAGTTATTACTAATTAGGCTGTTTAACAAATGTGTTAGGAGAACGCAACCTGCCAGACTGTCCGTGGCACGCAAATGAAGTAGTTACCCTTCGTACACTTGTGAGGGGTATAGTCCACTGCAGGAGGCAGGCAGGTAAACAAATAATGACTGCCAAGAGTTCAGAGTAAACGCCCTAAAAGAGGGGAGGATAGGATGGGACAGAAACAAAGGAAAAGGAATTGCTAGCTCTGCCCTTTGCATTAATCAAGATTCCAAGCAAATTAATTTAGAAATTCTAAAAAGTGCTTAGGATTCATGATTTGCAGATACTAACTACTATGTATAAAATAGATAAACAGCAAGGTCCTACTGTAGAGCACAGGGAAATACATTCAATACCTTATAATAGCCTATAATGAAAAAGAATATGAAAAGGAATGTATGTATGTATAACTGAATCACTGTGCTGTACACCAGCAATTAACACAACATTGTAAACCGTAAATTGGAAGTACAGTATACTTCAAAAAAAATTGCTTAAGAAAATAAGCTATGAAAATGTTTTGATATACATAAATCATAAAAAGTAAAATATAATTTCAATACAAGTAAAATCAAATACTCCTTCAGCCTCCCTTTGCTATAGTAATGATAAATGATTTTTAACTATTCCCAAGTTGACTAGGGAACACGCGTTCTAAAAACTCTTGATTCTTCTCAATTTAGTTACTTGTAGGTCTTACAAGAAGTCTAACAGTATCTCAAAAATTGCTGTCTGGGACTATGGCGTGCAAACAAGTGTATTTATATCTCGATATGCACTTTGCATATATTTTCATTGTTATCTACTTAATAACTGTCCATATCAAAACCTTTATTAGCTTTCATTTTGTTCCAATTAAGTATAGAAAATGAATAGCACAGGGAACCATATTCAAAATCTTGTAATAACCTTCAATTAAAAAATACGAAAACGAATATATGTATGTATATGCATGACTGGGACATTGTGCTGTACACCAGAAACTGACACATTGTAACTGACTATATACTTCAGTTAAAAATAAAAATAAAAAAACACATGCAAAATGACAAAAAATATAGAAAATAACAAATTGAACATGTGTATCTTGACAATACTTAATCAAAGGTGACCCTCTCAAAGTTTTCATGAATAGAACAAATGTAAAATATTGTTTCATGATTAGAACAAATATAAAATATTGTTTCAAGTATTTCCAAAGATCCATGATTTCAGAATTTTCAGTTATTCTGGTTTAATAGTATGTCAACAAATTCGATGTTGGTGAGGTTTCCCCAAACCATCTGCTAACCATGCTATAGTCAATGAATGACATGAGCTCCAAGGAGAGCCTGGAACTCTACCAGCATCGTAGCTGTAGTTACTTTTTCAAAAGTCAAAGAGAAGATGCACAGTGTGTTGCAGGAATTTATCCTATGAACACTGATATGATACTCTTAATGTGCCAATCTTATTAACTCATTTAATCCTCATAACACCATGAGGTGGGCACTTTATTATGCCCACTTACGGAAGATGAAATAAGAGGAAGGCAATGCGTGTCCTTCCCAATTTTTAAGATTATAAGATTAGTAGCACTAGGGGTGTTACCTAATACTCTGCGGAGAACAAAGGCTTGTGTCTCCAAAAGCCAGGAATTAGCGCAACTTTTTTCCTGCCCACAACCTAATCAAGAACTGAACTGAAGGATGAATTAAAGTAAAAATGCTACCATCACCGTATCACACCAGTTTGGACCAAAGCTAACTGCCCGCCTATTTGGCTTCCCTTACTTCTGGCAATGTTTACTGAAACTACAAAAAGCAGTAAGCACTGGGACCTGACAAAAGACTTACAAAGAGAGGCAAAGCTGAGATTAAATGCAAAGGACAGAGTTAAATGAGGAAGTGAATTTAGAAATGACTGTGTTGACTCTTGAGGAAAGCCCAGTGAACAGGCTTTACCTTCAAGGGACCTAGCACTCGTTCTCCTTTAAAAATATGTTAAAAATGCACAAAAGAGTCTCTGCTCAGGAAGTCAAACATCTGATTGTTAACTAATGACCTCTTGTGGCCCCATCTGTGACAATCTTGTTTTAATACATTACAGAGAACAGAAAAAAAAATCACAAGTATAACATAGGCATCCCACCAAGATAAACAGGAAGACGATCTTTGAGTTCTGGGAAAAGCAGCTAAAAATCTGAGGCATTTTCTAACTATAGTATCGGGACATGCACAAGTAGGTGTCTTTGGAAAACAGCACCTGCTCGTCTCTGTACTGGGGGTTCTGCCAGATCCCACATGAGCTGTGAGCTTCCCCACGGCCATGGAACCAGCTTTACCGTCTCTCAGGTTGTTTCCTCGTGCAAATAAATGATTTAAATAGACTTTCTATATATTCAGGAAAATGTCTCTATCACCCAACTTCATCAGCTTATGATTTAAAACTTACCTACTATAACCCAGTTAAAAATCAATCATCTCATTTCAAGAAATACAAAACTTTACAACCATTTGTCATTATAGTGATTTTTTTGTATTACAAACATGGGTTACTATATACATTATGTGTTAATGTAATTACACAAAAAGCTGGGACTTTTTTCTTTGGTTGGTTTTTTTTGACAACAAACATAACCTTAACATTGAACCAACTTTTAATGTAGTCCCAATCAGTAACTTAATGCCAATCCAGACTGGAGGCAGCTAAATTATTTCTGTAATTTTTGTGTGTGTGAAAAAATGTAAACATGCACAAAAATAGAGTTAACAGCATAATCAGCCTCAACCCTGATTAGTTCAATAATTAGCAACTTCAACAATTATCAACATTTTTATACCCTTGTCTCTCCCATTTTGCCTTTTTTATTTACTTTTTGTAGAGTTATACTTGACATATACCACTGTGTTAGTTTTAGATGTACAACATAATGATTTGATATATATATTGTATAGTTTGTGAAATGATTATCACAGTTTCATCACTTCACGTAGTTATCAAATTTTTTTTCCTGTGATGAGAACTTTTAAGATCTACTCTCTTAGCAACTTTCAGATCTACAACACAGTATTGTTAACCACAGTCACCATCCTGCACATTAGAGCTCCAAGATTTATGTCTAACTGAAAGTTGTACCTTTGAACCCCCTTCACCCATTTCCCTCACCCTCAACCCCCACCTCTGGCAACCACTAATTTATTCTTGGTCTCTATGAGTTCAGTTTTTTTATTTTTGTTTTTTTAGAAACCACACATAAGTGAGATCATATGGTATTTGTCTTTGTCTGACTTATTTCACTCAGCATAGTGCCTTTGAGGTCCATCCCCACTGTCACAAAAGGAAAGATAGCCTTTATTTTTATGGATGAATAATATTCATATATAAATATATTCGTAAATCATATATCTGATATGCTATATTTGCAAATCATGTCTGATATATTTTCAAATCATGTATCTGATATACTACAGTTCAGCATAATCAACCAAATATTTGCAAATATTTTCTCTCCTCCTGTAGAATGCCTATTCATGTATAAATACATTTGAAAGTCATATATCTGATATATTTGCAAATCATATCTGATATACTATATTTGCAGATCATTTATCTGATATACTATAGCTTATCAGCATAATCAACCAAATATTTGCAAATGTTTTCTCATGCTGTAGAATGCCTATTCATGTATTACTATTCATGTATAAATATATTTGCAAATCATATATCTAATGTAAAATATATGCAAATCGTATATCAGATATACGATTTGCAAATATTGTCTCTCATTCTGTAGAATGCTGTTTCATTTTGCTGAAGGTTTCTTTTTGCTGTACAGAGCTTTTTGGTTTGATGTGGTCCCACTTGTTATTTTGCTTTTGTTGCCTTTGCTTTTGCTGTCACATCCAAAAAAATACTGCCAAGATGCACGTCTGAGAGCTTTTCCCCTATATCTTCTTCCAGGAGCTTTATGATTTCCGATCTTTCGTCCATTTGAGCTGATTTGGGGGCATTGGTGTAGGATAGGGGTCCAGTTTCATTCCTTTGCATGTGACTGTCTAGTTTTCCCATATTCTTGGCCCCTTTGTCATAAATTAATTGACCATATACGTGTGGATTTATTTCTGGGCTGTCTTTCTGTTCCCTTGATCTGTGTATCTGTTTCTATGCCAGTACTGTACTTTTGTGTGTTTTTTTCTTCATCTTTTATATACATTTTCCCTGGTCTCATCTCTTTGTCAGGAGACATTCTTATTTAAATGTTCAACCCACATCAAATGGGAAGGCCAATTCCTTCTCCAAGGACCTGCAAATCTTCAGTTTTGCATTCATAGTTTTCATTCTCGTGACCACCCCTGACCCTGAATTTCTGCTCCTGTAAAACAAAGATCTCCTTCTTTTCCCTGTTCCCTTCCTTCTGCTCCAAAAAGAACCCAGGTTCCAAACTCAGCTCTTTTTAAACCTCTTTTCCTTCTGGCCTCTCCCAGGGGTCTCTTCACAGGGCTCTGGCTACTCCGTTTTGGGGGCAGGGATCCTTGACACTAAACCACTGCAGGAAACTGAATTTGTCTTACTGTGTAGCTTGCCCCCTGCACTCTGGGCTGGCCTTCAGATATCCAACTGCTCACTCATATTATCTCCAAGGTCTTATACTCAGAGACTTTCTCTTGAGTAGCCCAGAACTGGCCAAATTTGAAATTTCAGCCTCTCCTAGTGACTAGTACCTGGATACGGAGGGAAGTGATGTGTGAGTTCTGTTGCTACTGATACAGTTTACTTGCACATCCTTTCCTCAACTTAGGAAGGCAAAACTAGTCATAGTCTAAATTCTAAATGAGAATGGTTTTCCTTTATTACATTCCTGCTTATTAATAGTCATTATTTTATTTTATTAAGTTTTTTTCTCATCCACCACAGCCTTTCTGGTTTTTTAACTGCTCTCTGTTGTAGCATACCATTTTCCCACCACAACTGACTCATCTCTTCTCTTCTCTGCCAATTTAACTTTTACCCATTCTACAAAGATCATCTGAAATCCCATTACTCTCACAAAATGTGTGTATACAAAAGCATGCATAAATAAACGCCCAGCTAATTTTTTCTTTCATTTTTTTCCTTTTTCAGTTTTATTAGGTAGAATTATTACAATTCAACTGCACATACACATTATATTGCATGTAAATACATATATACAGTATCTTGCACATTTTTTTGTTTACATAGATACACTGATGATTGTTTCTAAGAACAGATAAGAGCTTTAGCTTTTTAAACTTACATAGTTATAACACCCAGCTAGTTTTAATGTAGTTTTTTACAGTTCACAAAAGACTTGCACATACAAATTCTCATTTGATGCTCTTACGTTCTTAACAGACTATGGATGCATGTTATTCAGACTTCCATTTTACATATAAGAAAATTCAGTCTTTGTGCGGCCAAGCAACTAGCCCAAGGACATACAGTTAAATTGATACAGTTTTGCATTTCAGGGAAAACCTTTTTTTTTCTTTTACCTTTTGATCCCTTTCACTTAAGGTCCGATTGGTTATGGGGTTTTGTTATTGTTGTTTTACTATATCTTTGTAATATAGTTTGAAATCAGGAAGTGTGATGTCTCCAGCTTTTTTGTTCTTTCTCAGGATTGCTTTGGCTATTCAGGGTATTTTGTGGTTCGATACAAGTTTTAGATTTTTTTTCTATTTCTGTGAAAAATTCCATTGGAATTTAGCTAGAAATTACACGGAATCTGTAGATTGAGTTAGGTAGTATGGACATTGTGACAATATTAGTTCTTCCAATCCATGAACACAGAATATCTTTCTATTTATTTGTATCTTTTCCAACTACTTCCATCAGTGTCAAATAGTTATCAGTACACAG
Source organism: Camelus dromedarius (assembly GCF_036321535.1). NCBI lineage: Eukaryota > Metazoa > Chordata > Mammalia > Artiodactyla > Camelidae > Camelus > Camelus dromedarius. Next base: position 6,724,463 of record NC_087443.1, read on the forward strand.
GTGTTTCACCTCCTTGGTTATATTTATACCTAGGCACTTTATTCTCTGTGATGAAATTATAAATGGGATTGTTAATTTCTCTTTCTGATAGTTTGTTATTAGTGTATAGAAGCACAACTGATATGTATATTAATTTTGTATCCTGCAACTTTCCTGAATTTATTTATTAGTTCTGACAGTTTCTTGGTAGGGTCTTCTCTATATCTAATATCATGTCACTTGCAAATAGAGAAAACTTCTTTTGTGATTTGGATTCTTTTTATTTCATTTTCTTGCCTAATTGCTGAGGCCAGGACTTCCAGCAGTATGCTGAATGGAAGCGGTGAGAGTGGGCAGTCTTGTCTTGTTCCTGATCTTAAAGGAAATGCTTTCAGCGTTTCCCCATTGAGTATGAATGTTAGCTGTTGGGCTTGTCATATAAGCCCTTATTGTGCTAAGGTAGGTTACCCTTCCTCCCACTTTGTTGAGAGTTTTTATCATAAATGGATGCTGAACTTAGTCAAATGCTCTTTCTATATCTATTGATATGGTCCTATGATTTTTATCCTTCATTTTGTTAATGTGTATCATGTTGATTGATTTGTTGGTAGTGAACCATCCTTGCATACCTGGATTAAATTCTGCTTGATCATAGTGTGTTCATCCTTTTAATGTATTGTTGAACTTGATTTGCTAATATTTTGATGAGGATTCTGCATCTACATTCATCAGGAATATTGGCCTGTAATTTTCTTTTTTCTGTGAAATGTTTGTCTGGTTTTGGTTTGGCCTCATCAAATGAGCTTGGAAGTGTTCTTTCCTCTTTGATTTTTTGAAGAGTTTGAGAAGGATAGATATTAAATCTTATTTAAATGTTTGGTGGAATGCACCAGGGAAGTTCTCCAGTCCTAGTCTTTTGCTTGCTGGAAGGTTTTGGTTACTGATTCAATCTCCTTACTAGCAGTAGGTCTGTTCAGATACTCTATTTCTTCACGATCCAGTCTTGCTTGGTTGTATGTTTCTAGGAATTTATCCATTTCTTCTTCTTGTCCAATTTGTTGGCATTTAATTCATGGTAGTTTCTAATTTTGTTTTCTTTTTTTGGCTGAAATATTATAAGGCATATCCAAACTTTGATATACATGTTTGATAAGGATTTTAAATAAAACCGTATCCACCATGCCATTATCTCACCACCAAAATTAAGAAAACCTCTTCATGCTATCATCTATCGTCCAGCAAGTGTTAATTTTTTCTGATTATCTCACTGATTCTTTTCACAGTTGCTTCATTCTATTTAAGATCTAAACCAGGTTCATGTATTGCACTTGAGTGTCATGTTTTTAAGTCCCTTTTACTTGATTTTACTAGTTCCCTGTCCCCCCTTTTTTCATATCATAATTTGCTGGAGAAACTATATCATTCGTACTGTAGAATGTTCCTGGGATTTAGCTGATTGCTTCCTCATGATATTCCTCCTTTTCTAGAATTCTGGATCCAGAATTTTTATTCGATTCAGGCTCTGTGTTTTAGCCAAGAATACTTCATAGTGCTTGTTGTGTAATACCTGTTTCATAACATCTTCAGGCACATAATGTGTGGCAGTTTCATTATTCGTGATGAAATATTGTTCACGAGTTCAAATGATTTCAGCTTGATCCTTGCCTTAGAACTTTTTAATCAGCCTTTCACCTGTTTTAGCAATAACAACCATGGCTAGCTGCAACGTTTCATCAGAGATTGAACAAAAAATAATTTCTAATTCTAGCATTCCTTCTGAACTTATTAGCTGAAGTTCTACTGTGGAGAACTTTTTTCATCAACTGTTTTTTTACCCTGAAATACAATTTTCATATATTCGAATTGTTTTAATTATTCTTTTTGATGATTAAATTGTTGCACTTCTGTCCAATGAGAAATTATTCAAGTTGGTTCCTGTGTGTTTTAGATTTGTTCACATTAACTGTGGATAATTTTCTTGCTTTCTGGCCCAAGATGGCCCAGACTCATCTTGTACATTTCCTGCCCCTGACCCAGTATTAGTCATTTTTTTCAAAGATCCCTGGTTCCTTTTACTACAAAATGGTAGTTAGAAGCCACCATCAGGGATTCCCATTGTCACTGGGTTGTGATTACTTCTAGGTCTTTCCAATGAACAGAGCTAGGAAATAGGTCATTTTTTCAAATTGAATCCATAGTATTATTCCAGTTCAAATATAAGATTACAGGGTTTTAGTTTAATTTCTCTGATTTTATATTTGTGTCTTTTTTTCTCTTACACTAAAATTTTTTTCCTAATGACATTTACATAGCTACTTATCTGCTTTATCCTACTTTAAGGATTTATTGCATTCTTTTTGTCTGTATAACATATCCGATTAGGGAAAGACAGTAAAAATACTGTGTTTGAAAGTCATCTGACAACAAGTTTATACTTGTAGCACAGGGAACTGTATTCAGTATCTTGTAGCAACTTACAGTGAAAAAGAATATGAAAACAAATATGTGTCTGTTCCTGTATGACTGAAGCATTGTGCTGTACACCAGAAACTGACACAACATTGTAACCTGACTATATACTTCAATAAAAATATATTTAAAGAAATAAAGTCATTTGATCTAGTTCTTTTCTCCATGTGGCTGTGCCATCAACTTGAGATATAGTTAGTTTAGTTTCAAGTACATTTCCAGTTTCTAGGGGATTGATTTTTTTTTCCTTTTCGGGATAATTGCACTTTAATTATGTAGTATATAGCACGGAGCTAGGCACTGTTCTAAATTCTTTGTGTGTATCATGTGATTTAACCCTCATAACAAACCTTTGCTGTGGGTATTTACATTGAGGGAGAATGAGGTGCTAAGAAGTTTCATAGTTCCTGAGATCACAAGCTGAGGGAGATGGATTTAACCTGAAAGATCTGATTTATATTCCCATGGCAAAATATGATAAATTCCATAAGAGATAAAAGCAAACTAATTTGGGGGATTCAAGTTACTGAATTTGGGGCATTCAGTAACAGGGACCAGAAAGAGGGACTTATGAAAGAAGGGGACTTTAGAAATGTTCACATAAATTTCCTCAAATGCCCTATTTTCATTTCATTCCATTCAAGGATATGCAGTGAGCAAAAAATTGGAGACAACCTACACTGACATACAGGGGAATGATATGCAACTATTTACAATTACTTTGGCATTTATTACTTTTGGTCCACAACTAATGTGTTTTATTTTCCAAATGCTTTTCCTTTTACGTTTATTTGTTTGTTTATTGAGTTATAGTCAGTTTACAATGTTGTATCAATTTCCAGCATAGAGCACAATTTTTCAGTTACACATGAACATACATACATTCATTGTCACCTTCTTTTTCACTGTGAGCTACCACAAGATCTTGTATATATTTCCCTGTGCTATACAGTATAATCTTGTTTATCTATTCTGCATATGCCTGTCAGTATCTACAAATTTTGAACTCCCAGTCTGTCTCTTCCCACCCCCCTCCCCACTGGCAACCACAAGTTTGTATTCTGTCTGTGAGTCTGTTTCTGTTTTGTATTTATGTTCATTTGTCTCTTTCTTTCTTTCTTTCTTTCTTCCTTCCTTTCTACCTACCTTCCTTCCTTCCTTTCTTTCTTTCCTCCTTTTCAGACTCTACATATGCGCAATCTCATATGGTATTTTTCTTTCTCTTTCTGGCTTACTTCACTTAGAATGACATTCTCCAGGGACATCCATGTTGCTGCAAAAGGCGTTATGTTGTCCAAATGCTTTTAAAAGTTTCTCTTGTTCACTAGTTTTCAGCAACTTGATGATATCATGACTTGGTGTTGTTTTCTTTGTTTTAATTCTGAGCAAGGTCCTCATCTTGCATATACATACATATATTCATTTTCTTTTTCTTCATTAAAGTTTATTACAAGATACTGAATATAGTTTCCTGTGCTATACAGAAGAAACTTGTTTTTTTAAATCTATTTTTATATATAATGGCTAACATTTGCAAATCTCAAACTCCCAAATTTATCCCCTCTCACCCTCTTTCCCCCAGTAACCATTAGACTGTTTACTATGTCTGCAAGTCTGTATCTGTTTTGTAGACAAGTTCATAGTGGCCTTTTTTTTTCTTTCTTTTTTTAGATTCCACATATGAGTGATATCATCTGACATTTTTCTTTCTCTTTCTGGCTGACTTCATAACTATTGTTTCTTCAAACATTTTTCTGCCCCCATTTTTCTGAGATTCAATTTACATATATATTAGATGACTTATTATGTCTTTTCCTTCCTCTATACTTTCATTTGAAAGCATTTCTATTGCTATATCTTCGGGTACATACTTTTTTTTTTCAATCTGGTTTTTTTTTTTTTTTTTTTCTTCATTTCAGTTACATCATCTTTTTCAGGTCTGGAATTTCCAACTGGCCTTCTCTTTCTATATCTTCCATTTCTCCCTTCAGTTATTGTCTATATTTTTGTTTACATCCTTGAGCATTTTTATAAATGGTGTTTTAAAGGATTTGTCTGCTAATTCCATGCAATTTCTGGATCTGTTGCACTTGGGCTAATTTTTCTTTGTTTATGGATTACATTTCCCTGCTTCTTTGCACATTTGCTAATTATTAATTGGATTTTAAACATTGTGACTATTTTGTTGTCGGGCCCTAGATTTCATTGTCTTTCCTTAAGGAGGGTTAGATTTATTCTGGTATGAATTATATACCCTTTTGAAGCTTTTTTAAAGCGTTGCATGTTGCTCTCGAGAAGTCTGATGCCAGCCTTTCTTACCTTTATAAATAATGTTATCTTTATGCCTGAGGTCTCTGAGGCTTTTTCCTTTCTCTTTTAAGTCTAGTGGTTTTTCTAACGTACATGTCAGGGTTCTTCATTACAGGTCATTTTTCCCATGTATGTGGTGGCTTCTTTCAATATTTATTTTTAAGTTTTCTCACTTCTGGGAGCTTTTTAAAAATTTTAAACACTCATTTTATTCCATTGTTTCATTTCTCTTCTTCAGAGATTCCAGTTACGTGTATGTTGATTCTGTGTGTGTCTGTTTTCCGTCCCTTTCACACTCTTGTTAATCCCCTTTTAAATATCTTTATCTCAGCTTCATTCTCGCGTTGTTTTACTCACTTTCTTCATTGTCCCTTATTAGGTTTTTATTTGAATTCCTTCTTCCTTAGGCACCTGGTCGTCCTTCATCTTTTTTAGACATATGCTTTTTAATTCAAGTTTTTTCCTGAGTTTGGTCAATTCTTATTGCATTTCTTTCCTTTTTTTTTTTTTTCCAGTCCATATTTCTTGTGAGTGTTTGAATTTATGATTCTGAGTGGTTTGATTATCTTTACATGATGGTTTAAGAATGTATAATTCAGTGTAGAGTTTTATGCTATAGCGCACCGCTTTGGGGTTGGTTTTGTTGGGAGCGTTTTTTAAGTAAATGAGCTTATGGTGGTGTTGAAGGGTGGAAGGGTTGGTGTGTCCTATTTTTCAGGATCTTTTTTTTTTTTTGGATCCTTAATTTAACTTTCTTCTTTCCACTCACTGCAGTTTCTCCAAGCCCCCCCCCCCCCTCTATTCCTCTGATGCCCTCACAAAAGAAATGCTGTATTTGAGGCAGCTGTTTCCAGTCCCAGTCACCTTCAGGCATCTTGCATGTATCCAGTATTGTGAACAACACCTCCCAGAGCTGAGGTTTTGTTTTATTTTGGTTTGGTTTGGTTTGGTTTTGGACCTCCTGCATGCTGATCACCTCCCAGAGCCGAAGTCTTTTGTTGTTATTTGTTTGTTTGTTTTTAATAGAGGGACTGGGGACTGAACCCAGGACCTCGTGCATGCTAAGCGTGCGCTCTACCACTGAGCTCTACCCTTCCCTGCTAGAGCTGAGTTTTAACACGCAACGTTGGACATTTCCTTCCTGGGGTGATTTTGGTCAATGCTTTGTTTAAGTCCTTTGCTCCCCTCTTTTCTTTTGAAGGGACTTGTTTAAGTCACAGTTCCCCTACTCTAAGCATCCACAGGCTTGTAGGAGCGGGATTTCTGTTGGAATTTGATGTTTATTTCTCTACTTACAGGTAATCTGAAGTTCGAGTTGTTCCCTGTCTCCTACAAATGCCAAAGGCTGGGTAATATATGGTTTTATTTACATTCTTTGTTGATTTTATGGATTTGGGGAGGCTGTGCAGACAAATTCTGATTCAAGCATCTGACGTTATGTTCGAGAGCTGGAATCTCTATTTGGAATTGCCTCTCTAGGACCATAGTAGGGTGATTTGTGAGCATATAGGCCAGAGGAGCTTCAGAGCAGGAATCAACATTTTAGTCTGTACCAGGGGCCAGCAAACGTTTTCTGTAAAGGCCCAGCTATTAAATATTTTAGGCTTTTGGAGGCCATACTGTCTCTGTGGACCAGCAACTCTACTGTGGTAGCATAAAATCGCAAAAGACAAGTAACCACATGAGTGTGACTGTGTTCTTATAAACTCTAGAACAAAAACAGACATTGGGTCGGATCTGACCCTCAGGCCATTGTTTGCCAACTTCTGGCACCTATTAACCCATAGGAAATGGCTTCAAAGCAGATAAAACAAATTCCAAATGTTTTGATAGGTGGTTCAATAGAAAACTCAGAGATTTTGTTAGTAAAATAGTAATTTAATGTCTCTCGAGTTTCTCATTAAATACAAAAATATTAGCTTGTATACTCTATTAAATAAGCAGAAGGATAGAACTCTATCTTAAAACTTTACAGTGTATCAAGTATGACCATAGAAGATGTTTAATGATGGGGAAATGTTCACAATATGTTGTTATGTAATAACACATTTCAGCATTCAATTAATACTTGCTGAATGAGTAATTCTTGATTACAAAACAATATTACAGTGTGATGTTGAAGAGGCCGAAATGTTTACCAAAATGTTAACAGTGACTGCTTTTAAATGGTATGGCCATGCACAATTTTTGTTTCCTTCTTTAATCTTTCTTTATTCTGCAATGATTCAATAATAAATGTGTACAACATTCATTAAATATATTTGCTTTGATCTAAAAGAAGCAAGCAATAATGTAGTTATTTTTTTTGTAACAGAGTAACAGTATTGCAATAATAAAAGAATTAAAAGACTTAAAAGGAAAAGTTATGTTGGTTGTTGGCCACAGAAGAAATTTGACAAAATTACTGGATGCAGTCTGGTCCAGTGGAGGGATGGATTTTGGAGGAAATAACTGAGTTCAAATTCAAACTCCTTTAGTATTAACGTGATTCTTGAAAATGAGACACCTTCTTGGGTAAAGAGGAAATAATATTATCTCCCTCAATCTTGTGGTAAGAATTAAAAGAGATAATTTACACAACTAATTCAAAGTGCTCTGTAAAGCAGACTTACAACTCCATTAGCGTTCCAAACTAATTCCTTAGGAACACCTTCAAAATTTGTTTTGAGCTGAATTTTTGACCCATTTTGTCTTCTCTTCTATAATCACATGAAGTCTTTCTCTACATCTTTTTATTCCGTGAATGCTTATCATTATAAGGGTCATACCTTCAAAGAACACCAAGTGAAATCCTGCACCCTTCTGGAAACTGCTACCATGCACTTGCTACATCACCATTACCATTTTATGTGTATGTAATAAAAGGGTGTAGTGTTTTGCATTTGAATTTTTTCACACAAATGACCTTGTACTCATGTATCGATCTGCAAATTGCTTTTTCACTAGGCCCTTCCTCTTCTCTCTTGCTGCAGAATCATTGGGACCTTGCAAAGTGTCCATCACAGCTTCTCTTCTCTTGGTCAAATTCTGCTTATGCATGATAATCCCAGAAACAATAAGAAGGCATCTTCTGCGCACAGTGGTCTCTAAAAATATTTCTCAGCACTTGACTCCTGATTGAGTCAATGTAAAGGAAGCTTTTATGACAGCAATGCCAATGTTCGAGTAAATGCTGTTAGTGTTATATCTTAGGAATTACCGCAGTGATGTAGGAAGGATTAAGAAAATGATGAACAGCATTGGATGCTTTCTTCTTCATGTTTCCAACCAAGATCCTTCTTTTGCAGTAGCTGGAGCTCTGGATCATTCCTTGGATATTTTTGCAGATGTAGAGTCTGAAAAGACTCAATGAAAATTTAAGTGTTTTAATTTACTGAACAAATTCCAACCAGACTTCAAAATGAAGGTGCAAAAAGGGGGCAAATTAATACAAATCACTTAAATGTAATAAACAATGTGAAGATGATGAGAAATTCATTGCTATAGAGAAGACTTACTTCTTGAACAGAATGTTTAAAATGTAATTTCATTTTTAAAAAATTGTTTAAACCATTTTATTTTATTTATTTGTGGGAGTGGGGTCCTTGTTTTTTGGGGGTTTTTTTTTTTTTTTTGGCATGGAGGGGCTGGGGATCGAACACAGGGCCTCATGCATGCTAAGCACGTGCTCTAGCACTGAGCAATACGCACACCCCCTCCTCAGAAAATCAATTCTTTACAAGTTGGGTTTGAAAGTTATTTTCAAAAGAATCAAAATACTTCAAAACTCTTCAAGAATGTTTATGTCATTGAGACCCATATGACATTTCCCCTGCTCTCTGATGAGTCAGTTTTGCGAACACTTTAAATGTTCCACAGTGAAATGGAAATGTGACTTCCTCAAGTGGATCTTAACCCGTGAGTAACCCTGTAACAATGAAATGACTGCGTTTTAGAAATATTTTATAACAGTTATCCATATGAAATTTAGAGGCTCTCTAAAGATAATGTCGTTTTATATCAAGTGAATTTAAACCAAAACACTAAGACCAACTTCATCAAACAAAATTGCTTTCTGGCCTGCTGATCGTTCACTGTTTAACTTATATGAACAAGCAAATTAAATAGTTTAGGAAATAATATTAATATCCTAAGGCTATCATTTTGATAAATCTCTAGTTGGAACTTAAAGCAATTAATTATAATTTAACTTTACTCCTTAAGTGTAATTAGATCTGGAATCAGTGTAATCAGTGTAATGTATAATCATTGTTTTAATAAATATATTTACAAATATCGTATAGTGATTTTTATAATTCCACTCGTGTGCCTACTTGCTAATGGATATAGGGTTTGAATATACAGGAAATTTTTTTAAGTTATTTTTCTTTTATTTGTTCAACAGACATTTTTTAAGTGCCTGGGTTGTGTGAGATGCTGTTCTGGTCATTAGGGATACAATAATGAATAAAACAGAAAGGTAATCCTTATTTGTATGTAGCACACAGTGAGAAAGACAATCAAAAGGGTAAATATAAGGGGGGAGGGTATAGCTCAGTGGTAGAGTGCATGAGGTCCTGGTTCAATCCCCAGTACCTCCATTAAAGTAAAGAAAGAAATAATCCTAATTACTCCCCAACCAAAGGTAAATATAATTACAGGATGTTAGAAACTGATCATGCTAAACGAAAAAAATAAAGCAATGGAGAGGGTTAATGTTTGGGAAAATTGAATTGTTGCTTAGTGTGGCTGGGGAAGCCCTGGGAAGGTGACTTCTGAACCGAGGGGGAAGGCAGTGGGGAGCTCATCACACAGACATGTGGGGAGAAACACCTCAGGTAGAGGAAGGAGCAGGTACCAAGTCCTGGTCTTTGGTAGCGTCATGCCTGTGCTGGGCAGAGAAAACAGGGGTTAGACCAGCAGGAGATCAGAGAACAGACATCACTATCGGGCAGCCAGATCGCATAGGGCGTGGTGGCTGTTATAAAGAACTTCGGCTTTTACTCTGAACGCAGTGAAAAACCGTATCATTGGAGGGTTTTCAGTAGGGGAGTGGCAAGGTCTGACTTAAATTTGTTTTTTTAATGGAAGTACTGGGGATTGAACCCAGGACCTCATGCATGCTAAGCATGCACTCTACCCCTGAGCTATACCCTCCCCCTGACTTACATTTTTAACAGAAAAAGACTATAGGGAGCAAGGGAAGACATGGGGAAACATCTAGGAGGCTATTGTAATCATCTGGGCGAGAGACAGTGGTGGCCTGGACCGTGGTGGTGGTCATGGGATTGATAAGTGGCTCAATTATCCTGTTAGGTGGATTTGGCATGGCTTACTAACAGATCAGCTATGAGAGAGAGAGGTGAGTCCAAGTCAAATGACATCAGCATTTTAATGTTTGTTTTTGTACCTGAATAGAATGGAGTTACCATTAGCCGAAGCAGGAGGATTTGCTGGAGATGCGGTTTGGGGAGGGTGGCTATCAGGAGATCAGTTTCAGGCCTGTAAAATTTGAGCGTTATATTACTGCTGTAAATGGTGGTGGCAGGCAGGCAGTTGGATATCCAGATCTGGAATTGGAGGAGAGGTCCAGGCTGGAGAGATAAATTCGGGGGGTCCCCTGCATATAGATGATATTTAAAGCCATGAGAGTCAAAAAAGGATTACCAAGTGGATTAGAAAGAAAGAGAAGAGAACCAAAGACTGTGGTAGGGGAACTCTCACATTTACAGGCTAGAGAGATGAGGAGGACTATGAAAGAAAGACTGAGGAAGAGTTGGCAGGAAAATGTGGGAAGGACCGGAAGAAAGCAGTGTCCTGCAAGCTGAGTGAAACAAGCGATGATGCAAGGAGGAGGAAGTGGCCGACCATCACAGATGCGGCTGACAGGGAGAGTAAGGCAAGGGCTGGGACTGACCGGTGGATTAGCAAAAATGCAGATGACCAGTGACCCGAGGAGACCAGTTTAGGAGTGGGCTGGGTGCATCTCTGATTGTAGTAGATTTGACAGAGAATTGTAGACAATGAATATAGAATTTTTACTCTAAAGACGACAAAGTCGTCTATAAATTAAGGCAGTAATTGAAGGGGGTGGTGGAGGCCATCAAGGGATTTTTTTTTGGAAGATGGGAGCAAAAACATGTTTGCTAATAGGAATGATCTAGGGAATCCTTGTAAAAAGAATGTCAAACATTGACTCATGAATTTCTTTGCAATGCTGGGATGACAGTCGGGGCAGTGGGAGAGAGTGGGGAAGGGGGGGAATTAAAGTGCAAGTCATCTCCTGAGGGCAGCCGCAGTGTATGCGACAAAGGAGCTGTGGTTGTGGTTGTGGTCGGTGATTAAGATTTCCCTCACAATTAGCCATGGTCCGTTTGTTAAAGAGCCTTGACACTCTGTGTGATGCTTCATCTTCAGCTGTCACTTCTATAGCATTCACTTCATCTGCGTTGGAGGTCATTGCTATACACTGCTATAGTGCACGCGATAGACGGATTAGACAGACAGACAGGTGTGGATATAGCGCGGGCGTGTGTATATATAAATACACAGCTATATGTATTGTACATATAGTAACATACAATATTATACAGCTGTCTACACACACAACACACACCACGTATATGTAACTATATATAGTACATTATTATAAAACTGTCTACACACATATCATGTATATATATTCCACAGTGACCTTCAGTTATAGTGTGTGTATACATACATATACATGGGACTCCCATACCATTTCTGTATACACAGGCATACAAAATTGATGCTATACGTTGCTCTAGTGAGTGCTATATATCGGACATTGTTCGATGTATGATATAAATAGTTGAAAACCCCAAATTCCAGTTCTAATAGTCCTTGAGCTTATCACACCCCAGGAAACATACAGGTTGCTTACTAAAGCAACAGATGGGAAATATACAACCTGTGGGGCAGGAAGAGAAAAGGGAGTCAAAGAATCAGGCAAGGGCCAGAGCATGTGTGGCCAAAGAGTGGTCACGGTACAGGTAAGCAGGGCTGAAAGGAGCTGTGCACACGGTGCTAGGAGCTGGAAGAGGCAGCCAATCCACTTTGCAATGGCCGGGGAAGGTTTTTCTGGAAGCGTGATATGGTACTTCCCACCCTCCCCAAATGACCTTTCCTAAGTGAGTTTCAATTCTATCTTTCCCATCAGGGCTGATAATCATCTTTTCCACTCACTTTCTTTTTTGACTTTCAGCATAAACTTTAAAGGATTCACATTGGCCTTGGAACCCCGAATTTGTACATTCACAGAGACATATCTGAATTATTGAGGCAAGGTATAAATAAATATATATAAAATGTATAGACACACCACTTCATTTATATAGAGTTGTACACAAACACAGTAATTCAATATGAGGCTGAAGGCGTTATAATTTAAGACAGATTTCAGAAAGATCACCATCAGCCTATATCAAAAACTTCATAAAATTATTTCTGTTCATGAAACATACAGTTAAAGCAATTTTCATCTACTTATGTCCACTTAATTCTCACAACTTCTTGGAAGTCAGTGGAATAGGCATAATTTAATTATCACCATTTTCCAGGACAGATGATGATAATTTGGCGAGTAAGCAAGGTGGTCTATAAATCAAGGAAGAAGGTACCACGTGGTTGTCAAACCAAGAAGATACCAGGACGAGTTGGAGTATATAGTCGAGGAATTGAAACACTAGAAAGATCATAATAGAAAAACAAAGGGTGCAATGCACCCTTGGTAAGTGTTTTAGACAGGAAGCTTCTGGCTAGGCGCTTACATACTCTGTGACATGACATACAGGCATTTGGCCGCCGGTAAAGAGTTCCAAATGGAGAAAACCCTCTCGGTGCTTCCAGCTCTCTGCTAGAGAGCTACCCTGATGTCCTGCGGGCACTTCAAACTCCAACAGTTTAAAACAGCTCTCACGCCAGCCTCTTCTTTCATTTCAAGCCTTTGCTAATCATGCGGTTGTCTGAGATGGACTCATCAGAGTGGCCATTGGCTGCTTCTTCTTGCTGTTTCTCTCTCCACATCTGTTTGGTTGTCAAGTAAGCCCTGCCAGGCAGCCTCCTGAGTGTCCCCATCACCATGTCGTACCTGGTGCAGCGTCGGGGCTGCACAGGCGGAAACTGGGACGGCACTGTTGTCAGCTCCAGTTAATCCACAAGGGGAATGTGAATGTAGTGTTGGTAAAAGACACAGAGTGCAGGGCATTAACAAGATCGAAGTGGGCTCTGGCTCAGGCAGAAAAGTCAGCAAGACTGAATCCAGTCGGGGAAGTGTCTTGAAGGACAGGCAGGCAGTAGTCAGGCTACCGAAAGTTCTTCCAGCATCCAGTTCTCTCCCATGCCACCCCTCCTCCTCATAGGCCCACCAAGTGGGACCACTCGTGAGAATCACTGGAGATTTCCCTTCAGTGTTTCAAGGATGCTGCAATCTGGGACACACTGACCTTCCCCAGCTCTCCCTAGATTACTGTAGCCATCTCCTGAACAGTCTCCCTGCTTGCAATCCCTTTCACCCGCTATCAAACCACCTTCCAAAACTGCTAGTGGAGAATTATCTTTCTCAACGTGGAAGCTATACACTGCTCCTGTGTTCAAATAAACAAATGTTGGTGATTCCCCAATCAGCACGGTAAGGCAGACTCATTAGGGTACCACATGGGACCTTCCCCACAGTGGCTGCACTCTATTTTCCTAGCCTTATCTCCTGCCACCTCTCCCATTATAACCACAGAAGTTCTTCCACAAATAAATGCAGTTCCCTCATGCCTCTGTCTTTGGTTACATTCTTTCTTCTGCCTGGGAGTCCCGCCGCTTCTTTACTGCCTGGTAGAGAGAAACAGAGACAGAGAGATATTTACTACTTAAGTTAAGAGTTTCAGTAGAGTAAAAAAAAATGAGCACTCTGTGGAAAACAAAAATCTTCAGCCTTACTGAGTAGGAGCCTAACACAGAATTAAACTACACACATCATGGGGACTTGAAGAAATTTATACATAAAGAAAATCAATCAGTTCAAAGGAACTTGAGTACAACTTGATTATTCTGCTTCTACTGGAGTAAAGAATAAGTTATCCCATGAAAAACTTACAATAAAGACATTCATGCTTATAATAAAGACGTCTCGTGTTGACAAATGGACTGTAAGATAGTTCGAGAAATATATTGGTTCTCAACATTCCTCCTGATTAAAGTCATGCTACATGCCATAGAGCCAAAGTTAAATTTGGTCCAGGCAGAAATTCTAGCCAACAATGTGGGAAATAACCTGGACAAGAACTTCAGTTCTTTAAAGACACACGCACTGGATATAAACCTGAGACTCTAGATTATTTGAAAAGCTGGGAGTTTGACTAAAATACTAGAGGACAAAAATGTTTTTTGAAAAAGAGAACACTAAGAGTAAACAAATATTTGAAGAAACTAATAAACAAAAATGCAAATATCTCTAAGGGAGGGATTGGGATTAAAGATATAACCCTTGGGCTTGAAGAAGACGGAGAAAACGTGTTGAAATATCTGCTTGTTATGTTGAAACCAAGAAATAATATTATGTAAAGAAATGGGATAAAACATAGAAAAGAAAAAAAATCTATACAGATGTCATAAGGAACTCTAAAATTTTTTCAAAAATATAAAATATCCCCAATGAAGTAAAGTCCATGAAGAGAAGGTAGAATTTAGAGTCCTGCTTCCTACTGAAGAAGAAATGCAAGACTGGAGAACAGCACGGAGGAGGAAGCAGCAGCTGGGAATTCAAAACTTACCCAGAAGACAAACCTAACTAATTCAGAAGACTCAGAAAGACACAGAACTCTTGTTTACAAGGAAAAAGAAACTGAACATTTTAATCATTGCACTGTCCAACTGAAGCAGCCAGATCTTCATTCTGAGCCAGGGGGCAAATACAGTATAACAAAAGGGAAAGTGAAAGGTGTAAATGAATTAATGGACAACTGGTAGATCATTGGAATGATGTGGTAAAAGATCAGAAAAGAGAGATGACTTATGCCACATGTGCAAAATCTACACCAATATTAGCTGAGAATGATACAGACCATCTACAATCCACGAGTGATGGGACGGGAGCTAGGAATGGACAGGGAGAACAGCCACAAAAAGCTGTGGCTTGACTTTTGATCACTGCAGTTAACAAGAGCACAACTGGAAAATAAATGCAAAGCCCTGGAAATAGAAGCTCTGAAAGAACACCCTGAGCAGACGAACATTCTTTCAAAGAAACCGATTCAGGAAGAATGTAAAGACGGAACAGAAATGGTCAGTGGAGAGGAAACAAATACTTACAGGCAGAGAATTCAAGACATGGAGGATGATTTCATGAAATACAGTTTCCTTCAGTAAAAACTTGCTGTTATTAAGGGAGAGCCCATGACTCACTGTTTATGTTACAGAAAGAGCCCCGACTGGAGAGAAGGAAAAACTTTTCAGCATAAGACAGAAAGAAAAACCAGATAAACAACCAGGTCCTACTGTAAAGCAGAGGGAGCCCTATTCAATATCTTGTAATAGCTTATAATGAAAAAGAACATGGAAAGGAATGTACAAATATATGTATAACTGAATCACTATGCTGTGCACCAGAAATTAATACACGTTGTAAACTGACTATACTTCAATTAAAAAAAAAAAAGATAGAAAGAAAAAGCAAAAAATAGCTCTGCTTAAAGAGCAGTGACCAGGAAGACCTGAGCATCCAGTCTCTCCACAGAGAAGTTTTCTGATTCATTGATTCATTCCTGGGTCAGCCTACCCCCCCCCCCCAACTAAAGGCTGTTTCATTGATTCTGTCATCTACTCTCAGTAAATAGACGTGACAAGAAGTTACCTGGAGTCTGTGGCTAGGACTCCACCTAGTCTGAGATCTTCTTAAGAAGTATCTCTGTAAACATCTACTTCTGATCTATGATCTGTTTAGCTTCATCAGTACACTTGGCGGCCAAGATGTCCACCATCCTCCCACCTCTTAATGGTAGAGCATCCTACCGGCTCCTCCCCTAGTGCACTTTAATCAAAAAGATGAGACTGAAGGAGACTGGGAAAAATCTCCTTTCTGATTGTGAAATCCTGAGACAGGAAAGTACACCTATCTGTTTTTCTGATGAGGTAGCAGGTTCTCAGGGATGAGCAAACTTTTTCCGTAAAGGGCCATATAGAAAATACTGTAGGTTTTGCTATATGGTCTTGTTGGAACTACTCAACTCTGCTATTGTAATATGAAAACAGTCACCAGTAATATATAAACAGATGGGCATGGCTGTGTGCCAATAAAATTTTATTTACGAAAACATGTTGCAGCTGGATTTGGCCCTCAAGTAATAGTTTGCCAAGCCCTGATCTCTCTGATAAAAAAAAAGGTTGCTTCATATCTAGACCTTGGTGCTACTTCATTTAGAAAGCATGATCAAAACATCCCCCTTAGCCAAGCCCCTGTGAACGTTAGAGGATCCTGTCCACCACTGATCGTGGAGATAACTGACCACCTGTAATTGAAGAGAGATGCCTTGTAATGGCTTAGCACCTGAAAACTGACCAAGCCACCACCTTATCAAATGGGACCTGTGGTGTATTTTTGTCTTTTCCAAAAATTACTACAACAGTATTTCCAGTCTTACATGCTCTTCCAGAAACCTCCCTCTCCCCCAATTAAGAGGTAGATCTTTTACCTTTGAATGTGGTGATTGTCTGTAATGACCCCAGAAAGAAGATCTCCAAAGTTAAGTCATAAAAGAAAATACAGCTCCCACGTGGCTCTGTTTTTCTCTTTGGGATTGCACCCTTGAATTTTAGTGCCTTGAGCAAGGAACCCAGAGAGGTCACGTAAAAATGTTCCAGCTATTGGCCCAAATGAGGTCCCTGATGACAACCAATATCAACCACCAGAGATAGGAATGAGGAAAGCTTTGAGATGACTCTAGCCCCAGTCTGACTTTTTGAGAACTCCCAAGCAAGAGGTATCTGAGCCCATTCAACCCCCTAGTCCAAACCATGAGAAATATTAATGCCACGATCATTGTCACTTTATGCCCTTAAGAATCGGGTGATTCACTCTGCAGCATATATAACTGGAGCAGATTCTGCTAACTGCAGGTGGGTGCTGCTGTAATAAAACAAGAACTGGCTTTGGGAGCAGGCAGTGGGAGAAGGGTAGAGCGTCACAAAGATACTCTTAGCTGAAGCCTGATTGCCTTTAAGGAGACTGTTGGTGAGGGCTTAAAGGAAAGTGGGGGAAATGTTATTGGAAGCTGGAAGGAGAGAGATGTTTGTTATGCAGTGGTGAAAAGTCTAGCAGTGCTGTTATCTGTGATAACATGGAAAGTATGTGATGTACCTAATGGACTGATGGAGCCAGCCAAGGAGATTTCCAGTCAGATTTCACAAATACCACCTAGTTTCTTTAAGTTCCTTATCAGAAAGCACAGGTGAGAGAGAGAGGAGCGAAAGAAAGATTTTTTTTAAATATTAAGGATCCAGAAAAATTAAAAATATAACTACTATATGGTCCAGCACAATTGTCAGAACCAGGAAATTGACATTGGTACAACACAATTAACTAAAGTAAAGAACTTATTTAGATTTCACCAGTTTTTACATTTTGTGTAGCATTATCATTTCAATCTCATCTTCATGTCTTCATTTTGCCCTGGTTTTTAAAGGATATTTTCACTGGATATGGAATTATGTTTGTCTTTTACGGGAGCATCATGGCCTGACCTACATGGACAGCTGCAAGAACAAAGGATTCCAACACCAAGAAGCACGCAACAACACAACAACTAACCACACCCCCTCCCCTTTTTAGTGTAAAAGGAGCCTGAATCCTGACTTGGGGAAGATAGTTCTCCATGACATGAGTCCCCTATCTTCTCGGTCTGTTGGCTTTCTGAATAAAGGCATTATTCCTTGCCCCAGCAACTTGTCTCTTGATTTATTGGCCTGCCATAACACGAGCAGAACAAGTTTGGACTCAGTAACATGGAATCTTTGGTTCTAGTCTTAATTCCGCCACCAGATAATCATGAGACTTCATCTGCTAAAGCCTCCTGGGTGTTAGGTTCTTCATCTGAAAAATGAGCGTTGGGCCAGGTCATCTGGAAAGTCCCTTACAACTCCATCATTCAAATTATACAAAGTAATATGGAAAATGATAATGGGATAAAGCAATTATAAACTTAAAAATGATATCCAAAGTATAATAACAGTATACAGCCACAGTCATTGACACTAGGGACATGAAAAGATATTTGTACAGCCATGTATCTCCATGTTCACAGCAGCATCATTCACAGCAGCCAAAAGGTGGAAGCAACCCAAGAATCCACTGACAAGTGAAAGGGTAAACAAAATGTGGTGTATCCATCCAATGGGATATTATTCAGCCTTTAAAAAGAAAGGAAATTCTGACACATGTTACCATATAGGTGAACCTTGAGGACATTGTGCTAAGTGAAATGAGCCAGTGCCAAAGGATAGATACTGTATGATTCCACTTATACAAGGTTCCTAGTTGTCAACTTCATAGAGGTAAAAAGTAGAATGGTGTTTACGAGGGGCTGGGGGAGGGGAGAACGGGGGAATTAGCGTTTATTGATATGAAAAGGTTCTGGAGATTGGTTGCATCACAATTAACTGAGCACTTAAAAAGGGTTAAAATGGCAAATTTTATGTTATGTGTATTTTGCCACACTTAAAAAATTATAATAACAAAAGAAACGAGGGAATTTTGCAGAAGTTTGGTAGTGGTCTTGGGACTTTGCCAAGTCTGGTTCCTCAAATAGCCCTCTGTAGATAATGATAGGGTTAGGCTCATAATAAAGTCATGAGTGTAAATTAACATCCTGGGGATTTCCAGTGAGGTTGCTGGGAGACATTGTTTATATTTAATGACTAAATATGGTATTCTGAATTTTTAACATCGTATTGTAGCTATGTTGAGGTGAGGATTAACTAAAACTTTAAATATCAATTTCCTCTGATTAGATTATACTAAAGAATATATTCAGGTGAAATAATCTCATTTGCAACAACACAGATGGATCTAGAGATGATCACACTAAGTGAAGTCAGACAGAGAAAGACAAATAGCAGATGATCTCACTTATACGTGGAATCTAAAAAAATGATACAAATGAACTTATTTACAAAACAGAAACAGACTCACAGATGTACAAAATAAACTTATGGTTGCTAAAGGAGAAAGGGTGGGGAGGGATAAATTAGGAGTTTGGATTAGTAGATACAAACTACTGTATATAAGAGAGATAAACAACAAGGACCTACTTATAGCACAGGGAACTACATTCAATACCTTGTAATAACCTATAATGAAAAAGAATATATGTGTGTATATGAATCACTATGCTGTACATCTGAAACTAACACATTGTAAATCAACTATACATCAATTAAGGAAAAAAGGAATATATCCAGAGACAAGCCAATGTAGAGATATACATCCACCTGTAAATGATGAAGCCAGTGGGTTGCTCACCTCTGCTGCCATCTGTCTTTTTCTGAAGGCTCAGGTTGGGGCATTTCACCTTGCCTGCAGCTCTCAAATTCCCGAGGGCATCCCGGGCACAGGACTGTGCCAGGCAGCCTGGCCTCTGGGAGGACAGGCTCTGAGAGAGAAGTTCTGAACATCTGACGGGAAAGCAGTGGATACCCTAACATTGATGTAAAGTCAAGGACCTTCCTTTGAATATAGGTCCCCTGATCAGAGATCCATGTCATCTTTCTTATGCAAACTACATACACAAATCATCATTTTTTAATTTTCCAGTCTTAGTTCTTCGAGTTAAAGACAGAGACAAAAGACACCGTGAAGAGAATCATTTTGAGTGCAGACTTTATCCAAATTCTCATTTTCCCCTAATCTCTTCTAATTGTCCTACTCATACTTAATTTTACAGAATTTGTTTTTTTAATTAAACCTTTTTTTTAAGCAATTTGCCATTCTTGAGGGTATCTAAAACCTTCAAATTTGTTTTCAAAGAAACAGGTCTTATATTAGATAAGTATTAGTCAGTTTTTCTAATGTTTGCTTTAATGTTATATAGAAAGAAATCAACTGCCATGATAGATTTTGGAACAAATTCAACTAAATGATTCTTGGTATGTTTGCAAAATCCATGATATTGACAAGCATATTTCTGCTCTGATGGGAGCAAAATCCATGATATTGACAAGCATATTTCTGTTATAGCCATTTGTGGCTATAACAGAACGTTTCATACTAGCTCAGCAGCAAGCAGCCAGCCGCCAGTCCTCTCTTCCCTCCCAATACTCATTTGGCCTCATGATCTCTTGTAGTCCTGTGGCTTTAAATGCCATTGATAGCCACAGCAATCAGGCAAGAGAAAGAAATAAAAGGGATCCAAATTAGAAAAGAAGAGGTAAAAGTGTCAATATATGCAGATGACAAGATACTATATATATAGAAAACCCGAAAAGTTCTACACAAAAGCTATGAGAACTAATCAAAGAACTCAGCAAGGTAGCAGGTTAGAAGATTAATGTACAAAAATCAGTTGCATTTCTTTACATTAACAACAAATCAACAGGAAAAGAAGGTAAAGAAACAGTTCCTTTTAAAATAGCACCCAAAGTAATAAGATACCTAGGAATAAATCTATTCAAGGAGGTGAAAGAATTATACATGCAGAACTACAAAATATTAATTAAGGAAATTAAAGAAGACCTAAAAATTGGAAAGATATCCCATGCTCCTGGATTGGAAGAATCAATATTGTTAAAATGGTCACACTGCCCAAGGCAATCTACAGATTTAATGCAATCCCTATCAAATTACCCAGGACATATTTCACAGAGCTGGAACAAATCATAATGAAATTTATATGGAACCACAAAACACCCAGAATTGCCAAAGCATTACTGAAGAAAAAGAAAGAGGCTGGAAGGATAACCCTTCTGGACTTCAGACTATACTACAGAGGTACAATCATCCAAACAGCATGGTATTGGTACAAAAACAGATATACGGATCAATGAAACAGAATAGAGAGCCCAGAAATGAACTCACAAACTTTTCATCAATTCATCTTTGACAAAGAAGGCAAGAACATACAATGGAATAAAGACAGTGTCTTCAGCAAATGGTGTTGGGAAAATTGGATGGCAGCATGTAAATCAATGAAGCTAGAATATTCCCTCACACCAAACAAAATAATAAATTCAAAATGGATTAAAGACCTAAACATAAGACAAGACACAATAAACCTCCTAGAAGAAAACATAGGCAAAACATTATCTCACATATATCTCAAAAATGTTCTCCTAGGGCAGTCTACCCAAGAAATAGAAATAAAAGCAAAAATAAATAAATGGGACCTAAGTAAATTTACAAGCTTTTGCCCAGCAAAGGAAACCATAAGCAAAACAAAATGACAACCTACGGAATGGGAGAAAATTTTTGCAAAAGATAAAATTGACAAAGGCTTGATCTCCAGAATATATAAACAGCTCACATGACTTAATAAGAAAAAAACAAGCTACCCAATCCAAAAATGGGCAGAAAGCCTAAACAAGCAATTCTCCAATGAAGACATACAAATGACCAATAGGCACATGAAAAAATCCTCAATATCACTAATTATCAGAGAGATGCAAATCAAAAGTGCAATGAGGTATCACCTCACACCAGTCAGAATGGCCATCATTCAAAAGTCCACAGATGATAAATGCTGGAGAGGCTGTGGAAAAAAGGGAACCCTCCTACACTGCTGGTGGGAATGCAGGTTGGTGCAGCCATTGTGGAAAACAATATGGAGATTCCTCAAAAGACTAGGAATAGACTTACCACATGACCCAGGAATCCCGCTCCTGGGTGTATAACCAGAAGGAACCCTAATTTAAAAAGACACCGGTACCCCAATATTCACAGCAGCACTATTTACAGTAGCCAAGACATGGAAACCGCCTAAATGTCCATTGACAGATGACTGGATAAAGAAGTTGTGGTGTATTTGTACAATGGAATACTATTCAGCCATAAAAATGACAACATAATGCCATTTGCAGCAACATGATGTCCCTGGAGAATGTCATTCTAAGTGAAGTAAGCTGGAAACAGAAAGAAAAATACCATATGAGATCGCTCATATGTGGAATCTCAAAAAAAAAAAAAAAAAGAAGAAGAAGAAGAAGAGGAAGAGGAAGAAGAAGGAGGAGGAGGAGGAGAAGGAGAAAAATGAACTTAAATATCAAACAGAAACAGACTCACAGCTCACAGACAGACTACAAACTTGTGGTTGCCAGAGGGGAGGTGGGTGGGAAGGTACAGACTGGGAGTTCAAGATTTGTAGATACTGACAGGTATATATAGAATAGAGAAACAAGTTTGTACTGTATAGCACAGGGAAATATATACAAGATCTTGTAGTAGCTCATAGGGGAAAATTATATGAAAACAAATATATGTGTATTCACGTATGACTGAAAAATTGTGCTGTACATCAGAAATTGACACAACATTGTAAACTGACTATAACTCAATAAAAAAAATTAAAAAATAAATACCATTGATACACAGATTCCTCCAGGCATTGCATTGTAGGGTGACTCTCCCTTGAATTTCAGTCTAATACATCCAACATCTCACTCTCCATTTCCATGTAGACATCTAGTAGTCAATTCAAATTTAACATGTCCAAAAATAAAATTCTTCATCCCACCTCCCTCCAGTTTTCCCCTCTCCTCTCTTTCCCATCTTATGAAATGCAAGTCCATTCTTCTAGAGGCTGAGACTGATCATAACCTGGGGGGGGGTCACCTCTTACGCTCAGTCTACAAGAATATTCTGTCCACGTTCCTCTGGGATTACATCTCAAACCTAACACTTCTCTCCACGGCTGAGAGAATGGCACAGCTCGCCTTCCCCTGTTGCTGGGACTATTACAATAGCTTCCTCACTGGCCTTTCAGTTTCTACCCCAACCCTTTACTGTTTATGCTCTACAGAGCAGCTCGAAAGAGCCATTCTAAAATGTCATTAGATCTTGTCCTCCTTTGCTTGAAACTTCCTTGTCATTCAGAAAAATAAAATCTCAACACTTACATGGTTTATGAAGCTCACAGTCACCTACCGCTTAAACTCCCTCCACTGGATCTTGCTTTCAAATATTGTCACCCTCCCTGGTGTCACTGGATTACAGTGACTCCTAGTTGATCCATGAATATGTTATGCCTTCCCGGATCTGAGCCCCACCGCCACCCCCTACCCTCTGCCTTTCTCCCTGCCCCTCTTAGCCTTTGCACTTACTGTACACCCTGCCTGCAATGCTCTGCCCCAAATATCCATGAGACTCCCTCGTTCAACTTCCTTTAGCTCTCTGCTCAAATATCACCCTCTCAGAAGCCTTCTCTCACCAGCCTGTGGGGTTAACAGATAATATTGATGTTAATATCCACATGGCTGACTCCTTACGCTCTCCCTCTAGAGACTGAGTTCCCAGGGATGTCTGACGTGTGTTCAAAGCCAAGCCTACTTGTGCATCTCTGCTCCAGCTGCCTCTTGGTCTGATGTCAACGATGCCCTGGGGAGCCTTGTTCAGCCCTGCCGCAGGTCTGCTCTCTGCTGTGCAGCTCAGGGTACCCGAGTCAGCCAGCCTCTTCCATATCCTCTCGTGGCTTTGTGTTTCCAGCCAGGTGCCTAAGCACAAAAAATTCTTCCTCCCTTCCTCAGTCCAAAAGGAAAGGCCCATCTGTCAGCGACTCTATAAGACGTCAGGCATGGAGGCGGCGGGATGGGGATAGATCCTACACAAGTATTTGTTATTTTCAGTATAAGAAAGCCACAGAATTATTGGATTTTGAACAGAAAAGAACCTAAAGGTATCTAAAAATAGAAGAAAACCATCCACCATCGTGAATATTTTCCGTGAATTTGTGTCAGATTATAGATGAACTTACTCTAAAATATCAAGTCACTTGCATGCCCAATAAATTCCAGCGTCTCCCCGCTATTACTGGCACAGATACAAAATCCTTAGCGAATCGGTAAAACCATCCATCTGGTGACCTCTCTGCATGCAGCCGTACCTACCACTATCTCTTTCTCAAAGTTCCTTTCTCATCTTGGTGTTCAAGTTTTTTTCTCTTGCATTCCATAGCCTTGGGTAAAGTTCCAGCTAATTCATTGTTGAAGAATTTCTTCACACACTGTCTTATTTTACTCCTCTAGTGTGTTTTTAAGGATATGGACCATGTTTGTTTCTTCTGTTGGTTCTATGTCCGCAGTAGATCGTTAAGATCAATTATTTGCACGTATACATTAATCAGTGCAAAATATCGATCATGTCATATTTCGCCATTAAACTCACCTACAAAATGTGTTCCTTTGCAGTAAATCATTCATTGGTTAACTTAATTCATTCCTCAGGAAAATGTTTGCCGTTATGGAAGACGGAACCAGAGAGTGAAAAGAAGACTCAAGGATGTTTCCCTGCTTCTATTTGAGCAACTGGGTGGATGTCTGCGCCGTTTACTGAGGAGGGGATGACTGAGAGGGAGAGACTTGAGGGCACTTGGATAGCGCCTTGGGAGGGCGCTTCCTAAGAGTTAATACCAGCATCCCATGACGTCAAGTTACCAGGTCTTCCTTTGGGCCTCCATATATGTTATGGGGCTTAGAAGACAGGTTCAGGGGGAGGGTGTAGCTCAGTGGTAGAGCGTGTGCTTAGCATGCACGAGGTCCTGGGTTCAATCCCCAGTATCTCTGTTAAAAATAGATAAATAAATAAATACACTTAATCACCTCCTTTCCCCCACCAAAAAAAAAAAAAATTTAACAAGAAGACAGGCTCAGTCAAGACGGTTCTGAGAAATAGCTGATTGATGGTTTCAAAATAAATTCATGCGAGTGACACAGTCAAAGACTGCTGATGTCAAGGAACCAAGACAAAAACAGGGCTGGTAAGAGAGAAGGAAGGAAGGGAAAAGGATAAAACTAACAACAACAAAAAGAATGTGGACAGTCTGAGTACAGTGAACCTTACTGGTTTTTGTAAGGTTTTGTTTTGTTTTGTTTTTTGTAAAATAATCATGTAGCAGCTAGAAAAGAGTTGGTCTGAGCGTTCTGTTATAAAGCGTCTAGGAGTATCAGAGAACACAGTTTCAGTTGTTTGTGGGGCTCCATCACCGTAAACGCTCCAGCACAAGAGAGTTTAGCTGGAGTGTGCCTGGCTTCCTGTGCCAGGAACGCCCACCAGCATCCTCCCGTCTGCACATTACATCCGTACCACTTCCCTGTCAGGATTTCTCAGTGGGTTTTAAAGCCATGGAATAGATGTGATCCCCCAAGGAGGGAGTACGCTTGGAGAGGAACAGAAGCCCAGGGTATTCTAAATGAACTTGAAATGGTCGAGATCAAGTAGAAGAGAAAGACCAGGACAGATTGAAAAAGAATTCTCAGTAAGATGGAAAGAAAACCAAAAGAGTGTCATCGCTTGGAAGCTGCCAGTGGAGAGTTTTTCCATCTACAGTTGCTGAGACATCTAGTATTTAATTAACTCTCTTGTTTTGTTTTTCTTAAATTTTTATTTATTTATTATTGTATTATTTATTTTATTTTGGCGATGGTGGGGAGGTAACCAGGCTTATGTATTTTTAGAAGAGGTACTGGGGATTGAACCCAGAACCTCCTGCATGCTAAGCCCGGGCTCTACCACTGAGCTACACCCTCCCCTGAATTAACTCTCTTGTGCATTGTCTTAAACAGAACTGAGCATCAACCCAAGGTCACAAACACAAAAAGAAGAAATACGTTTATTTTCAGCGGGAAGGTAGAGCATGTGGTTAGCATGCATGAGGTCCTGGGTTCAATCTCCAGTCCCTCCATTAAATAAAGAAATAAAACAAACCTAATTACCCCCCCCCTCAAAAATTAAAAAAAAAACAAAACAGAAATAGGTTATTTTCAAAAAGGGTTCAGGTCAATTGAATATGGAGTTAATGGCAATGAACCTATACAAGCCGCTTTAATAAGAATCATGTATTGTTTTATTTCCTAAACTGTGTTAAAATACACATGACATAAGATATACCATCTTAACCATTTTTAAGCATGCAGTTCAGTGGCAATAAGTACATTCACATTGTTGGGTAACCATCACCACCATCCTTCTCCAGAACGCTTTCGTTTTGCAAAACCAAGACTCTGTCTCCATTAACCAGTAACTCCCCTGTTCCCTCTTCCCTGAGTCCCAGCCCTATTCGAGGTACCTCTCTATAAATAGAACTATAGTCTTTGTTCTTTCATGACAGAATTATTTCACTTAGCATGATGCCTTCAAGATTCACCCATGTTGCAGCATACGTCAGAATTCCCTTCCTTTTGAAGGCTGAGTAATTTTCCATTGTATCTGTACAATACATTTGTTTATTCTTGTCAGTTGATGTGCGCGGAGGTTGCTTCCACCTTTTGGCTGTTGTAAATAATGGTGCCATGAATATGAGTGTACAAATATTTCTTGGAGACCCTCTTGTTAATTCTTTGGGGCATATACTCAGAAGAGGATTGCTGGATTGTATATTCTATTATTGACATTTTGAGGAACCGACATACTGTTTTCCACAGTGGCTGCATCATTTTACATCCCTACCAACAATGCACAAGGGTGTCAATTTCTCCACATCCTCACCAACACTTACTGTTTTCTATTTTTTTGATAATAGTCATCCTAGTGGGTATGAGATGGTATCTCACTATGGTTTTGATTTGAATGTCCTTAATGATTAGCTGTGTTAGCTTATTGGCCATTTGTGTAGCTTCTTTGGGGGAAACATCCATCCAAGTTCTTTGCCTGCTTTTTAATTGTTTTGTTGTTGTTGTTGTTGTTGAGTTACAGGAATTCTTAATATATTTTGAATATTAACCCCTTATCAGATATGTGATTTGCAAGTATTTTCTCCCATTCGGTAGGTTGCCTTTTCACTCTGTTGATTGTGTCCTTTGATGAAAAGAAGTTTTAAACTTTGATGTAGAAGGGTCATATATTCTTTTTTTAAAATTTTTTTATCTTTAAATTTTTTATTGAAGTATAGTTGATTTACAATATTGTGTTAGTTTCTGGTGTACAGCAAAGTGATTCAGTTATACATATATATGTATATTCTCTTCTGTATTTTTTTCCATTATGGTTTATTACAGGATGTTGAAATATTACAGGATGTTGAGAGCTCCCTGTGCTATACAGTAGGACTTGTTGTTTATCTATTTTATATATAGTCCTTTGTATCTGCTAATCCCAAACTCCTAACTCATCCCTTCCCACCCCCTTTTCCCCTTTGGTAATCACAAGTTTGTTTTCTATGTCTAAGAGTCTGTTTCTGTTTTGTAAATAAATTCATTTGTATCATATTTTAGATTTCTTCTATGAGTGATGTCATATGATATTTGTCTGTCTGACTTATTTCACTTTGTATAATCATCTCCAGGTCCATCCATGTTGCTGCAAATGGCATTATTTCATTCTATTTATGGCTGAGTAGTATTTCATTGTAATATATACCACAATTTCTTTATCCTGTCATCTGTCGATGGACATTTAGGTTGCTTCCAGAGTCATATATTCTTTTTATTTTTAATTTTGGTAGGAGGAAATAATTAGGTTTATTTATTTATTTATTTATTTTAATGGCAATACTGAGGATTTAACCCAAGACTTTGTGCATGCTAAGCACGCACTCTACCCCTGAGCTGTATCCTTTCTCCACCAGTCATGTATTCTTTTTTTTTTTAGTTTTATTTTATGTTTCATTTTTTTAAAAAATCTATTATTCTCTTTTTTTTTAAAAATTGAAATACAGTCATTTACAACATATCAATGTCTGGTGTACAGCACAATGTCCCAGTCATATATATACATACACATATTCGTTTTCAGATTCTTATAACTGATTAATGTTACCTCATAGTTCAGTGTGGCTAATGGATTGTGAATCAACCAAAAAAGAATATTGGGTTCTTCTCCACAGTTTACCCAGAATTAATCTGACAATAATTCTGAACACATCATTGATGACCAGCTGTGATTCTTTTTCCACCAATAAAATGTAAGATGTCCCCATGAAAACAAACCATAAAATCTTTTCAGTATATTTGAAGAGAAAAGAAAACTTCAGAATAAAGTTTACTTTGACTGTTCTCTAGGTGGGTATGGTTTTTACACTTATTAAAGCAGCCAGTTAACAAAAATCTAATATTCTGAATCTATTTTCAAAACTTTCTGAAGGTGGTGAGGACTGTGAATCGCTTGTTGCTTCATCATATAATAAGACAGATTCACTTTGGTATCGGAAGTGGATGCGCCAACATTGCTTTCATAAGGAAAGGAATTCACAACATCCGTCCCACCACCCACAAGCCCTACTGGCTTGCTGATGACTGCCTCCCTCAGGCTTCCCATTAAAAGCAGGCATCCACAGGAGTAAATTTAGGACTCATTTTATCATACTGGCAAATTTTATCATCCTGGGAAAACTAAGAAACTAGATATTCCCATATTCTCTCTGCTCATAAAACTAGTGAGAAGTCACAAACTTCTGTAAATTTGATCAGCTATTATTATGCTAGATTGGTAACTTTATGCACAAAGTCTTGAGAGCCGCCATCTCTGTTACGGGGTCAGAGAAGTTTCCAGAATGTGGATTCTGTAAGCAAAGGATAAACAGATCATTTCCTTGTGGAAAATTGCACTGAGATTGTGACTTAGGCATGTTGTGCCATCCTTTTCCAAAATCCTGATTTGATTCTTCATGAAAGTGGCCACTTTATTATTTTTTAATTTTTTATTGACCTATAGTTGATTTACAATGTTAGTTTCAGGTGTACAGCAAAGTGATTCAGTTATACATACACATACATATATACATTTTTTCTTTTCAGATTCTTTTCCTTTATGTTATTAGAAGAAATTGAATATAGTTGAAAGTGGCTACTTTAAAATGATTGAATATTTGTATCCAACAGTCAGAATGAATTACTCCAACAATGGAGCTCTCCGAACAAGAGTAAGCAATGCATAGTGTCTTTATTTTTTTTAACTGCGTTCCAGAATGATTATCTAAGTTCTATATCTGATAAGAGTCTGATGGAGCTAAATGTGGCGGGGGTGGAGAAAAGAAAGGCTAGAAACTGGCCTTATCTCCATGCCCAGAATTACGTGTTTTGCTACAGTTCAAGCAGCTCTTGGCTTGTGGAAGAAGCAGCAAAAGGGATGAAATGTGTTTGGGAGGCTATGTAATAGAATAGAAAGATTAGAAACTCTAAGACATCAAAGTGCAAATCTTGGCTTGACCAGTTGCTCAGTATGTAAAGTCGGGCACACTATCAAGTCTTTCCAAACCTTACTTTCTTCATGAGTGAAATGAGGATGCATTCATTTAGTTAACCAACATGGGGGAGGGTTTACTGTGAACAGGAAGAAGGTCTTGGGTGAAGTCACTTTTTCTTAAGCAGACTAGAGCAGCGATGGAGTCCCACTCCCAGGACACAGTGGCAGAAGTGCATCGTGTGGATATGAGCACTTCAAATCTTCCAGGGAGGGTACATGGAAATGTGAAACCGGTTGCTATTGAATCTTCTTGTCTGATTTACATCAATTTTTTCCTTAACCTTTTCCTTTGAGTTTTTAATGTTGGGAAGAGTCTTGCATATACTCTTTCCAACATTAAAAACTGTTGGACTTTTGAGTCCTTCTGACACAGCTTCAAGTACCACTACTAGTGTATTCATGAAAAAACGCTTAGTATCACTGCTTATCAGAGAAATGCAAATCAAAACTACAGTGATGTTTCACCTCTCATCAGTCAGACTGGCCATCATTAAAAAGTCCACAAATGATAAATGCTGGAGAGGGTGTGGAGAAAAGAGAACTCTCCTACACTGTTGATGGGAATGTAGTTTGGTGCAGCCATTATGGAAAACAGTATGGAGATTCCTTAAAAAACTAAAAATAGAGTTATCATGTGATTCAGAAATCCCACTCCTGGACATATATCTGTAGAAAACTCCAATTCGAAAAGATACATGCACCCCAATGTTCATAAAAGCACTATTTACAATAGCCAAGACATGGAAACAACCTAAATGTCCATCAACAGATGAATGGATAAAGAAGATGTGGTGCGTAGATATATATATATATTATGGAATATTACTCAGCCATTAAAAAGAATAAAATAATGCCATTTGCAGCAACATGTTTGGACTTGGAGATCATCATTATAAGTGAAGTAAGGCAGAGAAAGAGAAATAAAAATATCATATAATATAACTTATATGTGGAATCTAAAAAAAAAGACAAAATTATTTACAAAACAAATACAGACTCACAGACGTAGAAAATAAACTTATGATTCTCAGAGGAGAAAAGTGGGGTAGAGGGATAAATTGGAAGTTCAGGATTTGCAGATACACACTACTATATATAAAATAGATGAACAGCAAGGTCCTACTGTACAGCACTGGGAACTCTATTCAATATCTTGTAATAGCCTATAATGAAAAAGAATGTGAAAAGGAATATATATTTTTATATGCATAATTGAATCATTATTCTGTACACCAGAAATTAGCACAACTTTTTAAACCAACTATACTGCAATTAAAACACACACACACATGCACACGCACACACACACACATACACAATACTAGTGTATTGAGGTTAAGTGCGTTGCCACTACAGCTTAGCCTCAAATTTTCAGTGGCTTTAATACAATGAAAGCACCAACTCCTGGGTTGGACCCTGGGGACACATTAGTGAACAAGACACTTACAGTCGGTCCCTCGTCTCCAATGGAATAATAATACCACCCATCTCATAGGGCTCAGTAGAAAAATTAAAATAAATGGTAATCATTGTTACCAGTTATTGAGTGTTCCCCAGGTGCCAATTTAAAACATTAAAAAAATAATAATTCATTTAACATCACAGTAACCTTATGAGACAGGTATTTTAATTTCCTCATTTAGCAGATGAGGAAACTGAGGCAGACAGTGATGAAGTAACTTGCATCAGATCATCAGCTAAGAAGCAGGAGAGCTGGGATTTGAACCCAAGCATTCCAGCTCCAGAATCTATTCCCTTAATTAAGCTCAGGGCCAGTCCACAGGCCTTGAACTGTGTAGTCACCCACATAAATGTGTATCTTAGTTAAGTCATTTTTTGAGTTTTCTGTCATTCACCATGGAAACTGATTCTAACTTGTACACTTCATCAATTTACTTTAGACAGAGCTGGACGTGCCCTCCTGACCTCTCGCTTTCTGATGCTCACCATCCCTTCTGATTCCTTCCTTCTCCATTAAGATATATTAAAACCAATGATTTCAGAGCAGTTTTGGGCTCAGCAATAATTAACTCTTTCTGCTTGAGACCTACAAGATATTCCATGGTTAAGATGGCATCACTTAATTAGCACAACGCGTGTGTTTTTAGTTTAGTTCTCACTCTCCCGTATAACAGGGCATCTGTACGTATCAACTGACATGAACACACTCCAGGGATAAACATCACTTCATGCTCAACTATTTGGTTCAATCTAAGGTCTTCACCCAGACCATTCAAATCTCCACTCTTCCTTCCTGACTGAAATATGTCAGATTCTCTTATTTCAAAGCAAGTTACGACTTTATTCTGATTAAATAAAAATTTCACTGTAGCTGATTTTCACCTGGAGTTTTTTCAGCTCTGCAAGGACAAGCTTTTCCTCTGATAGTCTCCCAAATACAAATGCAGTGTCACCAGGGCACTGCTATGAATAGATACTACTTGAGTTCCAACTGCAGATTCCAACACCGGCAAATCGTGACATTCTTTGGGCTTAGCTGTCCCTTCTTCTGTCAATTTGGCTACTATGGAGAAGTTAAACCATCATGAAATGCACATGACTGTCCTGACCTAAAGTCATCATAAGATAAGAGGAACAGAATTTGCGTGTTGACTGAAGATATGAGGTGAGAACCTTACGGCAAGAATGAAAACAAAAACAACAAACAGCACATGGATGCCTATAAAAAGAAAGGCATTACTGATGAATTTAAAATTTAAAAAATTGACCTGAATTTAAAAAGCTTTATTTTCTCCAGAACTCTATTCAATTAAGCACGAGACAGCATTTTTAAATGGATCAATAGCCAAAATTGTGAGCTGAGAAAAAAAAAAAAAGACTAGTATTCATTGAGTATACTATGTGTCAGGTAACATCGTAAAAGCTTTAGATCTGCTGTCTCATTCCATCCTTATCATAATTCTGTGGGGTAGATATAGTTCTACCTGTTTTCCAAGTCTTAATGAAAATGTCTTACCCAAGTCCCATGGCCAGTAAGAGCCAGAAATGAGAGGCACTCAGAGGTCTGCCTGATTCCAGGCTCTGGGGTGTCTCCACAACTTCAAGCAACAACAAGTGCATTTTTCTTGTGACTGGCAGAACTATGTTTATAAGTACTTACATGGAATCGCGAATGAACCTTAAAGAAAACCCTGAGTGTATAGATTTCAGGCTACTGGAAGCCCAGCTTTTTTTCCTTCTCTACATCACATCCTAAGGCCAGACTTTCTCTAGATTGATTTAATTGCAAAAGCACATAGTTGATCAGTTTGAGTTCAAACACTTTATTCTAGAGGACTTTACAAACGACTGACATCAATTCATTTCTCTAAAGCCAAGAACACATTTTAAACTTTGATGTATCATGACAGTTTATCTCAAAAAAGGATGTGTCATCAGACATAGAAAAAGACTTATGGGAGGTAGGTACAGCTTAACTGGTAGAGTGCATGCTCAGCATGCATGAGGCCCTGAGTTCAATCCCCAGTACCTCCATTAAGTAAATAAATAAATAAACCTAATTACCTCCCTAAGAATTTTTAAAATTCAATTAAAATAAAAAGAAAAGAAAGCAAACTTATGGTTACCAAAGGGGAAAGGGCAGGGGAGGAATAAATTAGGAGTCTGGGATTGACAGATACAAACTACTATGTATAAAAGAGAGAAACAACAAGGACTTACTGC
The DNA here is from genome assembly GCF_036321535.1 of Camelus dromedarius. Taxonomy (NCBI): domain Eukaryota; kingdom Metazoa; phylum Chordata; class Mammalia; order Artiodactyla; family Camelidae; genus Camelus; species Camelus dromedarius. The sequence continues at coordinate 6,757,275 of NC_087443.1, forward strand.
ATAGCACAGGGAACTGTATTCAATATCTTGTAATAACCCATAATGGAAAAGAATCTGAAAAAGAATATATATATATATATATATACACTGAATCACTTTGTTGTACACCTGAAACTAATGCAACACTATAAATCAACTATACTTCTAAAAAAAGGATATGCCATTGACAGTTCTTCCAATAATAATGTATGAATGTCTTTTATTTTTCCTTACTCTTAGCTACACTGGGTGTTACCAGACTTTAAGATTTTTGCCACTCTGATAAGCGTAACTAGCATTTTGTTTTAATTTACATTTCTTTAATTAAGGGTGAATCTGAGTACACTGTCACTGATTTATTATCCATATATCTCCTTTGCAGAGATCTGTCTGCTTATGTCTTTTACCCATTTTTTTAAAACTATTGATCATTTTCTTAATAATTTACAAGAATTCTTTTTATAGTAAGGTAATTAACTCTTTGTCATGCTTCCTCTCCCCTTTGCCATGTTTTCTTAAATAACTTTTACAATTTGTCATTTGTCTTGGGATTTGTGTATGTTCTTATTTTGTCACAGAGAAATGTTTTGGTATTGTCAAATACATTAATTGTAATGAATAATCCCACCTTTTCCTCAACCATTTGAAACGCTGTATGCAATATTTCATTGATCACCATTTTGACATTTTAAAGCCTCTGAAATCACCATATGTCTTAAAATTGGGAATATTAGATTACTGCCTTTGCCCAGGTGACGGAGTTGTCATTGTTTCTATTTGCACAAATTGTTCATACTGTAAATATTTCCATCACTTCAACTGAATTATTCTATAATCAAAGGAAGGGAATTCAGTGGAACTTGGTTCAGCCTAGACATGTTGACACATTACAAAGCCACTGCATATCATATGCTTTTTACATAATAATACAGGGAACTGTATTTATAGAATTATCAATTTTGCACCATTCTTACATTCCTATAATGTACTCTACTTGATATTTATGAATTATTTAATGAATGTATTACTGTGCTCCATTGAAAGTAATTTATTTACAATTTTTGCAGTGACATTTATTAGTGAGATGGGCGATAAGGTTTTTTCTTTTTAGTGCTACCTTTATCAAGTTTTAATATGATATAACAATATTATATTAATGTTATTAAAATATTGAAAGTATTCTTTCTTATGCAAAATTTTAAAAAACAGGTCTGAAATAATTTATTTCATATATCTCTGAAACTTGTAATAAAAAGTACTGAAGCTAAGGGCATGAATAAAAGTGATGAAATAAGATGTCATAACATTTTATTGCATTTCTGAACAGGTGAATGTGATAAATAAGAAATATAATACTTCGATTTTATTGCATTTCTGAACAGGTGAATGTGATAAATAAGAAATATAATACTTCGATTTATATTCAGTTGAGATTATAGTCATTCCAAGGATCTAGGGCAATTCAAACTCTGAAAAAAGAAGCGGAATTTCCTACTGACTCTCCAATTTCTAATTTTCAGAGTTATGTGGGAGGTATGTGGCAAATTTATTCATATGCCTGAATCCAACATGCAAATATGTAATGTAAATTTTCTATATATTGAGATATACATGTTTGAAAGACAGAAAACATTTGTATTTTATTCTTTCCTGTAAATAAGCATACAATGTGAATACATAAATGCTTATTAAGTGAATGTTATAACTTTAATGGCTCATTCCAACTATTCATTAATCATCTTTTTTTTTCCTGTTTTTTAAAATTGAAGTGTAGTTGGTTTACAATGTTGTGTTGATCTCAGGTGTACAGCATAGTGATTCAGTTATACATACGTATATATTCCTTTTCATATTCTTTTCCATTATAGGCTATTAGAAGCTATGAAATACAGTTCCCTGTGCTCTACAGTAGGACCTTGTTGTTTATATATTTTATATATAATAGTTACTCTCAGCAAATCCCGAACTCCCAGTTTATCCCTCCATCCCACCATTAATCATCTCTTATGTAACAGACACTTTCCATACATCATCTCAATTAGCATCATAGGCAGATGAGGAAATGGAGACCAGAGAGATGAAGTCACATGCCTGGAGCTAGAATTTGGTGACAGAGCCAGTGCTCAAAGTGATATCTTTCTAATTCCCGAAACTGTTATTTTGCTTCCAACGCTGCCTCTAAAAGAAGCCCTTTTGTAATCCAAGACTATATATGGGCTGCCAGTGAGCATCTCAAATACACGCAACTGAGCATAGAGATTCTGAGGCTATGTGTGAACCATCAAGAGCCACAGATCTTCTTGTGACCCAGGTTCCCACTCATCGCTGAAGACCAAGGTAATTCATTATGAAATTCCAAGGTGAGGAACTATATTTTCAGTAGACTCGAAAGCAACATGCATGTGGGAGAAGCTCCTGCTTCCATGGGCTTATCTGGGCACTTTCAAAAGAGCGCTGTTAAGAATTAAAGCTCCATATTTCATTTGTTTCTCACATGCTGGATTCAGAGAGCACTTCTGTTCTCTTTCTCAGAGTTCTTCCTCAACAGAGTCACCAAAACCAGAGGCAGATTTGAGATTGCGATCAGATGCTCTCCAGGTCACATGAATCTGTCCATCACTCAGTTCTGAGTCAGAGCAACAGGATGACACAGGCTGGGTGCACTTCAACGTGCGGGGAGCCAGGTACACCTCTGCTCCCCGCAGTAGTGGGCGAAACCTTTAGACAGTAAACGTGTGTCATACGCATAGGAAAGTTGCAGGGGAAGTTTCTGCTTGGCTCATGTCATAATAGATTCATCTGTTTTGCCCAAACAAGTTGATTGATTTAGGGATAAACTAATTTATGTGCCAAACACGTTGATCAAACTTGATCTGAGCCCAGCAGAAGTAGGCCAGCAGTCTACCAGGAATCGAGACAAAAACAAAACTCGTTTGAAGTCAGGTAGCTTGACTAATCACACAAAGAATTTGTTCAACACCGGTGCACACCCTTCAACAGAAGTTGCAGTTCCTCAGACTTAAAATTAAGGAAAGAGAGGCAGACTCTTTCTATTACAGATGGTTTAATGAGTTCATTTGAACACATTGCATGGTGAGAGTTAGCTATAGATCCAAATCAAGTCAGTATGTATTTATCCAGTGGGCATTCCATGCAAGGTACCGTGGAAGGAAAGAAAAGGTGTGGGGGGGGGAGGAAAGGGGGATAGAGGTGAAGGAGGAAGGGGAGAGGGAGAAGAAGAAAAGAAAGGCAAAAAAAAAAAAAAAAAGAGAAAGGAAAGAAAAAACAGTATCTCCTCTGGAAATGGGGTGGGAAGCGTGTGGAAACCCTATTTCAAAGTGCCCGGGTCAATGGTGCCCTTAAGAATCATATACTGACAGGTATATATAGAATAGATAAACCAGTTTACACCGTAGAGCACAGGGAAATATACTCAAGATCTTGCAGTAGCTCATGGTGAAAAAGAATATGAAAATGAATATACATATATATTCATGTATGACTGAAGAATTGTGCTGTACACCAGAAATTGACACAACATTGTAAACTGGCTATAACTCAATAAAAAAAAAAAGAAATCCAAAAAAAAAAAAAAAAAGAATCAATAGGGTCAGACTGAGCTTCCAAACGACCGCATCTTTCAAAGTACCTTTCATCCACAAAACCCCTAGAGTTTGACAGCCAAGTTTATCTTTGAAACCAAAGAGAAAAAGGCCTAGAAATTTCCTGTGAAGAGAAGACTCCTGGCTCCTGATAAGAAGGCAACCAGCATAGGCTGCTGGTTCTGTCTCCTCAGATCAGAAGTGAGAGCCAAGCAAGGATCTGAGGACCCATCATAAAAATCGTGAGAAACTCTGGTACAGACACAAGGATTCACAAACTGCTGTGAGTAAGGGGGTGGCTGGAGGGAGCCTCAGCCTGGGGAAATTGCCCTGGGGCCAAGGAAATCAGACCAGAACTTTTTTTTTAATTGAAGTATATAGCTGGTTTACAATATTGTGTTAATTTCTGGGTATATAGCATAGTGGTTCAGTTTGATTGATTGATCGATCAATATTTCTTTTCTTTTCTTTTTTCTGCTTAACACCTTTAATTTATTTCTCCAAAACAGAGAGGCAAGAAGGCAATTAGCTAAAGGCTATTAACATAACAAAATTGCCTCCAACCCTTGTTCTCTAACTCTGAAGGCAGCACAGACCTGGGGTTGGAGCTGAGTCTCGCTCAGGCCGGCCCCTTGGAACAAGTCACTTTTGCCCCATCAATGATATTTTCTGAGATTTGAAAAATTGTATTTTCCTTTCCATATTCTTTTTCATTATGGGCTATTACAAGGTATTGAAGATAGTTCCCTGTGCTGTACAGCAGGCCCTTGCTGTTCATCTATTTTATATATAGTAGTTAGTACCTGCAAGTCTTGAACTCCCCATTTATCTCTTCCTACCCCCTTTTCCCCACTGGTGACCATAAGTTTGTTTTCTATGTCTGTGAGTCTGTTTCTGTTTTGTAAATCAGTTCGTTTGTGTCCTTTTTTTTTTTTTTTTAATTTAAGATCCCACATGTAAGTGATATCATATGGTATTTGTCTTTTTTTTTCTGGCTGGCTTCCGTTAGTATGACCATCTCCAGGAGACCAGAACTTTAAATTCTAACCTGGCTTCTCACAAGGCCTTGGGAGGATCATCCCAGAAGCCATGGCCAGGCTGGCTGGGGTCTCAGGATAGAGTTTCAGGACTGCCCAGAAGCCCTGCGGGGGTGGGTGAGGTGAGGCACTGATGGGAGCAAACAGGTGCTGATGGATCTGACTTTCTTAAGCACTCACTCCTGCACCCACTCCCTCTCCAAACAGCAGGATTTGCGCATCCCATTCTAAGACTGTTTCTGCTCAGAACAGCATCGTCTTGCTAAGGTTTTTTTTAAGAGCAAATCCCAGACCAGAGGAGTTTCCCAGTGTGGTGGCAGAAAACTGGGCTGTGGTTGGCTGTGGCGTAGTGTCCAGGGCTCTCTGCCCTGTGGCTCATCTTCTCTATTATTTTAAAGTCACCAAGACGAAGACAAATCCTCCCAGGCATTGGCTCTTCCCCAAAAAGTACAGCTAACTAGAAAAACAACAAAACTGAACAGCATACACTACATGAATGCTGAAAGCAGAACTGCTGGTACAGATGGACCATGAATTTAATATAAGCAACCAGTATCCTCACAGAAGACATTGGTAATACAAAGCTGACACACGAGGTCAAAAAAAGATAAGTAGAAATAACAGGTATGAAAAGAACACAACTTGCGGGAGGGTATAGCTCAAGTGGTAGAGCGCATGCTCAGCATGTACAGGGTCCTGGGTTCAATCCCCAGTGCCTCCTCCAAAAATATAAATAAATAAATAAAACCCAATTACCTCCCTCTCATTAAAAAAAAAAGAAAAAAAATTAATTAAAAAACTAATTATCTCCCCCCCCCAAAAAAACCTAAAAAAAAGGACACAATTGATAATAATAACAGTAACCGCTAGAATGAATATATTATTTACATTGTACGCAGCAATACTGTACATGTATTTCATATAGTAACACGTTTGGTTTCTACAGCTCTGTGAGGTAGGAACTGGTATTAGTTCCACTTTATAGGTGAAGAAATTGAGGCATAAAGAGATGAAATAAATTGCCCCAGGTGGAACTGGGATTTAAGCACAGATATTCAAAAATTGCACCTCTTGGGGAGTGATGGAAATGTTAGCTAGCTTGACTGTGGTAGTGGTTTTGAGACAGGAGGGAAGGGGGCAGGGCACAGCCATTCAAGAAATGACGCAGCAATTAACACCAAAATGGTGGAAGATTCAACTCCCAGTTGGCCTTGAGGCTCTAGATGGTGGGAGGTTTGACTTCTAGTAGAACTTGAACTTCATTATACGCCCATTGTAATATATTAACATGATAAATAACATGCCTATAGGTGCCATGACAGCTCCAAGGCTAACCATTAAAGGTCAAAGACTGGGCAATGGCCAACTTCCTGGGAATCCCAGCCCCTTCCCCAGGGTTGTTAAAATGGTCCTCCCACTTGTTAGCATGTGACGCTACCAAGCCCATAAAAACTGGCAACACAGCACCTTGTGGCCTCTCTCACTCCCTCCCCTTTGAAGACGGCCTGTACTCTGTGTATGGAGTGTGTTACCTACTCCTACTCTAATCTGGGCACCCAACCCCCACACCTCGTGGCCTTCCTCTTCCTTCTGAAGCAGCCTGCACTCTACGCAGTATGTATCTCTCTAAATAGATCTACCTTTACTCACCTGTGGCTCACTCTTGAATTCTTTCCTGGGCGAAGCCAAGGACCCACATGTGGTGGGGCATGTCCCAGGGACTCCACTGAGACCTGGGACACAGCCTTCTTCATTCCCCACATCCATTTTTCCTGCATCAGTTTCACTGGTGTACACATCTATCAAAATTCATCAAACTGTACTTCTGAAATATATGTGGTTTACTGTACAGGAACCATACCACAATAAAGGTGTTAAAAAATTAAAATAAAAAAAAACCACAGATATTATGGCTCCATGAAACAAATATTGACGAGTACACCCAAAGCAGGAATTCATGAAAGAGGTCAGATAGCAGAGAGAAGAGGATGAAGGTAAGTGGAATGAAGTGTATGCCAATATCTGGCAAAAAGGGCCTATGAAGTAGAGGAAAAAAAAAAACCTCAAGAAAGGAGGTCTTTGAAATGAGTGTTGAAAAATTCTGCAAAATTAAAGATGAAAGACTCTGTAAAGGGCTTAGAGAATACCAAAGAGGACGGATAAGAAAAAACTATACTTAGACATATTATAATAAAATTTCAGAAGAGCAAAGGCAACAGTAACATTACAAAGCTCTCACAAAGAGCCAGTCTTCTTCAAAGAAACCAGAATTAATTGACATCATATATTTAAAGGGACTTTAGATACAGGGAGACAGTGGGGTAAGATTTTTGAAGCATTGAAGATGTTCTTTGTACCTAGAATTTTTATTCAGCCGAATGGTCATTTAAATATGTACACTAAGCATTAAAGTCCTTCCCAGGCATGAAACTCTTCAGGTTTGCCAGACAAAAATCCATTTAAAAAATATTACTGGAGAAGCACTCAAAGGAGAATAATCCCTGAGAATGCCGCAATAGCGATAGAAAATAAACATGTTGAAACAAATTAATAAGGAAGCAAAGATGAGAAAAAAAATGTTTAAAGAAAAGCAGATTAAAAAATTCCCCAGAACTAAACTGAAATTCTACCTCTATAAATGTGGGTTTGTCAGAGGGATGATTAACGTGCTGTGACTCTGCCAAACTACTGGTCTCAATGGGGGAAGATATCGGTATGGAGAAGTCTAAAAAATCAATTCAAGGGGGGGAAGGCATAGCTCAGTAGCAGAGTGTGTACTTAGCAAGCTGGAGGGCCTGGGTTCAATCCTCAGTACCTCCATTAAAAAAAATAATAAGAAAGAAACAAACAAACAAATCTAGTTACCTCCTCCCCCTACCAAAAAAAAAAATCAGTTCAGTTTGGCCCTTAAGATAAGGGCAACTATCATAAGATTAAAAAAAACACAAAATGGAGCGGGGAGGGTACAGCTCAGTGCTAGAGCGGGTGCTTAGCATGGGCGAGGTCCTGGGTTCAATCTGCAGTACCTCCATTAAAATAAATAAAGAAAAACCTAATTACTTCCCCCTAAATAAATAAAATGTTAGAAAAAAAATACAAAATGGAAAACTTTTAAACCAACAGAAGAAAACTGGGTCTAGCCAATGGAATATAGGAAAGGGAGAAAAAAGGAAATAAAGTTAAGGAATTGGAAGGTATGGAATAGGTTGGGAAATACGTCATCATATAATATTACAATAAGAAATACTGGGATAAACTCACCAAATACAGAGCCTCTCAGATCGTAATTTATTTATGTGTGTGAGAAATAAATGCGTTATCTTGTTTAAGCCATGTTTTTAGTTTTCTGTCATTCGCAATGGAAACTGATTCTCATTTGTGTACTTCCTTAATTCCTTAATGTCAAAACATTCATCTCCAAGACTTTTTCTAAAGAGTTTTGAATAATAAAATAGGGAACAGTATAGAAAACAAAAAAGAGAAATTTGTAAGTTTGTAATAGAAGCATTCTCTCAATATTGTGGATGCTGGGGGGAAAAACTCTAGAACTGAAGACAACTTAGTCCTTCAGAGTCCATGAAAAGGAGATCTGTGGAGGGAGAGAACGGTGTCAGCATAAAACGACTGCCTTTCTGTACAAAAACAGAAGAAATACTTCCGACGTCAGCATATCCTTCAGATAGACTCCGCATCGCACACCACGGGACCAAAGATTGAAGCTGCCTGATCTCGTGGTGATCAAAGGCTTTCATTTTTGGAAGTTACACTTTCTGGATGTGGTAGAGACGAAGTTTGACTCTTCCATGGCCAAAGTTCAAGGGTGGAGCAGGAAAGCAATTCATAGCAAGTGCGATAAAGAGGCTGTTGTGCTGTGTGGTACCCACAGTATGCTCTTTTCCTGCGTCGGTGAAGGCAAGTGCACCACCGGCCACTGCTGAAATATCAAATGAAAGTTCTGTGAGACGTGTAAAACTATGGTAAGTAAACCTGAAGTTAAGCCTAGATGAATAAATGAAGATTATTTCTCGGCAGAAGTTATGAGAAAAAGAAGAAGCTTCTGGAGAAAGAACAAATAGTTTAGAAGGAAAAATCCTTGAAGAAGGGATAGACATGTTGAAAGATCTAGGATCTTGGGATCTGTGTCAGAACAGAAACATCACTGCCTCAGAAGATGGTCTGGCCATCACAGAAGTACCCAAAGAAGTGGAGATGTGAAAAATTTTGCCACAGGGGTAACTCAACAGAACATACACCTCTAAACAGGCAAGTCCAGTTGAAAAGAAGTACAGTGGAGTTACCACATCTCACAGCTAGGAAGAGGAATGATCTCAGAATTAAAGAATTCATGAAAAAGAATATATATGTGTATGTATAACTAAGTCACTGGGCTGGGCACCTGAAACTAACACAACATTGTTAATCAACTATACTTCAATTTAAAAAAAAGGAAATAATAAGATCTTAGTTGATGTTTAGTAAATCTAGTTACAATAAAAGTACTGTATTAAAAAAAAAGACTGAAAAAAACCAAACAAACACTGAGGGCTTTATACATTACCTCTCATATCCCCTTCCTAGAATACACTGTGTCTGAAAAATGGTTTCACAGACTTTAAAAATAATTTGAAAGAAAAAAAGAAATTTTAAAAAGATGTCAAATTTGAACTAGATGATCAGAGAAGGAGATACATATTTTATGAAACCAAGTCACAGAATTAGAATCTTCCCGAAGAAATAGCTGGACTTAAAAAATACATTCAGAGAGCTTGAAGAAACCAATCAAATGCTAGTGGAAAACTGAGAATTTATAAAAAAAACCCCAGAATGTTAAGAAATAAGACAAGACAAAGATGGGACAATTTGAGAACAAAGAAAGATTGCTGCAATAGATTGAAACACATCAAATATATTTAAATACACAAGTTCATAATTACAGTCCCATCCCCACCCCACCCCCCAAAAAAGCCCCTATAGGTCATCCTTAGAGGATGCCAGTAAACCAATCCATCATTCAGAAAACTGGTAAATAAAAGGAAATAATCAGGCATGTTTTTCTGTCTTTCCTATACATTCTCTGCTACTAAATAGTAACTAAATAGTAGATGAGAAGAAGTTATTTTTTTAGAGAAGTAATTCCGATAATAAACAAAAAGGAAATGATTCAATTGCACTGTATTCATCTGCAATCCATCGATGGATCTTACCGCTGATGGTCAATGGCTACTAACATTACACACAAAAAACAATCAAATAGTCTGTGTGTCCTGAGGGAAGAACATACAGCAATCTTTGAAGCAGACTTGCCAAAAAATTTAACCTGAACCTCAAGAACTGCCAATGCAGTGTGTGAGTAAAGAGGGACATGTTAAACCATGCCACACAGGTGCAGTCAGCAAAATCCAGACTACAGAAAATGCCTTCTCGTGAAGAATCCAGTGTTTTCAACAAATAAACAATCCCACGCAGTGTTCTGTGGTTAAAAACAGAACAAAGATTTACAAAGAAATAAAACTGATAGCTCTTAAAATATGACCGATAGAGATAGTTCTGCTTGACTAGTTTAATTTACCGTAAGTAATTTGAAGGTGATTTTAAGTAACAAGAAATAAGCAATATATTTGAAAAATAGCTCTTAACATTCCCTCCGCTTCCTAAAGGCCTGTTACTAGCAGAAACCGATGGCTCACAGAGGGACTGGCAAATAAACATGCTTCTTATTCTATTTTTCTATTTTCTGTTCCAAAAGACCAAAACAAAGGGCTCTAAAAATATTTGTTAATAAAGATAACAAAGAACCACAGTTAGACTGACTGACAACTGAAAAGCAGTGCAAGCCAAAATACAATGGAATGGTATTTTTAAACAGCTGAAAGAAAATAACTACCAGCTTAGAAAATATCCTTCAACTAGTCAAGAGAAAAAAACAATTTTTTTTAGAGCAACAAAAACCATGAGAACTGTACTGAATAGATCTGCCTCGAAGGAAATACTAAATGGTATTATTTAGGCAGATGGAAATACAATTCCAGATGGAAGATCAGAAATGCAAGGAATAAAGAACAATGAAAATGGTAAACATTTGAGTTAATCCAATCTATATTGATTAGCTAGGTGGAGAGGATATAGCTCAAGTGGTAGAGCGCATGTTTAGAATGGAGAAGGTCCTGGGTTCAATCCCCAGTGCCTCCTCCTAAAAATAAGTAAGTAAATTAATAACCCTAATTACCTCCCCATCAAAAAAATAAATAAAAATTTGAAAAGCAATATGAAAAAAATATTGATTCTCTAAACGAAATAATAATAATGTGTTGTGGGATTTAAAATAATAGAAAAATTTTAAACATGACAACAATAGCATATACATCGAAAGGGGGAAAATGGTACTTCTATTGTTCAAGAGGTGGCTAAAATTACCAAATAACATTAGGTTTTGATGAGTCTAGGATGCATACTGCAGTCATTAGGAACCGCTGGCAGGCTAGTAAGAGGGGATGTAACTACAAGACTAAGAAATTTAAGGACTAGGGGAGAAATAACTATAAAAAAATTTGAGTGGATTCAAAAGAATGCAAGGAAGGAAGGAAGGAGGGACACAGAATAGACGAAACAAATAAAAAGCAAGTACAGACTCAGCAGATTTAAACTGAATGTATCCGAGTATGTGTATGTATACGCACGACTAGGACACTGTGCTGTACACGAGAAACTGACACGCTGTAATTGACACTAGACTTCAATTAAAAAAAACTGAATACATCAGTAATTACACTAAATGTAATTAACTAGCTGGTTCAGTTACAATGCACGGATATGGAAAAATGTACTGTGCAAGCCCTAACCCAGAGAAAGCGGATTGCTTCGATATTAATATATAAAAAGTTTATTTTAAAGCAGAAGTTGTTACTGAAGATAAAGAAGTTCACTTCTGAATGAAAAACAGCAAATGTTAAACCAAGCTTTCAGTTTAGCAGGAATACACACACACACACACACACAGAATTTGCATATAAATATATATAATTTGTGTAGAACTAATAAATAGATAGAATATAATTGTATAGAGCGATATATACACATATGGATAGTTCCCCTGCTCACTGGTGGTCAGGCTGCGCCGCAGGATAGAGCGTTATGTTACCGTAAGTGTGGTCAAGGTTACGAGGCAGATTAGCGCCTCCCAAGGAAGAGACCCGTGCACGATTCAAGGTCGCCGAGAGCAGAAGGCACAAACACCAGGCTCAGGTGGTCCGGTGTTTACTTATAGCAAGAAGAGGGAGTGATAAAACGTGAACCAGATCCAGGGTCCCTCACAGCCGGAGGGTCCGTGCTGCAGCCGACTGGGTGAGTGCATCACCTCACTTCCAGCGGCGGTGAAGGACCCTGACCCCTCCCACGCAGGGGCTAAATACAGAAAGCTGGGGGCGTGCCTGAGGGCCACCGACACACAAGCTTAAGCAGAACAAAGGAGCGTGTATCCATCAAGCTCAGAACAGGAAAAGGTATTCCCTCTCCAGGCTGTGAGCCCAGCACAGGCTGCAGGACATTTTATCTCCCAGTGAGGAAGTGTTCCAGACCCAAGGCCCATTCTTATACGGCTGAGCAGGGGTTAGCAAACTGTTTCTATATAAAGAGACATATCTCAAATATATATATAAGAAATATATACATATATCTCAAAATTGACAGAATTATAAGAAGAAATAGGCAAATCCATAATATTATAGGTTTTTCATACACTTTTCTTAGTAACTAATAGAATAAGCAGATTAAAAAAATCAGGACAGATACAGAAGATTTGAACAACACAGTGAACAAATTTAACCTAATTTCTGTGTATTGATCATGGCACTTAACAATTGTAGAACACAGTTTCTTTTCAAAAATGCAACATGAAGTAAAAATTTGAAATGTCCTGTAATTATTAAAGAAATTTGATCCATAATTTAAAACTTTCACACACACACTACAAACACTCAATGCATGAACTAATTATTTCTGTGATAAATTCTGACATTTAAGGAATAAATAACACCAAAATTACAAGAATTCTCTCAGAGAAATGGAACAGGAAAAGAAGAATCACTTTTTTTTCCTATCCATTTTTGTTTTATGAAGCCAGCATCTTGATACCCAAACCCAACAATGAAATCACACAAAAGAAGAATTAAGGGACAATCTCTTTCATGAAGATAGATGCAAAAATCCTAAACAAAACAATAGCAGAGCAAATTCAGCTCTGGCTAAGAGGATAATGGATTCCAACAAATTTGGACTTATTTTTGAAGTGACAGCTAGGTTTAACATTTGCCATACCAAATATCAAGACAATATATAGTTATGATAATTTAGACAGTGTAGTATGTGGATACAGGTAATATAGAGCAGCAGGGAAATGAATTTTTTAATAAAGTATGCTTAACTGGATATCTAAATTGGAAGAAAATGAAATTAAGCTCTTATGCTATACTCAATAATCAGTTCTAAATGGATTGTGGCTTTAAGTGTGAAAGGCAAAATAGCAAAGCTATTTGACAGAGAAGAGTTGATAGAGGAAAATATCTTCATTACTTTGGGATAGGGCAACACTTCTTAAAGGTGACACACAATACCCTAGCCATAAAAAGATAGACTTTAAAAATAAAGACTTTTATTCTTCAAGAGACACCATCAACAGAGTAAAAATTCAGTCCAAAGAGTTGAAGAAAGTACTTTCAATACATATAACTGGCAAAAAAACTTGTGTGCTGAATAGACAAAAAAATTTTACAGAATAATGAAAAAAAAATCCAATTTAAAAGTGGGTAACAAATCCTTCCCATGAGAAGATATCCAAATGACCACTGAATGGATGAAAACTTATTTCATCATTGATCATAAGAAAATGTAGACTTTTTTTGGTACAGATGTGCTTTTTAAAAAAACATTTTTGAGGGGGAGGTAATTCAGTTTTTATTTATTTATTTTTTTAACAGAAAGACTGGGGATTGAATCCTGGACCTCGTGCATGCTAAGTACGTGCTCTACCAGTAAGCTATATCCTCCCCTCTTAGAAAATGCAGATTTAAATCACAGTAGAATATCATTACATACTCTGTGGAACAGTAAAAATGTAAATAATAATACGAAAGGGTTGGTAAGGATGTGAAGCATCAGAACTCTTGTACATTGCTGGTAGGCATGTAAATTGGTCCAAGAATTTGTGTAATATTTTGACATTTTCTTTGGAGGTTGAACCTATGCATATTTTATTACCCAGACATTTTACACTTGGTACACTCATGCACCAAGAGGTTTACATGAGAATGTTCGTAGCAGCATTATTTGCAGTAGCCAAAGATTGAAAAGGACTCGAATTTCCATTAACATTAGAATGGAAAGCAAATTTTCAGCAGTTAAAATGAACATACCACAGCCACATTCATCAACGTGGCTGAATTTCAAAACTATAATGTCAAATGAAAGAAGACGTACATAAAAGAATAAATACCCAATTGTTTTATAGAAAGTGTGAAACACAAAAACTAAACTAAAACTAATGTAAGTCAGCTTAATGTTTACATTTATTTGAAAGACAGTGACTGGGAGAAGGCAGTAGGGAAGGCTTCTGAGGTGCTGGAGATGTTCTATTTCTTGACTGGATGGATGTTACACTGGATATATGTTACAAAGAATGTTACAATGGATCCTGTAATCATTCACAGGGAATGCAATATTTGTTTGTATTTTCCTCTGCCTGTGAGTTATATTTTGCAATTTAAAAGGTTTTTTTTAGGAGGATAATTATCTCAGAAGAAAAATCTAAGATTCAAGAAGATATGAAGAGATAAGAAAGTGGTAAAAATGAACAAACTGATGGTACATAAGAAGATAATAAAGTTTAAATTGTAAGGGTTAGAGAAATACTAGACAATGTATCTAACAGTGTGATACAATGAAATACAGTACAATGCATGTAAGTCTGGGAAGAAGTGATTTAGAGTTAATACAGTGTATTTCTTACAGATGAAGGATATATTGTTTCATATTGTTAAGTATAAACATTACAATTTCAAAGAAAGCCATCAAACAGACACACATAGCTTCCAATCTAGTGAAGAAGAAAAGTACAATGAGAAATAAAACCCACTGTCAGGTGCGGATGACACAGCTCAGTGGTAGAGTGCATGCTTAGCATTCACGAGGCCCTGAGTTCAATCCCTAGTATCTTCATTAAAATAAATCAGTAAACCTAATTACCTCCATTACCAAAAAATAAAAATAGAACAAAAAGCCCACAATCAATTTTTTAATGATGGAAAAAAAGAGAAAGAAAAAGATTAGGAAAAGTTAGACAAGTAGAAAACATAAAATAATTTGGCAGAAATTAATATGAATCATGTCACAGACAATGAGAATGTACTTAACTGTCCAGTTGAAATGCATATGTTGTTGTTAGACTAGATTGAAAAAAAAAAAAAAAAAGTCGTTTATAAGAGACATTCCTGAAACATAGTGCCAGAAAAAGGATGGAATGTAAATGATGAAAAAAATATTCCAAGCAAGTCAAAAGAAAGTCAGCATAGCTCTATTTTAATTTTGGACAAATAGACTTTAAGGTAAAAAGGATAACTAGGTATAAAGAGTAGCAATCTAAGGATTTAATTTGTATTATATGATGGCAAAAGGCGATTCACCAAGGGGACGTAACAGTTCCAATTTTTTATGCACCCAATAACATATCTTCAAAAATCAATACAATAAAATGTGGCAGAAGTTCAAAAATGATAAAGTGATATAGCCATCATCACAGGTGCAGATTTTATTTATTTATTTATTTATTTATTTATTTATTTATTTATTTATTTATTTACATCAGGGCTCAGTCTTGATGGTGTACATTCCATGGGTTTTGACAAATGCATAATGACATGTAGCCACCACTACAGTATCACACAGAATAATTTCATTGCCCTAAAAAATCCCTTGTGCTCCATCTATTCATCCCTCCCTCCCTCCCTCTCCCCAAACCCCTGGAAACCACGATCTTTTTATTGTTTCTGTAGCTGTGCCTTTTCTAGAGTGTCATCTGGTTGGAATCGTACAGTTTGTAGCCTTTTCAGACTGGCTTCTTTCATTTAGTAATGTCTTTTAAGTTTCTTCTGTGTCTTTCATGGCTTGATAGATCTTTTTCTTTTTACTGCACATATATTTTTAATTTACATACATATATGTCCTGTTTATTGTTTCTAAGACAGTTTAGAGCTTTAGCTTTTTAAACTTACATAGTTATCAAAGGAATAAAGCCAACCACAAAGTAAGAATTAACTCAAAAAGATACCTACAACCTGCTATTAAAAGCAACATTATTTATAATTGCCAAGATAAGGAAGCATCCTAAGTGTGCATCAATAGTTGAATAATGGAGATGCAGTGTGTATGTGTGTATATATATATATATATATATATATATATATATATATATATGGTACATAAGAAGCTAGTAAAGTTTAAATTGTAGGAGTTAGAAAAATAGTAGACAATGTATCTAACAGTTTGATACAATGAAATACAATCAGTAAATATATATATACTATATACTAAATATATATAAATATTTTATATATATATATATGTAACAGAATACAACTCACCCATAAAAAAGAAGGCTATTTGGCCATTGGCGGACCTTCATTCACTTTTTGTTTTTCACTTCAAAAACCAGAATTTTATAACTATCAGGGACATATTCATTACATCAAAAACAACAAAATACTTAGAAATAAACTTAACCAAGGAGGTTACCTATACTCCAAAAACTGAAAAGACACAAAGAAATGGACAGATTTCTTGTGCTCT
Source organism: Camelus dromedarius (assembly GCF_036321535.1). Taxonomy (NCBI): domain Eukaryota; kingdom Metazoa; phylum Chordata; class Mammalia; order Artiodactyla; family Camelidae; genus Camelus; species Camelus dromedarius. The sequence continues at coordinate 6,773,728 of NC_087443.1, forward strand.
TGGATTGGAAGAATCAACACTATCAAAATGGCCACACTACCCAAAGCAATCCACAGATCCAGTGCAACTCCCATCAAAATACTTGTGACATTCTGCACAGAACTAGAACAAACAATTCCAAAATTTATAAGGAACCACAAAAGACCCCAAGCAGCCAAAGCAACCTTTTGTAGGTCTCCTTTTTTCCCCCCCTTTCTTCTTTTTGTTCTCTTTTCTTATGGTTTGATGATGAGAGAAGGTCCTTTAACATCTGTAATAAAGCTGGTTTGGTGGTGCTGAAATCTTTTAGCTTTTGTTTTTCTGTGAAGCTTTTGATTTCTCCATCAGCCTTTCTGGATAAAGTATCCAGCCCTTCTGGATAGAGTATTCTTGGTTGTAAGTTGCCCCCTTGTATTACTTTAAATATATAGTGACACTCCTTTCTGGCCTGTAGAGTTTCTGCTGAAAAATCAGCTGATAACCTTATAGGAATTCCCTTGTATGTTATTCATTGCTTTTCTCTTGCTAATTTTAATATTTTCTCCTTATCCTTAACTGTCAATTTGATGACTACATGCCTTGGTGTGCTTCTCTTTGGGCTGATTCCGTGTGGGACTCTCTGTGCTTCCAGGACTTGAGTGACTGTTTCCTTTCCCAAGTTGGGGAAGTTTTCAGTTATTAGCTCTTCAGAAATTTTCTCAGGCCCTTTCTCTCTCTCTTCTCTTTCTGGGACCCCTATAATGCAAATATTAGAGTGCTTCAAGTTGTCCCAGAGTTCTCTTAAACTATCCTCATTACTTTTTATCCTTTTTTCTTTTTTCTGTTCTGCAGTAGTGATTTCCACTAATCTGTTTTCTAGCTCACTGATGCGTTCTTCTGCCTCATTTAGCCTATTCTTGGTTCCTTCTAGCGTATTGTTTATTTCAGTGATTTTATTCTTCAACACTGGGTATTCTTTATATTTTCCAACTTTTTGGTAAAAACTTCACTCTGTGCATCTGTACTCCTCTTGAGTTCTCAGAACATCTTGGCTATCATGACTTTAAACTCTTTGTCAGATAAATTGCCTGTCTCCTCATCACTTATTTCTTATTCTGGGATTTTATCTTGTGCCTTGGTCTGGGAGATATTCCTTTGCCGCCTCATATCGCCTATCTTTCTATGTGTTTGTGGATTCCTTCCACGGGCTTTGAGATGATTGTTTTCTTACTTCTAGTATCTGCCACAGGCGCAGATTTTCATACACTGAGTAATTGAAGGGTAATCAAACAAGCAAAGTAATGATATGGAAGAATTGAACAAGACAATTAACAAGCTAACTCTAATGAACCCTGTAGAACCCTATAGCCAATAGTTGTAAAAGACAAAAAGCATTTATGAAAACAGGCAATGTATTAATTACAAAATGAATCTCAAGAAATTTTAGAATTTGTCTGATAAAGACCACATTTTCTGACCAGAATGCAATTAAATTTAGAAAGTAACAACAAAAGACAGCTAAAGCAAACAAAAAGTAGCATACATTTGGACATTTGAGAGTACATTTAAAATAAATACGTAAGAGGCCAAAGAAGAAATCACACTGGAAATTCAAACTGTGAAAGAAATTAAAAATTACATATGAAAGTGTTGGGGATGCAAGTACAGCGATGCTTAGTAGGATATTTGTGGCACTGAATCGAAACATTATGAAAGAAGTAAGGCTGAATGCTTGTGAGCTAAGCAGGTGGTTTCTTTGAAGAAAAATTGTCACCTGCCAAAAGAAAGCCATGGACCTGCAAATGACTCAGTTTTTCCATCCAGAGTGTGTCTTTTTGGAAGTCAAATTCTGAGTGAGAGAATAGATTTATTTAGGATTAGATGGCATAGAGAAGAAAAATAATACCTAAAGGAAGTGATATTGAGCAGGGCAAAAACAATGTATTATAGAATTCAATCATACAATAACAGAATAACACATTCAAATCCACACCCATTTTTGGAAATATGAAAAATCTAGAGAAAGGGGGTATGGAAACCGACCATGTTTCAGTTACCAAAGATACTCTGTTATTATTATTTTTCTAAAAAGTGTTAGAATTACTTTTCTAAATACTGTTGATTTTTCTAAATATTTTCCTCAATAGATTAGGAGAAAACACTATAATTTGAAATAATTCAAATGTATACAACACATTAAAATTGCCAATAAATATGCCAGTACAAAAAGATCTTACATTTTGGTGGTATTCAGGCTTTCCTTAAAATTAAAGTTAAAAGGTTTTTGTTTTTATTACAAACATAATACATGCTGGTTACATTGTAGAAATATATGAAGGGTCGCGCAAATGTTTCCTGTAATTCTGACTTCCTGAGATAATCCCTGTTAAATGTTTCAGATTTTTTTCCTCACCATTTTTACATATGCATATGTTATTAATTTAATAAAAATTGGATTCTATTGTTCCTTCACTAAATGCTGTCATTAAATACTTCATTAAGTGCTGTGGGGCCGGCTCGTGCTCCCTGAAGCCACTCTGCCATAAAACCTCCACTCCTGGACTCTCCACGTGCCTGCATTTCTTCAGGATGAAAACATCTTTTCTTGATGGGTGTTTACCCTAACAGTGCTAACCGCCCGTCCCCAGGAAATGGCTAATCTCACAGTCCCCTAGGTGGACAGGGCTCCCTGCACATCCTGCCCCTATCGGAGTCCTAAATCCCATTACTCAGGGGAGCCCCGGACCAGTCTTATCTCACTTACCACCAATCAGGTACCTGTGCATGAATTGATCATGCAGCTCCTACCCTTGGTGTGCACAACCCCTTCCTAATACGAGACCCTACACGTTCACCCGGGGGCTTACACGGGCACCTCTCATCTGTGTGGCCCGCTGTTGCCTGTAGCAGCGCATCTGTCAGACTTTTCCTTTGTTTCTAAAACTCTTTTTTGTCTCTGTAAATTCTTTTACCACCCATGGCACTGGCCTGCTGTGTTCCCCAACAAGTGCCACATAACTCTGTATCTTAGAGAGTATCCTCATGTTAGTACATTTACTTTACTTATTTATTTATTAAAAACATTTTTTTTAGGGGAGGAGATAATTAGGTTTATTTTTTAGAGAAGGTACTGGGGATTGAATCCAGGACCTCATGGATGCTACACATGTGCTCTGCCACTTGAGCTATACCCTCCCCCTAGTACATTTATTTTAATCTCATTCTTTTCATCAGCCCTTTAGTATTCTATTGAATGGATATACCATAATTTATTGAACTAATCCTACTGATAGACATTTAAGTCCTTTCAGATTTTTCACTACTACAAATAGTGCTTCAGTGAAAAATCCATGACCGTAAATTTAACCTACTTAGGGTTCTGAATCAGTCTTTCTATAGAAATACACACGCTGAATAGACTGGCATCGTAGTGTATGTAAATTTATATCTTGCTTTGTTACCATGTCAAAGACTTTTCAAAATAGTATCAAAATGTGAGTTAAATAGAATCTCTATATAATATTCCATTTTATACAGGCATCATAATTTAATTAACATAATTGTTCCTCCATTTGAGGGTTTCAAGTTGTTCCCAAGTTTGGTTAATAGAAATAATTCTGCATTGAACATTTTTGTTTCTAAAGCTTAATTTGCATTTCTGAATAATTTTAGGAGCTATTCCTGGAAGTGAAGTCATTGGAGCAAATAATATGCACATTATTTAAGGCTCTTGATTTTTTTTTTTTTAGGGGAGGTACTGGGGATTGAACCTAGGACCTCCTACATGCTAAGCATGCACTCTGCCCTTTGAGCTATACCTTCCCCCATCTTGTTATATACTGACAAACTATTTTTTGAAAAGGTTGTGGAGTTTACGTTTACATCAGCAACGTGAGTACCTGGATTGCTGGACCCTTACTATCGGCTATATTGAGAAAAACTTTCTGTGTATAATTATATTGTTTCATTAATTCACTTAGTATAATAATATAAACAACTTTCCAAGGTCTTTCAAGCTCTTCGTAAATTTCTTTTCCTGTTACACTACATAAGTGGGCTACGATTTGGTGTATGCCCTTATTGTTGGATCTTTAGACAATTTCTTGATTTACTCTTTGCTAGATGATGGAGCTCTGAACATCTGAAAACATTTAAAAATATTATTTAGGTCCTATTGGCATGATGATTCTCTCAATGAGTAGACCAGAATAGTGTCCTACATAAGTTAGTGAGATAAGCAAGGTCTTTGCAGGCTGAATTTTTGCACAGTCACAACCTTGAAGGAAGAAAGTGAGTGTGTTGTAGTGTCCCCGTAAGGTGAAAGTAAACAGTCAGGTCAATGGCTATAATTTCAGGTGTTGGGGGCTGTTTGGATTTGCACTAGAAAAGAGTGCAGCTAGAAAAGCGGACCAGCTATGAAACAGGCTGGTGATCCCACTGAGCCCACCACAAGGCAGACTCAGATTAAAGACTCCATTCACAACCTAATCCCAATACAACGCACACTTCCCAGTAGATCATAGTAGCGTTCTGTATGCCAGCTAGTCTTTGCTGTAATTATCCTGGTAAATGAGCACAAGTCCCTTAAGGGAAGACTAAGGGGATAATTTACAGAATGTACTGGTGATGGTACCACTGGTGCCTTCTTTAAGAGTATCTTACCTCCTTTTTCTTCAAGGGGCTCTAAGTCAATAAACTTACCCAGGGTGGGAATTAGGTGAGGGGCAGTGACGTTCAATCATGTATCTACTTAAGTGAAGCCTCTCTGCTAGGAACTTAGTGGGCAGTTGGGCGCTCAGGTCTATGTGATCTAGAACCATTCTGACTGTTGCTTCTACGATGCTGTCTATTGTAGTAATTGCAGTAATCATGTCCACTTTGATTTTTAAGTTTCTTCTGGCCACTGCCTGGGACTCCATTAACCTTGCTGAAATTAAGGAGCCCATTTCAATGGCAGAATCACCTCCCTGCAGCCCCAGATGACTGAAAGCCGTCACTACAGCACTTCAGAAATTCTAATATAGCCCTCATATTGTACTTCTCACTGCTGTAATGAACACAATGTATTCAGGGTCCTCTTATTGGACATAAGTAAAGAATGAGTGAGTAGATAGACTTGATAAACCCATCCTGGTGTTCCTGTCTCCCTTCCTCCATTTTATAAAAAGGAATTTCTTATAACTTCATTCCATTTAGCACTGGTCACCACTGAGTGCAGGTTTCAGATAATGGAGTAAGCAAACGGTTAGAATCACTCTCACCTGCTTGAGTACCCATCAATAAATTTGGTTCTACCGAAAAGCATTCCTCACTCCCTAGTCTAACAGCCAGAGAATGCATTGTCACTGATTTTCTTCAGGTGTTTGCCATATCAGTGAACAAAAGTCTTTGTTGTGTGAGGCCTCTGTGTCAGAGTCTGACTTTGTAACTGGCTTCCAGGTGCCTGCTGGGATTTGACCCTAACTGTAGACACAGAGGCAAATGAGAAAAAACATAGAAATGAAGTGTGATGCAGTGTGGCCACCTCTAACTCAGCGACTGTCGGAGGCAAGGTCATTATGATCTCCAGGCAAAGCAGGAACATCTTCAGATGTGTGCGGTGGGAGGTTCCACTTCTGCTTGCAAGGGATGCTCAGTGGAGTGCGGACTGGTCTAAGTCATCCCAACACTCCTCTATTTCCCCATTTCAATTCCTGAGGTCTTCCATTCCATCTCAGTTCACACTCTCATTTTGCATGAGATCTGTTGATGCTCTAAACGCAACTGACCTTTGCAATTTTGCAATCCACAAGATCAATTTTGGATCCTGATTTTATGCCTCCTCCGTTCTGAGGCTAATAACCTAAAAGTTATTACAACACAAAGACAGTTCCTGGTTCTCTACTGGAAGCCAAGAATTTTAACTTAAGCCTGTCATTATCTTTTTATTAGGAACTTGTTGCCCAAAGCCTTCCTCCAACAGACACTTCATAGGTTATCACTTAAGTAACTCTTTTGCCTCTGCGTGTCATGGTCTACCTGAGAAATACTCACTGAATCCTCAGTGCCTTCGGATCCAGCTAAGCCCAATAGCTATTTCTTGTAGGATCTGTGCCTGCGACTATTCCTCAGAACAATTTCTTTATCAGAGTTTTTCTTTGCAACTTACAATCATTTCCAATTAGTTTATCAGAAAAGGATTTGTTAAAGGACTTTGGACTAGCCTCCAAAATTGAAGGAGTAGTTCGTCTAAGAGGAAGATGCTTTTTACTGAAGCACAACCCTTGAAATCTACCTGTGTGATTTCATACTTAGGGATTATCCTGAAAATGCAGCTGTTAGCTCCTCTCCCTCCCTCCCAAACATCTCAAAACACATTTATGAAATAAAACCTATTCTTCATTAACAATTTCCTGAAAGGGTAAAATACTCCCACCCGACTTGGGCTTTATTAACATGAATACATTTTTTTTCTATAAAAGGTATCCATGGGATCTTTAATTCTCTGTACCTAGCTACCCGCAAACACCTTCCTTTTTTTTTTTTTTTTCTGTCTTCTGTCCTAGCCAAAGTTTGTGGTTTCTATTCTCAAGCATCTAGAGAGATTTGATTTCTCAGGAAATTCTTATTTTTAATTTATGTGCCATTGATAGGACAAGGAATAAAAATTATCTCATGTGATACTGTGGGTCACTGTGTCCTGAGCTGGGGAGCCTCAGTTAATTTCTACCTAGTTGATGGTCAATACCTTCTCCATACCTATGGGAAAACAATAAATGTTAACAGCCACCATTACCCTGTAGATACAATGGCTTAGGTAAAGGAAAGAAAGCATTTTATATAAGATGCAGCAAGCCAGGAAATAGAGGTGGAGTCTACAGTTCTTATTTCCGCAGCTGTCTTGAGGCTATAACTGGCATCTTCCTCCCCTATCTCCCATCCCATGTTTTTGCCTGTCTTTGGCTAACACTGTAGTTGGCTGAAGTCCTTTGCCCAATGGGATAACCTACACCTTTATTTCTGTGGGGCTTAAATCCTTAAATCCTTAGTGGTCCTGCCTGTAAATTTTGTCCACTGATTATTTTGACCGTTGCACGTGATATACAACAAAGGACCCCTGGGGATCTCTTCCGTTCCAGCGGTAATTCTCCCAGCATCTATTGTGAAACAGCAACTCTATTTCCTTTTGATAGTCAAGGTCAGTTAGTAGAACCGCACCCCTACCCCCTACCCCCCTGCACCTGTTTGTTTAGCGCTGCGTTTCTCAACCTCTGTGCTATTGACATTTTGGACTGCTAAATTCTTGGTTGTGGGGGGCTGTTCCGTGTGTTGTAGAATGTTTAGCACTATCCCTGGCCTCCGGATGCCAGTAGCAACCCTACTCTCAGCCCCCAGCTATGACAACCGAAAAGATCTCGAGACATTGCCAGATGTGCCCAGGGTGGAAAAATCATCTTTTGTTGAGAAAGATTGGTTTAGTGGTTTGAAAAGCCCCAAAGGGACAGGGGAGAGTCTCAGCCTCAGGAAATGCTCAGTGTCTCCTGCAGTGAATGCTCTTTTCCGGTTACTATCACTTCTTGACCAGCAAAACCTATGCTTGGAATGTTGACGATGTTCCAAGTATCAGCCACACCGGAAGTGCTGAAGGGCAACTTACCACTGGAGTGTGACAGGGCAATTCAAGCAGGGAACGGATGCTGGGCAGAACAGAGGAGTAGAAGTTCACTCCATCCATTTTACATTAAGCAATAAATTTGTCATATAAAATTTGAGGAGTAGGGTATAGCTCAGTGGTAGAGCACACGCTTGGCATGCTGGAGGTTCTGGGTTCAATCCCGGGTACCTCCATTAAAAAGTAAAGACTTTAAAAAGAGAAAATTTGAATTATACAGAGAGAAGGGGAAAAAGTCTCTATATGTCAACATTAGAAGACAAACAGTACTAATACTTTTAAAAATAACATTTTCTCCCTTATTATAAATATAATGTATATTCACTATAAACTACTGGGAAAACAAAAATGAAGTTTCCCATAATCACATCATTCAGAAAAAGAAACATGTTTTAACACTGATACATATATATATTTATATTTATATATATATAAATTTATGTATATATATTTGCTTCAGTCTTTGCCACAAAATTTAAAACCTGTATCTTATAGTATAAAATAATACTTGGTTAATGTAACAGTCAAGCATCATAGGAATTTATACATTAGAAAGTGAAAGTTCTCGCCATTTCTGACTCCGGATACAACACTGCTAATATTTTGGTGTATCTTTTCCTACATATAACCTAACTTACATTTCTTAAAAATTATGAAATAATATCTCCCTCTAAATACTGTTTTGCAGCTTTCCTTTTTCTCCTGATGATATATCTTGGATATTTTTTAGTGTAAACACACCACTTTTACAAGTCTTTTTAAAGTTAGTATAGCATTGCATTATATAAGTGCATTCAAATTTAGTTAATTAATGTACTGGTGCACATTAAAATGATTTCCAATCTTTTAATATTACAGCGATGCCAGGAACATTTTGTGGCTGTGTGCGTGTGTGCGCGCGCGCGCTCACACACGCACACACCCATATATTTGCCCAGAGCCCAGTGTTTTTTAACTAGTCTTTTTAAACATACAAATACATATTACATCAGTGGTCTAGTCTTCTGAGTTGTTTGCAACAAGCAAACCTGAGACATGAGGTCACATCTGCCTCTAAGAAAAATACAAGCTTGTTTACTCCTTTCTATAAAAGCAGTACAGTTGCCAATTCAGTGTTCCTCGGCTGTGGTGCAACTCCACTGTGTGCAAAGAATCCATCGACCTACCCTGCATTGCGCCCGTGGAACTTGGGGAGCAAGGAAAATCAACGCAACACAATACTCAACGCAACACAATACACAATGCAACACGATACAAAGTAGCAGTTCTTTATCTCGGACCCAGGCGTCTCCCATCCTCTGCCAGCTTCCATCAGATAGTAAGAGGCTAACTTACTAGTTGTTAAGAAAGGTAAAATTTCAGGCTCTGACAAAAGTAGTTTATCGCAATTGGGTGAGAAAAAACACTAGAGTCTTTTTGTAAAATGTGTTTATAATGGTTACATAATTATCTTTCAGATGGACACATCATAATTTATACAACTTAACCTGCCTATCCTTATAAAGTTGTTTACAAATTTTGCTAGTCTCTTGTATGTAACTGGTTTAAACATTTTTTTGAAAAAAAACAAAAACAAAAACAAAAAACATTTTTTTGGGGGGGAGGGGTAGGTAATTAGGTTTCTTTCTTTATTTTAATGGAGGTCCTGGGGATTGAACCCAGGACCTCATGCATGCCAAGCATGCACTCTGCCGTTGAGCTATACCCTCCCCCAAAATGTTTCTAAAATGTAGTCTTATGTGACTGGCTTCTTTCACTTAGTCTCATGTTGTCGAGGTTCACCCATATGGTAGTGTAAATAGTATTTCATTCCTTTCTATTCATTGTGTGGATATACCACATTTTGATTATCTACTCATCTGTTGATGATCATTTGGGCGGTTTTCACCTTTTGATTATTGTGAATAGCACGGCTATGAACGTTTGTGTACTAGGTATACGTCTAAAAGTGGAAATACTGGGGCATATGATAATTCTATGTTTAACTCTTTGAGACTGCCAAACTGTCTTCTACAGCAGCTGCATCATTTTACATTCCTACCAGCAATGGATGAGAGGTATAATTTCCCTCTATCCCCACTAACACTTGTCATTCCCTGTAATTCTTGATTATGGCCATCCTGGTGGGTGGTATCTCATTGTGGTTTTGCCCGTCCCTTTTTACTGCCTCAAACACCAGCTTCCCTCTCCAGTAAAGAACTAGAGCATCAATTTTCTCCTCCTACGTGCTAGCATTGCTTGAAAAAGAAATCTATGAAATGGTATGTGTACACTTCACAATACCACTTCAGACCCTACAGGTATCTTTTAAATACTATGGTTATCATTTTAGAAATGGTCACTCAAGGTTCTGGCAATTCCTCACGATACCCCCCGGTCCACCCCCCCCTCCCACCCCAGTTTAGGTAATAAACACATAATCAGGTAAATGCTGAAGTAGAAACTGTCTTGAGGCCCTAGATTTCTTATCTTCCTTGGTTGTATGGGTTTTTAAATAATGCAAACAGATTTTGATATGTGATTTTTTTCCTACAAAGGTGAGGATTTATAAAGTGAATAGAAAAGGTGCATTTGAAAGGTTTAGTGCATGCTCCAGAGTCAGATGTGGGCAATGGCAACGCAACAGGAGGAGGAGGAAAGAACTGCATCTTGGAAGTGAGATCTTACTGAAAACCTTTACTTTCCTCTCCCTTACTCAGGGCGGTGGTTTTCCTGTAAACACAAACGCAAATACGTTCCACCAAATACCAAAGCTATGTGCACACACTTGAAGCAATAAAACAGGGAGACAGTCAGGGTGGAGATGCCTTCTGCAGGTCGCCACGCAGGCTGAAGAGCATTTCTCCACAAAGGAGGAGCTACACTTTGGACACCTGGGGTAACTGCTTAAGCAAATAGGTGCTGGGAAAGTATCTGTGGGATTCATCTCCATGAAGTACCTGGAGAAGTCACTACAGGTTATGAAACTTAGTGTTGTAATCCTTACACTTAGGGGGAAGCAGTGAAAAGCTGTTCAGTAACACTGTTGCAGTTGAACAGCTGAACAGGAGTGGTGGCTGGAGAAAGAAAAGAAATATGACTGATCCAGGTTTTGGAAGTTGAGGTCTTGGGAGCTGCTACACAGGTAGACCGAGGAAAAATACCCTATTCCCAGACTATAGTTAAAATAGCATTGACCCTAAAAATGTTCATAACTTACTGGCTTCCTTGGATCTAAGAGTCACATTAAAATGATTACAATTATATCAAAGTTGCCTTTTTCCCTCCCTCCCTCTTGATGCTCAAGTGATCTCTAATCAAAGAGGAGGGGGATCCTGGTAGAAAACATCTGTAGGGTGAGACCTCACACAAACTCAGAATTACATGCCCAACATCCACAAAGCAAGAGTTCAGCCCAGGTCCTCCGGAACCTATTTCATCCACAAGGCATGTGGCCAGTCAATAGATGGACTTTGCAAGCTTCTTGCTTTAGGGCTGGAAGAGACCCTCGATTACCTAAAGCAGAAAACCTTCCTATGACACAGGCCTGTCGCAGGCTTGAGATCACTGCCATATACTAGTCAAGTTGTTTCATTTACTGTTCCTTTGTTCCTAAATCAACAAGGAGTTAAGATCTTGTGCACAAGAGGCGCTTACAATATGGAGGTTATTCAAACGTAATAAAATACAGTACTTGTGTTTTCCCTACCGGGCCTTGGCCACCCGATGAACTAAGCCCCAGCCTGAGTTTTTAATCCAGAAGATGCTGGATTGCCATTTAGGGGCCCATCTTCAGGCTGGGACCGTCGTTCATCAACAGACCGTTATGGAGGCTTACAAGGGCCCTGTTGCTAAGACGGGGTCAGGGTTGCGGTGGCCACAAGGTCTAGGAAGAGATGGCAGTACCTGCCCGTAACTAAATGCTCACAATTTAGCGGTGCGCACTCGCTATTATTATTACTAACTTCTCTTTCTCTTTTTGGAAAGCGAGGGTGGGAGAATGAGATCAAGGCTAATAACTAACTGAGCATTTACTATGTGGAAGGCCCTGCTGTGCGCCTTGGCAGTAACTCATGTAGTGGTCAGATAATCCTCCAAGGAGGGTCCAACTCTCCTCCTATCTTACAGACCAAGAAACTGAGCTACAAGCGAATCACGTCCTCGAGGTCACACAACCACTCGGGGGCGAGACCCCTGTGAACGCAGGCAGCCTGGCCCCACGCTGCCGGGAGAGAAGGCGCGCGGCGGGACGACCGGGAAGGAGGGAGCGGAAAGGGGAAGACGGCGGGCTCCGGGGCGGGGGATACAGGGGCGGGTTTTCTTTCATCTGAGAAAATACCAACGACGCTATCCGCTTATTGATTTGCTTATTGCCATCCTTTAGCTGCTGGCGTCACCTAATTAAAAAACTCCTAACTCTGTAATTCCCAACTCGGCCTCGATCCCGAGAAGACCTTCCCACGAGAGACGCGAGCCTGCTCCTTTCCTCCCCGTCCTATCCCGAGCCTCGCAGGGCCGACTCCAGCGGCGAACTACAACCCCCAGTATGCACCGCGCGGGAGGCGGGGTCCACGCAGGGGTGTTCCGAAGGTGCCTTGAGAAAAAAAAAATCACGTACATTTTCCGTCTCTTTCTCACCTTCACACTAGCTCACCCTCAGGAGGAGGTATCGTGTTTTTTTTATGAACAGCTCACGCAGAGAAGCGTGTACAGTCGCTTCTGTGTTCAGGCGTGACAGAGGGCAGGCGCGACGCCGCCGCGCGGGCGCGAGGTCCCCCCGGGCCACGCGCGGGGCGGAACCAGCGGCGGCGGGGCCGGGACGCAGGCCGGAAGTGTGCGAGCGCGAAGGGAGAAGCTTGAGTGGCTGCGGCTCACACTTCCGGCCAGTGCGTCGACGTCGGCCGGCTGAAAAGGGCGCCGCTTGGGGGTCTTCCGCCGCCGCTTTACGCGCTCCGCTCGTTCCCGGGCGCTCATTTTCCTCTCTCCTCGCCGTAGGCCGTGACGACATGAGCAGCAAAGAAGGTGGCGTCCTTTGCAGCCTTGGGTGTTAATAATTTTTGTCGCATTTCCCACTTCCCACCCTTGAGGGCTACCCTCTCCCCTTGCATGCTCGGGGGGCTGCGGCCCTGGTGACTTTCCTGGCCACATTGGCACTATTTACACCTCCTCGTTTTCTTACACCCTCGGGCCGTTTTTATCTTGGTGGGGTAATGGCCAGATCAAGGGTCCCCTTGGTGGAGCCAAAGGTTTGGAGAGGGGAGGGCAGAGCTGCTCTAATGTCATAATATCAGCTGAGAAAGCCTCTGCTTCGCGAGGGCCCGTAGATAGCTGGTTTTAAAGGGAAGGAGGGGTTTGCCTGTGTTTCTTATTTTTGGTGAGGGGAAGTAATTAGGTTTATTTAATTTTAGAGGAGGTCCGGGGGATTGAACTCAGGACCTTGTGCAGGCTAAGCATGCTCTCTACCACTTGAGCTATACTCTCCCCTACTGCCTGTGTTACGTTTTTGTCAACTCTTGGTGATGGAAGAGCCCTGTCCAACCGTTTTCTCCTTCTCTACGTAAGGGTCAGGAGGGTTCAGGAAAAGGAAGCATGACAATTTCCCACATAACCAGAGAAGAGAAGGGAAGGATGTTCATTCATCTTCACCCGTGATGTTGGCCTTCAAATGTAAGTTCTCCATCATGTAAGCTGGTGAACGGAAGACAGCTAAAGAGATTGTGACGAGAGTCATTTATCCATGTTGTGCCCACGGAAACAGCTTCAAGAATTTTCCTGGAGGGTTTGCGGTGGATCTAGGTCTACCGTAAAAGTTGAGGTTACAAAAGTCTTGACTTTTTTTCCCATTATACTTTCACTGGTAAACATGGTTAATTAACATCAAACATGCCACGTAACTAAAAATTACTGCGTACGTGATACATACATATATGCCAGGTGTGTGTGTGTATATATATATATCAGGTATATATGCTTATTTATATCAGGTGTATGTATTAAGTGTGTATGTATTAGCTATATGTGTACATATATTTAATTTTTACCGTGTATTGGTTTTGTTTCCTCAGCTAGACTTTGAGGGTTGTTTTTTTTTAAATTAAGTTACTGGGGATTGAATCCAGGACCTCGTGCATGCTAAGCATGCGCTCTACCACTGAGCTATACCACTCCACCCCTCAGCTAGACTTTGGAAGACGGGGACTGCGTTTTTGTTTTGTAGCACTTTGCACAGTGTGGGAACTCATCTGTTAGTAAATCAAACATGTATATGTATTCACTGTTACGTTTTCTCAATATATTAACTTGGTCACGTTGTTTCTCTTTTCAAAACAAAACAAAACAGAATTCACCTAACTCTCGTCTTCTGTCCAGCATCCTATTCTTTATAGTTTTTGTGGTTCAGGAATCTAAGAGAGGCAGTCACCTGAAGGCCGGAATTGGGCTGGAGGATCCACAGCTGTTGGCAAGTTATGCCTCTGCCAATGACCAGCTCTGGGTTCCTCTGCATGTGGCCCCCTCCGTAGTACTGCTTGAATGTCCTCGTTTTGGCATCTCTAGACTGAGAGAAAGGAGGAGACCACAGTTCTCCTATCTTAATCTTGGACGTCATACGCTGTCACTTTTGCTACATTCTATTTGTTAGAAATGAGGCAGTTTAAAAACGCTGCCTCGTATTTAAGTGGAAGGGAATTAGGGTCCCCTTTTTGAAGGGTGGAGTCAAATTAATTTGCGGACGTATTTTAAAACCACCACAGCACCTACAGTGATCTTCAGGGAGTGAGACAACTAGTTGTAATTGAGTAGAGAGCATACTGAAAAAGCTGTATCCTCAGTGGAAAAACTACATCGGGTTAGGTATTTGCCCACCTTTTACTCACACACCCTGTACCGAGCTGCTTGTTTCCAAGCATGTTTTGTTCTTACAGGTTTCTGCCTGCCTTTGTGCACATAGTTCTCTTTAAGCTTGAGATGGCTTCTGACATGGTGCCCCCTTGCCCATCTGTTGTGCTGTGGTTTTCTTCAAGTCCCAGCGCAAGTAGCTTCTTCCCTTCGAAGCCTGTCTGATTTTCTGCTCAAGCAAACTTGATGACAAACATTGCATTTGTTGAACATTCACCCATTCAGTCATGCAATATTTATTGAGCATCCGAGTTCTAGCATGTGTAGGTCATGAACAAGAAAAATGTAGTTCCTGCTTTACTGAACCTTTTATATATGTTTATTACAGCATGAACACATTTAATTATTTGTTTACATCTCTACCTCATTGGACTGAGCTTAAGGATAAAAACTGCCTTATTTAACTTTGTATTCATAGTATCTAGTTCACAGTGGTCACTAATGTGTTTATAATAAGTAGTGGATACATTTGATTATCTTGAAATATCAGGCAAAATCCTAGCCTAATTATTATCTCAGTAATAAAAGACTAGATATATTTAGGTCCTTGCCAGCTACTAATGTGGTTAATACTTTATTCATGTTCTGGGGTTTTTTTCATGCAAAATAGATGTGTGGATTGCTCCTTATGGGACAGGCAACTTGCTAGGTCTTTGGAGTGACAATGCTTCTCAAATAAAGTGGTTATTAAGACAGTTAAGTGGTTTATGGGTATTTCAACAACTATTTCTTAAAATTGGGAAATTTGATGCTATTAAAGTTTATAAACTTTTAATTTAAAAACTTCAGTTTCTTTTTTGTAGATATTTGTATTGTATATGACAAGGTAATTAAAAATAACTTCATATAATTTACTGAGGTAATTGAAAGAAAATTTTGTAAGTAGTTACGTGTGATAATTTTGTGATGACAATGTCATGTTTAATACAACAAACTCTTTTACAATAGTATACGTCTCATTGTGAGGCTCTGAGTGGTGAAATCCAGTTATGGCATACCGTATTTAAAGAATATCTTGGTTATTCTTGGCTATTCAAAGCAAAATGTTTGATTTCCAAGTACTTTAAAAATAAATAAGATGGCTTTGTCCCCTTCATTTTCATAAAGTAATAGTTGCCTTCTTGTGTATAGTGACAATATTGTTTGACAGCCTTTGGGTATAGAATAAGCATGCTTATGGCATGATGATGTGTTCTTAGCATTTCAACAGGAACTTGATGCAAGACATGACAAATATGAGAGACTCGTGAAACTTAGTCGGGATATAACTGTTGAAAGTAAGAGGACAATTTTTCTCCTCCATAGGATTACAAGGTCAGTAAATATCTTTAAAATTTGTTCAAATTGGATACAGTTTGGGGCATATTTTATATGTATTGTAAGTCAATGGACAGTAACTTGCTGACTTGCTCTGTGAACACTGGGATCAGAGGATATTAGCAGTTAGATTGTAAGAGTAAACATTTTAATAGAAATAGGAGGGAAGAATTCTTACTTTCAGAGCAGCTAGAGATTTGTGTTCTGTGAAGATCATTCACCAACATAGAGCTGTTGTTTGTGAAAATATTAAAATCTTAATGGCTTCTTAGGGCCTATACATTAAAGCTTTGCCTGGATGATAGTTGGAAAAATTTTAATATCAGATAAACTTTAAATTCTGCTTCACTTACCTTCCCGTTCATTTTTCAGCTCATTGCAGTTTGGCTTTCTGCCTCAGAATTGAAATTGAAATTGCCTTTGTTACCTTCATATTGCTAAATCTAGTACACACTCTTCTGCTGTTTTCTTACTTATATTTTCATAGTGAATGATAGCGTTGACTACTTAATTCTATGAAAGTTCTTCTACCTTCAGCTCTGTGACATTCATTTTTCTTTGAAATTTCTTTCTCTAGGACTTCACTGTTTTTCTAGGTAGGCGCTGTGTATTTAATAGATTTCTTGGTTGTAAGTAACAGAGGCCAGACTAAACAAGTCAAAGTTCAAGAGGAGAGAAGTGAATTATAGAGATTCAGGAATATTTTATGAATCTCCATTTCTGGTCTTTATTTGCTTCATATTTCATTTGACTAGTTTTCTTTGCTTCTCTCTTCTCCATGGGGGTGGAAATCACTTACTCTGCAACTCCCAAGGAGACATTCTTGTTACATTACACATTCCAGATGCCTCAAGGATAGCAATGATTGGCTTTCCACAAATGTATCTTACAAAGTATTTAAGAAAGACCAAATATAATTTATGAGCTTTTCATTATTAAAGTATTATTGAAGTATTCTGTTCACTACCTTACAGCTTTTAGGTTAACTCTCAGATGATTTAATTTTTATTCCATTAAGTGGAAGCAAATTTGCCATATGTAGATTTATTGGAAGGTGGCACTGTTAACCTTTTCTTTTTCATACTTGAGTCTAAAATTGGTGTTTGCTTATTTTCTTAAGAAGTTTTCAGACAGCTTATACACACTTGAGCTTATGTTATGGAAAGAAGCATCACTGATCATAATTAATCATAATTATGAACACTTTTTTTCAGTGAAAATTGCAATTCTAAAACAATTGCTGTCACTATTCAGCAGTTTAAATAAATAATAGAATTGTAACGTCAGAACTTGGTATTTTAGAAAAAGCCACATTATTATGTAAAGTCATCTTTTAAATATGTGTTCTCCAAAAAAAGTAAATATTCATTAGTAAACATAGGATATAGTAATCTTTAGAAAAGTAAAAAATGACAGAGAAGTAGACACTGAGTGAAAGAAGTCAGTCAGTGACAATGTGCTAAGATAAGCACTATCAGTGAGCAGATTTCATATTTTATGCAATTTTAAAAAAGTCATAGTTGTGTCCATATTTACATTTTTGGATTAGTAAACTAAGAAGATCGTAAACTTCAGAAAACTTACAAACTACAGAGAGTAAAACTGTTTTATGAAGGAAATCAGTCAGAGGACATAAAGATAATTACTATTAATGATCAGGTTTCCTATTTTAACTGTACTTTTATTTTCTTTAATGGGTGTAGGTAGATAGCTCTTTACCGGTGAGCTTTGATAGTTGGGTGTTTCAAGGAATTTTTTTCGTTTCATCTCATGATATTCTTGGATTATCCTTTTATTTCTGTAGAATCTGTTGTCATGTCCTCTCTCTCATTCCTGATCTTGGTAATTTGTATCCTCTCTTTCCTGATCTGTCCGGCTAGAGGTTTATCAGTTCTGTTGATCTTAAAGGCCTCCTGTTGATTTCATTGATATTCTGTATGTTTTGGTTTTCTTGCACATTGATTTCTGTTATTTTCTTTTTTCTGCTTACTTTGAATTCACTTGCTCCTCTTCTAAAGAGTTTCTTAAGATGGAAGCTGAGATCAAAAATTAAACAGATCATTTCTTTTTTAACAGGCATTTAGTACTCCAAATATTATAAAAATTTTTTATTTAGTTCAGAATACTCTATTTTTCTTTCTGAGTTCATCTTTGACTCATTGATTGTTTAGAGGTATGTTTCCAAATATTTAGGAATTTTCCAAACATCTTTAAGTTTTTGATTTTATTGTTGTCAGAAAGGATACCATACTTTCCATGATTTGAGTTCTTTTAAATTTACTGAAAGTTGGTTTGGCTCAGAATATGGTCTGTCTGGATATTGTGCACTTGAAAACAGTGTGTATTCTGCTGTTGTTGGATGTAGTGTTCTGTAAATGTCAGTTAAGTCAAGTTGGCTGATAGGGTTGTTCAAGTCATCTGTGTCATTCATGACTTTCTGTATACTTGTTCTATCAGTTACTGAGAGAGGAGTTGAAATCTCTTCACTATAATTGTTGATTTGTCTCCTTTTGCAATTCTAACAGTTTTTGCTTGATGTATTTGAGCTCTTTGCTGCATTAACATTTAGGATTGTTCTGTTCTCTTGATGACTTGACCCACTATTGTTTTGATAGTATCCCTGGAAATAGTCTTTGTTTTGAAGTTAATATAGCTACTCTAGTTTTCTTTTGATTAGTGTTGATAGAGTATATCTTTTTTTCATCCTTTTATTTTTAATCTATTTGTGTCTATTTAAAGAGGATTTCTTATCTTGTTTTTTAATCCATTTATCCATTTTATCCAATCTGTGCATTTTATGGAGGTTTTTAGACCATTTACAGTTAATGTGATTATTGAATATGGTTGGATTTAAGTCTGTGATTCACTTTTCACTTTTTTGCCTTATTTTGGATTGAGTATTTTTTGTAATTCCACCTTATCTTACTTGTTAGCTTATTAGCTATAGGTTTTTATTTTGTTTTTATAGTGATTGTTTTATGGTTCCTAACATATAACTTGTGAGTCTACTATCCTTAATTTGCACAATACTGTATTAATTGAAACTTACACATATTAGAATCATGTCTTTCCTTTGCAGGGGTCTGTGGTAACAGTTACTTTGCAAATTGAGATCACAATGTTGATATGCACAGATTTCAGTTAACGTGATACTATGAGAAATAAAGACAGCCTGCATGTCACTTCAGATATAGTATAGGAACACTGTAATGGTATACTTCCTTTTCCGTTTCACCTCTACAAGCTTGGCTTTTGTGCTCCTTCAAAATACGTTATTATTTTTACTTAAACAGTATGATTTTTTAATTTTTAAATTAAAACTTATCCACATATTTACCATTTCTGGCATCCTTTATTCCTTTATGTATAGATTCACATTTTCATCTGGTATCATTTTCCTTTTGCCTGAAGAACGTCCTTTAATATTTGTTGTGGTGTCTGTCTGCTGGTGGTGCCTCAGCTGTTTCTGGCCTTGGGTGAGCTGGGAGCTTGGTATGCCTGCTCACTTAGGGTGCGTCTTTTTTCAGCTGTGGATAGTTTCCTCTAAGTCTGCACTGATCAGAATTCAGCTGCAGACTTGAGTGGGTCCCCTGTGTAGATCTCTGAAACTCTATCTGTGTAGTTTTCTCCATTTGTTATTCTGCCTTGCAAGTTTTAGCCGCCTTGATCACCCTGAATCCCAACTCCTTGTCTGCTGAGGGAGACATGCAGGCTTCACCTAGGTTTCTTATCCGCACACTGTCACTTGGAAACCCTCCAGGCAATCAGATGGGACAGTCTTAGGGCACATGTCCTTTTTTTCACCCTTAATCAGAGATCACTGTCTCCTACTGCCTGTTGTCCAGTGTCTGAAAACCACTGTTTTGTGTGTCTGTGTATTTATGTATTTTTCTTAGTTGTTAATGGTGGGAGGATAAATCCTATTCATGTAACTCCATCCTGACTAAAAGTGGGCATCTCCAGATGTCATATTTTTATGAACGTAATTTTTCTTGCAGTTATGGTCGTATTATCTGCACAACTTTTTATTCTTCTCTTTTCACTTGATACTAGCTGTCACACTTTTTTTTTAATTGAAGTGTAGCCAGTTACATTGTGTCAGTTTCTGGTGCACAGTACAATGTCCTGGTCATACATATACATACATGTATTCATTTTCATTACTTACATCATTTTTCAAGTTTTTACATACTTTTAATAGAATATAATTATACTTTTGAGTTAGTAGCCAAATACATCGAATATTTACTTAGCTCTGTTTGATTGATATGTAGAGTATTTCAGTTTTTCACTATTGAAACATCTGACTGATGTTTTAAAAGTTCCCAATATCTTGATTATAGTGCTCCTGATATGGAAGAAATACTCACTGAATCAGAAATGAAAGTGGATGGCGTCAGACAGAAGATACTGCAGGCGGCCCAAGAGCTCTCAGGGGAAGACATGCATCAGTTCCACAGAGCCATGACCACAGGTAAGCCTCGGCTCCCTTCAGCGATAAATGTTCTTAAAAAACATAGTGTGTCACATGATTCATGTGTGAGTTGCATGAATTTTAATTGGCGCTTGATGGAATATTACTGGTTCAAAAAATTAGGACTTTGAATAGTAATGTAAAGGTAATCAAAAATTGTTAAATTGGCTTTATTTTTCTGTGTGGGAGTAGTCATTGATAGATTTTAATGAAGTAATTGAGGGAAGAGTTAACAGATGAACTTGTTCTTGAGTGTGCAGGGTGTATTCAGGCCGGGCACGCCTCATTTCCCACTCGGGTGTATCTCACTTGTGGTTCCATGTTTTGGTTACAGTAGGTTCCCAGAAGAGAACGTTTAACCAGCCAGGGGGGCCAAAGCAGCTCGTAGTATTGCTCCATACTGGGGTTCTAGGATCATATTGGGTTTCATATATTCATTTTAAAAGTTTCAGGAAGTACTGGATCTTGGTGATGATCATTATTTGCAAATTAGCTGCATGAATATTTAAAGTGCTTGATCCGATCCTCTTCATCCTTTTCTTAATGAGAATTCACTGATAGGAGAGACACTGTATAATTCAGATGTACCCTGAAATTTGCAGAAAAGACAAAGTCACAGGTCGATTCATATTTTTAGAAGTATATGAAAGTTCTGTGTTCCTCTGTCAAATAGCTGACTCCACTGAGCTCAGGTCAGTTCCAGTGAGTGGCAAATGAGTTTATTTGGTATCTGCTCAGTGTATGTCCAATTTTAGTCTAAATGTTTGTAATTTCAGCACTTGTTCTTCAGAAATGTCAATGTGTACTGTGTTGAAATGTCTTCATATCAGAGGAAATGCCTGCATACATCAGTTGAAGCTGGAGGTGTATGATTATAAACTAAAGTGATAACTCAAAACAGTTTTATTCAGGAGTCACTGCAGTATATTCCCAAAGGAGATACATTCCCATCATCATGATTTTTTATTTACTATTGGAGATTTATTTGGTTTTTAAAGTAATAGCACACATAATAAAAAAAGATTTATGAATTCAGTTTGTGTGGCCAGGTGGCACACCCTTGCACATGACAGACTTGGCAGGGCTGGGAGAGAAGATGAGAGATCCTGGTGGCAAGAAGAGTGAAGTCAAAGCTAAAACAAGCGTATGGAGGCAAACACAGGAGAATATCTTCATGATCTTGTGGGAGGAAAGATTTTTTTTTTAATGACAAAAAAAGCATTAACTACTAAAGGAAAAACAGATCAATTGAATTCCATTAAAATTAAGAAATTCTGTTTATCAAAAGACATCTTTAAGGAAGCAAAAAAGCCAGTTGAAGTCTGAGAAGACATTTAAATACATTAAATAGAGGACTCACATACAGAATATGTGAAGAAGTCCCACAAATCAACAAGAAGACGATTTTAAAAATGGACCAAAAAAACTTAAATAGGAGCCTCAAAAATGTGAATATTCAGATGACTACTGAGATATGAAAAAGTGCTCAGCATCATTATTCATTAGAGAAATGTAAAGTAAAACCATGAGGGAATGCCATTCACTCACCAGCGTGACTGACTTATAAATACCGACACCGCCATATAAAGACTTTGGCACTTTGTAGCTAAAAACACGTGACTGCCGTGTGATCACTTCTGGGTGCGTAGCCAAGAGGAGTGAGGCTTACGTCACCAGGAGACATGTGCAGGAAAGTACGTAACAGCTGTAATTGTGATACCCTGAAAGCAAAAGGTGGCCCAGCTGCCCAGCCATAGGAAAATGAATACACTGGTGTGGTTGTGCAGTGTAGTACTGCACAGCGGTAAAAAGTGAGAAATTTATGCAGCAGCACATACAAATTTCACATTCTGTTGACAAAATATGCAGACACGAAAGAGTATCTAACTGTAATTCTGACGTTCAAAAGAGGCACAGTTAATCTAGGGAGATAAAAGCCAGACTAGTGGTTACCTGAGGGTGGAGATTGCGGGCAGGGTTATAAACTAGAGGCACGAGGGAACCTTCAGGAACCATAGAAATGTTTTGTATTTCGATCTGGGTGGAGTTACATAGGTGTAACCCATACGTACAAATTCATTGAGTTACATAGTTAAGACTTACGTGCTTTATGTAAATTACTACTCATTTTTTTAACAAAAAGAATCAGTGTTAACTGATGAGCTCTTAGCTTCTTTTTCCAGAGCAGTTCTTTGTATCAGGAAATCATATCAGTAATAACTCCCTGCATGGTATTCCTGTGGTGAAAGGATGTGTATGTTTGGTGAAAACAGCCATGCCTTTCACATTGATGCTGCTCTGTCTAAACCCATTTGGTGAAACCTCTCTTGGGTACTCTGTCCTTTCTAGTTGGTTGACAGGGCAGATGATGTTGGGGGCAACTTTTGCCATGTTCTTTTTGATTGAAAGTTTTCATGTGCGTTTTCCAGTGGAAGTGGAGGCGGAGCGGGGAGGTAACCTGGAACATCTCGCAGGTTCACCTCGGTCAGTCCTCAGGGAGGTTGGCATCCAGGAGTGTGTTGTAGACTCTTGTCAGGGATACAGATTTGGAGCAGTGGTATTTATCAGTTTATATGTGAGTATTATGCTACCAAAGGGTGTCCCAGGGAATTATCACTATTGTTCCTTCCCCTGTCTTTTACTATTTTTTTTTCTTTTATTTCTTTTTTTGAACGGGGGAGGTAACTAAGTTTATGTATTTATTTTTTTAATGGAGGTACTGGGGATCGAACCCAGGACCTGAGCATGCGAAGCACACATCTCTGCCTCTGAGCTGTACCCTCGCCCTCCCCTGTCTTTAACTGTACTAGAGCGAGAGCCGTGGAGGTTAAATAGTTCAGTCACAGTGGTCCTGCTGTGTGTGAATAGATACACACTTACAGTCTTGGGGGCTGCTGGGTGGTGGAGTTGGTGGTGGGGCAGCAAGTTGGAGCGAGTTTCTAGAAAGTTCTTTAAAAAATTTTTTATTTATTTATTTTTTATTAAAAAAATTTTTTTTAATGGAGGTACTGGGGATTGAACCCAGGACCTCAAGCATACTAAGCATGCACTCTACCACTGAGCTGTCCCACACTCACCCTGCCCCCCACCCTAGAAAGTTCTTCATCTGAAGAAGCGGCACAGTCTGAATCTCTTACTGCATCAGAGTTAATAGAAATCCCGTCCTGTAGCTTCAAGTATCCTTACTAACTTGGGTAACTAAAGGTAAGTTTGAAAAGCTTCCATAACCTCGATCGTTTTTTCCCATCACCTCACAGAGTAAGCTTATCCTGTAAAAAGTCATGGCAGTGTAATGCGTGTTAAATAAAAGCTGACCACAGTTGTCTTCACTTTTGACTTCACTCTGTGCTTAAAACTTTTGTACTGTTACAAGACTTGTATATTTCCCTCACAGTGTTAGTGTGTCATTATATGACGTCATGTTTAGATTAAACTTTTCAATTCCTTATTAGTTCATGATTAAGCCCACTAGTCCTGACCACTGAAAGTTCCCTAGACATCTGGGGGGATAGTGTAGATTTGCTGTCTTTGGCCCAGTCAGTAATCTATTTTGTGTGTCCTTTATTCACCAGTGAGTGAAGTGTAAGCAAAGGCATTACATAAGGGCAAGGACCATAGAGATAGTGACACAAAAAGAAACCCAGAAAGTTGTGCTTGGCTTTTAGAACAAAATGGAGAAATGGAGGAAGAAGGGCAAAAGGGACATTTCATTGTCAGCAGAGTATTTCTTAAATCAGGAGAAGGTTTAGATAGGGCATTAGTAAAGTGGGAGCAGTCTTTCTTCAGGTGCCCCCTTCACTCTGTCATTGAAGGTCATTATAAGCACCATGGTCTGGTTACGACCTTTGTTTAGGATTTGAAAATTTTCTTTGAAGATTACCAACTCACGGAGTAAAAATTTTAGGATCTTCTGTGTCTTACTTTTCTGTAGGAAGCCTTTAAAATAAAATGAGGTTCTTGCAATTGAAGCAATAAAGATGTTTTTTCTTAAAAATTAAGGAATAAAGCAGTCAAGTAGGTGTCTGGGACTGAAAAATTTGCTGACAGATATTTTATTTGATAAAATAAGGTTATTTATAATCAGAGTAGCGTTAACAATGCAATGCTTATGAATAGCTTGCGGCTTGTGATTGTTAAGTGCTTGTTTTGGTGTTACTCCAAACAGTTGTTCTTTTGACTTGAAGATAAAACAATTCTGGCACTGAACTAAAGGCGCTGTGTGCTTTTCCTCATTAAGAATAGTGCTAATGGCACGCAGAGCATTTCCCTGAGGGACACTTGTCTGCGCTCAGGCAGCGAGTATCCTACTCATAACTGAACAACAACAAAAAGTTAGGTCTGTTTTCTACACATTTCTTATCAGAGTAGATTACAGATGGTCCCGGGGGATGGATAAACAAATGACAAATAATTAGTTGCTTGAAATAGGTCACTTAAATTTTCTTGTGTGTGTGCCTTGTCATGTTTTTGTTTGTCTTTTTTTTTTTTTTCTCTTGTTGAAAAAGTAACAGTTGGGGAAAATGTCTTCCATCTCAGAGGAAAAAATATTTCTTTTCTTTTATTAGTTTAGTTTATATCACTGTGATCATATTAAAAATTGTCATTTAACTTTGAGACATTCTCGTGCACAAAACTGTTTAGACCCTAACTAATATTTAAATTCTCTTCTGCAAGAATGTAAATGATGGGTTAAGTGGGTCTTTTGGGCCAGTTACAATTTTTTTTAAATGGTTGTTCTTTATATTCATAACCTTTGCAGTCTCCCTAGTCACAGATACTATTTTTACTGCTTCGTAAGTGGGGAAATTGAGACAGGAGTTAAGCAGCTTATCCAAGGTTGTAAGCTAGTAAGTGGTGCCACTGGTTTCTTATCATATGGATTTAATTTACTTAGTGACTTTAGAACCTAACTCCTAGTAAAGGCTTTATCTTTGCTTAAAAACCCTTTCCCCCAAATATGAAGGTTTTTCTTATAAACCCAGCACTCATTGTGGCTCTTGTTTTCCCGTAGCATTTGGCATCTTTTGACATATTCTGTAACCTCCTTATTTCTTATATTTCTTGTTTCTCTCTCCTCTACTAGAATGTGGACTCTGCACATCTCTACAGAAGTTTGTTGCTACTGTTAACTGATGTATCCCAGACACTTAATCTAGCTTAACTTTGATAAATGTTGACAGAAGGAAGAGCGAAACGGTTTTATAAGGGCTTTTGTTGTTGTTCAACCAAGTCTTTTATTTGATGGTTTGCTTTTGCATGTTTTTGTTTGACTGCTGTTTTGTTCCTTCCAAAAGGAAACATGTTTCCAGGGGCTGTTTTGTAGGCATAATGGCAGAACAGGGTCAACAGTAATAGTTAGGGAGGTTCTAAAGCTGATTATATCAGTATAAAGAAAGTGGATATCATTTTAGCATAAGAGCAAACTTGCAAAGGCTCGCTGGAAAAATGAACCAGGATATGAAGCCTTTGGAATAAATAATGGAAGAATTTAGTGAAGGGAGAGATGATAGCTAAAAATGGGATTTTCCTGTTTATAAGTGAGATTAAGTGTGCAAGATGTTAGTTCAGGTAAAGCTAAGTACTGAGACAAGTGTATAGACCTGTGACATTTTGGTGGCGTGACAAAATAGGACTCGTTTCCTTCTCACTTAAGTCCAGGCTTTGTGATCGTGGTTTGAGTATGTTCTGCCCGCTTGGTCGTTCAGGGACCCAGCATCTTGGGGCTCTGGAGTTACCAGTACACGGTTTCCAAGATGGGCCAGGGCATCAGCATACAACTGGCAGGTTGTGGAAGGAGGGGTGTAGGGTTGCCTGGGGTTTTTAGGGGCCAGCCCACGAAGTGGCCTGGATCGCTTCTGCCCACATTTTATTGACCAGTCACATGGCCACACCTAACTTCAAGGGACAGTGAGAAATGTGGTCTCTGTGCCAAAGACAGTGAAATATGAAATGGTTGACTTTTCTCTGCCCAGTACAGTAGTTTGATGTCCATTTGGTTTAGTGGGAAATCCAGGCATATGCATGTTGTTGGATTTAAATTTTTTTCTGAATATGTTTGAATTTGGTTTGAAAGCATTCATTTGCCTAATTTGAAAATAATTTTACAACTGAGAGAGTGGTTGAAGGACACCTAGTGCCACCACCTCGTTTTGTAAATGAGCTTAGAGACGGTATTGGAATTGCAGTCTGACTGGTTCCGTCCGCTCTGGTAAACTTTCTGCTCAGCCGTCTCCTCTCTGCTAGGTTGTATTTGGCCCTTTGTACTGTAATTGTTTTCTCCAAAGCCAGAGGCTTTTATTGGAAGATATCAGATCCTATATCTGGTTAAAGACTCATACTTCCTTTAATTTTACCCATATATGTAAGATAGATGTTTAAGTTTGCGTTCAGATGTGATGAGTCAGTAAACATTTTTTGTGACTGTTTTCATTACAATTTAGTAAGTCTTTACCTTATACTACAAACTTCTGTGGTGAATCCTGTGACCATGAGAAAATCTCTTGTAGGCATTTTGTGGGTTGCAAAGACTCAGTTTGTGACCATTCTTTTTAGATAAATGTCCGAAACCCATTACTTAGACTGGCCAAGTATAGGAAGGTCTTTTAACCCAGTTTCTCTTTCATCTCTGACAGTCTTACTGCTTTTCTGAAATCCTGTTCCAGAAAGTTGCTCTTTGAGCTGGGGTCTGTCAGTTGGTAAGGATGGGGCTAAGCAGGGAACATGGGAAGAGACGGCTTCTTGCTCAGTTTGGACATAAGCATCAAGTCAAAGAGCTTCCTATTCCTTGACAAACTGTCTTCGGTTTACCATGCCTTAACAGGATAAACGTGAGTGTCCTCTTAACATAATTTACTATTACTTCTTAGAATCATAGCGCATGTTGGGCTCAGGTAACATTTTCGAAGAACGATAGTCTCTCTTAATTGTGAACTAATACATTGAAAAGAAAACGAAAAAAGAACCAAACCATTGCTTTCTTTAAAGAAGTTTTAAATGTTGACTAACAAAAGTAACGCCCGTCATTCTCATTTTAATTGTTCCCACCTCAGTTTAATTCAGCAGTTACAGACACTGACACACTATTTTCTGTAAATCTTGTAACGTAGGTAGATGTTTGTACTTTACAAATGGGGAAATTGAAGTTCAGTAACTTAGTAAACTTACCTTAGTTCACACAGCTAGCAAGAGGCTGAGCTGGCTTTTGAACCTGGGGCATCCTCATTTCAAGCCTGTGCTTTCCCTTGTGGCTTTATCATATTTTATTTAGAGGAAGGCTGGAGGCAGCGGGGCGAGTAAGGAGGCTCTGGTGGTCATTCTTGGTGTGAAGTGAACAGGCCTCCAGTTTGGTGTTAGCAGTGGGGACAAAGAGGAAAGGCCATGTTTTTAGGACATGATTTTTTTTTAAAGTGCAGGGCAAAGGGAACAGTCTGGGAAAACCTTTAGGTTTCTGGTCTCGACAGCTGGTTGAATGGGAGTGATATTTGCTAAAAGAAGAAAACAGGGAGACAGAGCGGGTTTGGGATGTGATTAATTGGACATAATGGAGCATCCAAGCAGCGTCCTAATAGGCAGTTGAGTCTGTTCGTCTAGAGAACTCAGCGTGCAGTTACAGCCTTGGAGTCATCTGCTTATAAGCTGTAGAATTTGTAGGATTTATAGAAATGGGTCATTTTGTCCAAAGAGTGTGTAGAGTGAGAAGAAAGCCAAAGATGGGGTCCTGGCACCTTAACTGAAGGAAATAGAATGGAACATTTGATGGGATAGGTCCCTGGAGAACCAGAGGAGGGTGGGATTGACGACCTAGAGGAAGGCTGCCTCTTTTGAGATGGGTGTTTAGGGATGGGTGTAGAGGCAAGCAGTTTAGAAAATTCTTGCTCAGTAAATGTCTCCTTTCCAGTCTTGTGCTGAGAAGGGGTGGGAGGTGGAACAGTGGTTTAGAAGTGATGGGAGGCTGGAGATAACAAGGAGGGCTTAACCAGGAACATCTGATAGTTATCGTTAATCATTTTTGAAAGTTTACCTGATCAATAAATATGATCTTTCCTGTAGAGCAGTAGGGATGAATGAGGTAGAACGGTTAGAGTAATTCATGGTTGGGATCTTGCTAGTTAGCTGCAGCAGAGAGACGCTGAGAGAAGCAGGGCAAGAGAGCCAGCTTGAGACACTGTTATGAGCATTCTGGTTGTTAAAAGAAAAACATACTTCTGTATCTGTTGGTAACTAGCATGTTATTAACTATTATGAGTAGTGAAATTAATTTATAATGCCAGGGGTGGGGGGATGGGTACAGCTCAGAGGTAGAGCATGGGCTTGGCATACACGAGGTCCTGGGTTCAACCCCCAGTCCCTCCATTAAAGTAAATAAACAAACTAACCAACCCTAATTACCCTCCAAATGAATTTATAATACAGATTTCAATGTAACTGATTGATCTCCAAAGCCAAACATACACTGTGATTCCAAGATGCCATATTAGTTTGCTAGAACTGCCACAGACTGGGTGGCTTAACAAACAGAAATTTATTTTCTCAGTTTTGGAGGCTTGAAGTCCAAGTTCAGGGTGTCAGCAGGGTTGGTTTTTTCCTGAAGCCTCTCTCTTTGACTTGAAGGTGGCCATTCTCTGTGTCCTCACCTGGCCTTCCCTCTGTGCGTCCCTGGTCTCTCCTTGTCCAGACACCACTCAGGTTGAGTCAGGGCTCCCGCTAGTGTCCTCGTTTTACCTGAATAACCTTTAAAGGCCCTATCCCCAAGTAGAGTCACATTCTGAGGGACTAGGGGTTAGGGCTTCAGCATACGAATCTTAGTGGGGCATAATTCAGCCCATAACAGGTACTTTCTGATTTGTGCATTGCAGCTGGGGGCAGGCTGCAGATAGTACGGTATTTCTGGGTGGGGAGACTGGGGAGTTGCTCTAAGTCCTGGGGTTGGGTGGGGGGATTTGTGTGGTGCAGCTGAGCTGTGGCCCCTCCAAAAGAAGTGCCCTCAGGTGTTTGGGAAGTCTCCCTGGACCGGGATGTAAATACGTCTTTCACCCCGAGCACGTTCATCTCAGGGTGAAGTAATGGGCTTTGAGGGGGGTTCGGGGAGCTTTGCTTTATTTGAGACCAAAAAATGAAAACCCCTGGTAGAGAGGGGAGGGGCTGTCTCTGCACATAGGTCTGGGGAGGGGAACCTGCCCCGGGTCTTACTGAATGAACAGAGGACAGCACACGCCCCCAACAAGTGACATCAGAAGCCTCCTTTTTTTCCTCCTCTACTCTTCTCTGTCCCCCCATGGTTAGAGGAGGGAGGGTGATGGGAACAGTTCAGAGATTTGATGAATGGTGAGGAGAGTTGGAAGCTGAAATGGAGGCCAGCCTGTGAATCCCCACATGGGCAGGACCCCCACTCACCTGACGACTCATTTTCTACCACTGAGCTGTACCCACTATCAGTCACTCCCCATCTCCCTTCCCCCACTCCAGTACCTCTGCCCTCGGCAGCCACCAGTCTACTTTCTGTCTCCATGGATTTGCCTGTTCTGGACATCACATCTAGAATCATGAAATGTGTGACTTCTTGTGACTGGCATCTTTCACTTAGCCTCACGTTTCAGAGTTAATCTATGTCAGCATTCCTTTTTATGGCTGAAGAACATCCCATTGTACGTATGTACCACATCTTGTTTATCTGTTCTTCAGCTGATGGACCTTTGGATTGTTTCCACTTCTTGGCTATTGTTAGTAACACTGCTGTAAACATTCATACAAGTCTTTGTGTGAACATACGCTTTCAGTTCTGTTGGTTATATACCTGGGAGTGGAATTGTTGGGTCAAATGGCAGACAGTATTCTAAAACACTAAAAGTCTAGGAAGAAAGCTGAGACCTGAAATACGAATTTATGATGAAACCTCTGTTTTGTCTGTTTACCATTATATATGGTTTTTGATTGAGATTTGGCCTGGATGTATGTTGCTTAAATATTATAAGAATAAGTAAACCTTTGAAAATTAAATAAGAATATTGTAAGAGTAATCAGAAACCTTTAATTAGGTTTCCTTGTATATGTTCTAATATAGCAAGGAGAATAATAACAAATTACATAAAAGCAGCCTACAGACCTCGCTCTCACTGGCAGCTGATTTTGGACTTTGTCCAAGGCAGAAGCAGAAGGGGAAGGCATTGTTTGATGGAATATGGCCATAGATTGAAAATTTTCACCTTGGGGATTATTCACTGAAAATAGCGGATGTCCTTTTCATCAAGTTGAAACATAACTTGTTTAAACATCCTTTTACCTAGATGTGACCAAAAATGCTTTCAGTGTTTGGGACCAGGGTGGCCTTGAACTTTCTCCGTGGTATATCTCGAAACCTAATTTATATGGATTAGGTATGGGCACATCTCTGAAGTAGCTTTAATCAAACAGACCCCAAGGACAACTTAAGTAATGACGTTAGATATACTTGAAAACATAATATTTGGTAGCCATTCGCATTAGTAGACATTGATACCACAGATGAATTTTGAGGGCTCTTGTCCCCTGTCCTCTCTTTTCCTCTATAAAAAATAAATCAGACAACTGTAAGACCTCCAAGTCTGAACTTCATCAGTTTGAACTCCAGTCTTGGAAGAATATTTCTTTTTTAGTGGACTTAAATCCAAAGTACTATAAATTAAGTACAGTTAGATCTGAACATTTGAATACCACATTTTAAAATGTTTTTGTCAAAACACTTAGAGTTTCGTAAAGCTAATGAGGAACGAGGAAGATTATTATAAGCAATTCACAAAGCATTTGAATCTGTTCTGTATATGAAGTGCTGTCTTTGGGAATGGGGGGAGGAACAAAGCTGTAACACAGGGATGATTCTGGCCTCCAGGTTCTAGGGTGCAAAGTAGGTGGTCCTGCAGCTGTTGGCAGCACAGAGCCGGCCGAAACATTTAACTGAAGGATGAGTCTTAGATAGTGGGTTTGAAGAAGTGAGTGCTGCCTTGATTGGAGTGTATCAAAACACGTAAACTTTTTTTACAGGTAGAAAAAGATTTGAGAGAAGGCACTGTAGGCACAGACTAGCAGAACCCGTAAGTGTATAGTACAGGAAATTAGAGAATAAGGTTAAACCAAGCATGGAGAAAAGCTCAACTGGGGGCTTAGTGGAGGGAAACAAGTCAGAAAAAGTGGGTATGTTTTATATGGAGTTGAATGTAAAGAAGCAGGTGAGGTGGGAGGGGCGTGAGCTTTTGAATGACAGAAATGCTGTTTCCCTACTCATAATGTGACCAAGGTGAATTTCTCAATTTCTTACAGCCTCAGTGTGTTCATCCATAAAGGAGGATAGTAATACAGCCATGTAAGGTTATGAGGAACTTTAAAAAGGTGGATGTAACATACCAGATACATTATCTTACATATAGTTGACACTCAAGACTTAGGTATACCGATATTTTATTTATATATTTTTTCAGGAGGGAGGGAATAGCTCAAGTGGTAGAGCACATGCTTAGCATGCACGAGGTCCAGGGTTCAATCCCCAGTACCTCTTCCAAAAATAAATAAATAAATCTAATTACCTCCCCCCTCCAAAAAAAGAAAAAAATTAAAGTCTTGGAGTCTTCTGAGTAGTACCCAAAAGAACTGAAAGCAGGGACTCCTGAAGGTTTATTTATGCTCATGTTCACAACAGCATTATTCACAACACCAGGAAGGCAGAA
This sequence comes from Camelus dromedarius, assembly GCF_036321535.1. Taxonomy (NCBI): domain Eukaryota; kingdom Metazoa; phylum Chordata; class Mammalia; order Artiodactyla; family Camelidae; genus Camelus; species Camelus dromedarius. Next base: position 6,805,700 of record NC_087443.1, read on the forward strand.
GTAACCCAAATGTCCGTGGATGGATGAATAGATAAACACCATGTGGTGATTTCATAATGGAGTACTATTCAGCCTTGTAAAGGAAGGGAATTCTGACACATGCCACAACATGGGTGAACTCTGAGGACATTATGCTGAGGGAAATAAGGCAGTCACAAGTGAATAAATACAGTATGGTCCATTTCTCTCAGGTACCCAGAGGAGTGGAATTCATGGGGACAAAGTAGAACGCTGATTGTTAGAGGCTGAGGGAGAGGAAATGAGAAGTTATTTAATGGGTATAGTGATGCAGTTTTGTAAGACAGAGTTCTGGAAATTCATGGTGGTTTTGGTGGCACAACAGTTTTAATAAACTTAATGCAGCATACCTCTACACTTGAAAATGGTTAAAATGGTAAATTTTACGTTGTTTACCCTATGTGGTGGATTTAATATTATTTCATAAGCATTTGTTCATAAGACTACAAACATTTTATCAACATCATTCAGTAGTGCTTTGTTGCAGAAGGAAATGGCGTTCCTATTTGGTTGCCATATAATTTGGTTTCACTGAGATGAATTTTTTTTTTTTTTTTGATGTTTCAGTAGAAGGAATAGTTCATACCAATCTAAATTGGAAAAGTACCACAGAGATCATGGTGTCTAATACTTTGGGATTATAACTGAGACACAGTCCTGGAAGTTGTATTTAAGTTGATTTTATTATCTACATATCATTTAAAAATATATTCATTAAAATAATTTTCCATGCTATGAATTGGCTCACACGGAAGGCTCCCACCTCATCAATTCCCGCACGTGTAACAAAGACCTTGCTCCTTGCGTGTGATTCCAGCATTTAAAGCACTGCTATTTTTGTTCAGCATGGCCCTGAAATATAAGCCAATCATAGGAATTTGGGGGCAGAATTATGCCTAGAAATATTAAAGTAGTTGTGATTTAACTTAACTGTAGGATAATTCATATTATACAGTACATACAAGCCTTGTACTTCTGCTGATGTAAAGAATCTTAAGAGCAATTCTGACATACAAATATGGGTTTATGTACCCATCTTTGAAATGTATACTTTGTGAGTTATAACTTGACTGTAGCATGAGTTGAGGCTGGTGATGTCAGTGGTGAGGTGGAATTAAGCAGGTTCTTATAAAGCATGTGAATGATTTTGCTCTGTATCCTGAGAGTCATGGAAAGTGATTTGGGCTTTAAGCAGGGAAGTGATGTGGTCATAGTTATTAAAAAGGCAAACAGTCTGTGGTGTGAGAATGGATGAGAAGAGGTAAGAACTGGATGGAGGGAAGGCTGGGAGGCTCTTGGAATTGACAAAACAAAGAGGACTGGGTTTGGAAGGAAGATTGTGAATTCATTGTTGGACATGTTGATTTTGAGGTCTTCTGATGGGACTGTCAAATATGCATTTGGATATATGTGACTCTAAGCCAGAGATGTAAACTTGCGAGATGGCAGGGTTAATTGAAGCCAAGTGTAGATGAATTTGAGAGTCTAAGACTAATTGAGAGAGAAACTAAGAAGACATGGCCAGAGAGGCAGAAGAAAGGGGAACCAGGAGATGATGCTATCAGAGGAACCAAAGGGGAGCTTGTTTGAAGAAGTAAAATAAAGTGGTCAAAATGCTGAATGCTGCTACAATTAAGACTGAAAAAGTGTCCATTAGGCTTACTAAATATGATCATTTTAGTGAGAGGTGTTTTGATGTAGAGATGCTCTCAAGCTAGAATGAAACCGGCTGAAAAGTGTGAGGTGAGGTTGTCGAGAGGAGCTACTTCAAGAAATTTAACTCTGAAGGAGAAGCGAGAGGTGGCACAATCACTGGGAGGAAAGATAGGGCCGGTGGACGGGAGAGACCCGAGTGAGTTTAAATGTTGACAGCAGCCAGCAGAGAACGTCTGGTGGGGAATCTGATACATGCAAGGGGGAATCCACGCTGCGGTTCCTGCTAGGAGTGCACCTTGATCCTGAGGCCGGGAGTGGTGGCTGGCCTCCCAAGATGCCACACCTCATCTGTGGTGGTAGGGGTGAAGGAAAAGGACCATTGTTTATTTTCCTCAGTCCCTGCTGTATTCATCGATGTCCAAACAGGAAACAGAAACTGCATAGTAATTTGAACAGGGGAAGTTTAATATAAAGAATTAACTGTAGGAAATTACTTTATAAGAGGAAGCATGAGCTCTGCAGAGGACAGGAACAGGAGAGACGGCATCTGCCACCCCGGCGCTCCGGCAGAGCATCCGGGGAAGGAGCATGTGTGGAAGAGTCCACCCTCAGCCCCGCTTTCCCTCCCTGGCTGAAGTCATGGGGCACTGGCGGCAGGGAAGCTCGATACTGTGCCAGCTGCCGAAGGAGAACCGTTTCAGGGTCCACCTCTGCCATCAGCAGCCATGGAGCTGAGACGCAGCAAGTTGGCGGGGGCCCATCTGTTACTGATCATTCAAGTTTTTCTGGTTTTTCTGTTGTAATGAGTGTAGTGATGAATATCCTTGTACATAAATCTTTGTGCACATATGTATCTTCTGTAACTCTCATACCTACGAGCTGATCACTTTGGAGCATGCTTAGATAAGATGTGATGAGTGGTTCTTACGTTTTGCTGTTTGCTTTTGTATACAGGAAGTATTTCTGGAGGGAAAGGAGAAACATAGATTGTCTTTAGGGAAGGGAACTGGGTTTTATGAACCTATTCATAAAAGTAAAATTTTACAAATTTTTTTTTTTGGTGAATGTAAAAGATGTTACCTACTTTGTTAAATTCAACTTTATTGTTTCATTTCTAAGCGTATTCCAGTTTACTAAACAGAGTTGTCCTGTCTTACTCTGTCAGCTGAAGGCACCTATTTTCTGACCTAACTTCTACATCATTTGCTGCTCAGAATGAGTCAGGATATTTTCACTTGGCTGTTTCCTCTTACTGCTGTAAAACCCAGGGCATCCATTTCCTTGTGTGGCTTTGACCCTCATGTGGCTTCGACGTCATGCTACCACAGTGCTCAGCCTCCTCGGAGCTGCTGGCTTTTAGTGTCAGCTGCTGGGCTGTTCCGTGAGGGCAGGACCGTGAGACGGAGTGTTACAGCACTGACCACTCTCCCAGGTTCTGAGTTTTCTTTCTGAATTTATTCTCCTCTTCCTGTTTCTACAATAAAGCCTTCAAACAGAAGACTGTTTCTTAACCTGACAATAATGATAATCACTTTAAGAGATGCTTTTACCCTGTAAATATTTCCTTATAGATGAAGATGTAATAAAATAATGCTGAAAATTGTGGCGGTAGAATTTGGTTGTTTTAAAACATGTGAAAAAATATTTATTAGTCCTATTTTTGACCTTTGCCAAGATACATTTTTAATTCAGTGTGGACTCAAGAATTTACATCTGCTACACTGGTATTACTCATAATTTTTTTTGTTTTTATTTTTTAAACTTAAACTACTAAAGCAGAAAGGATTGATTTTGAAATAAGAGAAAAGCAGTATTTTGAATTTTGATGCTAATCTGCATTATTTACAGTGTTTTTTTACAACTAAAATTTTAAGAAAGCCACATGATCTCTAATTTTATGTCTCATTTCATTGAATCATTGTCTGTTTTGCTGCTTAAGGGGGCAGAAAATACTCTGTATAGTTTCTGTTAAGGCCTACCAGAATTTTTGTAACAGTTCTTAAATTCTTTAAAAAATATTTTTCTCAAAATCTTTGCCATTTCTCTGTAGGAACGAGAGTAGATTATTAAGACTAAGGGACTCACGAAGTACAAAGAAGTTGAGTACACTTACCTCTGCGCCGTCTTAAGTTCCGGCGCAGAGAAGTTTGCTGTACTCAGTGCTAGTCCCCACCGTCCATCCCTGGGGATTCCTTGCATGCGAAGAATCAGATCTAGTGCTCGTATTGCGGTAGGCATCTGTTAAGCTTTTGTTGAGCTAGGTGATGATTAGTTTGAAGTTCATTATTATGACGTTCTTACAAATTTAGTGGTGGTTCTTCAGTAATTTTCTGGGTTGATTTTTCAGGACTGCAAGAGTATGTGGAGGCTGTCTCTTTTCAACACTTCATCAAAACACGATCACTTATCAGTATGGATGAAATTAATAAACAGTTGATTTTTTCAACAGAAGACAATGGGAAAGAAAATAAGACTGTAAGAATTTAAAATCATATTTCACATTTATTACATAATTTATGTAACGGTATAATGATTGTAGGATTAGGAATATTGAGAGTGGAATGTTCTTTCTGAAGTGTGATTTCATAGATTGCCAGCTAGGGACATGGTCCTTTTAAATAGCTAGTGGATAAAACATACCTGGGTTTGTTGGGGGAAAATAATACTCTTTACCCGAAGCATTATTGAGTGATTACTGTAAGTCCACCTTCAGTTTTATTGTGTGTTTACTGTGTGCCTTTTATAAGTACTATCCCATGTAATCCTTTTACTAACCTTCTAAGGTAGGAATTATTACCCTCATTTTACAAAGAAGGAAACAGGCTTTTAGAGAGTTTTAAGTAACTTACCAAAAGCTACACAACTAGTAAGTGTAACGGCTAACTTTGAAACCAGGTGTCTGGGATCCAGAGCCAGGGTGTGTCCTTGTCCACCCTGGCAGTGTTTCTCCAAGTGTGCTGGAGGGACCCCTGCACCAAGTATCTGCCTCAAAGGAGTGTTTTAAAGGATTTGATTTAAAGGTTTTAAACCAGGCAGTGTGCATACAGCACATGACAAGTAAGTGCTCGTTGGTTAGTTGTCATGGTGAGAGATTAACGTAATCACCTACTCAGTTTGTAATGCCTGTATCTGCATTATTATGCAGTTCTTCTAAATTAAGAAAAGAGGAACTTATATGCAGTTCAACTTTTATATAAATACTTTTTCTTCCCCCTGAGTTTCAAGAGACAGTATTCAGGCAATGAGGCAAGATTTTGAATATTTGGTATCTCCTAAGATAGATACCAATATACTAAAAAAAAAAATTAAACTGTTTTTCCTTTCTTTATTTTTCATCATTTTTTCTTTTGTTAATATTTTAAAAAAAATCACCCAGAGTCAGGATAGGTAGGCAGAAGGTGGGGAAATTATGTTTTCTTGAATATTTACTAAAACATTAATATTGAAAAGTGAGGCTTAATTTGACATGACAGATATAACTTACTTTGAGGAAAATTATGTTTTTAAAATAGAAAATTATGTGAAGCTTATTAGGAAGGAATTCATCTTGAGAAGTAAAATTTCTCCTTATTTTTGATTAAATTAGTAAAATTGAGTTACAGAAGGAGTAAGGTAAGCCTATTTGATCCTGCTTCTTAAATATATTAGGGAGGTTTCCACACCCTTCTTTCAAGTTCTAATTCATGGTGGAAATACCAGGGCAAAAAGGTAAAGAGAAACAGAGAGTAAACACACTGTTCTGGGGATTTAGGTAGTAAGTTATTCTAAGATTGTTTTGTCATAATATTCACGTATATACATGTCTCATATTTTTAAGACCATAGTCAAATAATTTTTCCTCTTAGTGCTGAAGCTTCCCGGTGCTGAAAATTCTGAGAATTCAATAGGGGAAGGTATTTTGCTCTGACTTGCCTATGGAGCATATTGTCAAAACCATTTAATATTTTTAAAACTTTTTATTATGAGAAATTTCAAGTATATGCAGAAGTGGAGAGAACGGTATGAACTGTGAACCCACTACCTGGATTCAATAGTTATTAACATTTTGCCATATTTGATTCATCAAAATATTTTTTGCTAAACTAAATTACAGTTGTCATAGTATTTAACCCCTAAATACTTCAAGATTCATCTTGAAAAGCTACATTTTAAGTAATTGTCTTTTCCCTTGTTTCTAATATATATTATCAGTAAAGCAGAGTTTAATTTCCTTGACAGTTAGTTGAAATTTGTTACTTTTTTAACATACTTTTTTCTTTAAAACCAGCTTCTTAGTTATAACCCGAGAATTCCTTCTGTCTAATGATGGAAACAAAGAACATTAATATTTTCTTAAGCAAAACATATTTTTATAAATGACTTATGAAAATGCTGCCCCCACCCCGCCCCCGCCAATCTATCCTTTCCAAAAAAATGCCAGTTCCCTTAACAGTGAGTAGAAACAAAACGTAGCAGGCGGGGTAAGTGGGAAGCTGGCTTTGGCTCTGCCGCTGACTAGTTATATTACCCACAGTCTTTCTTGGCCGTCATTTCTCATACTTTGCATTGAGAAGATTGAACCAGATGGTCTCTGAAGAGTTCAACAATGTTAGGGTTCATGTGTTGGATACACGGCAACCAGAGCGATTTTAGCAAAACCTAAATTCGATTCTGTCATTTCCTCGCTTAAATCTCAATGGCTGTGTTACCTATAGGTAAAGTTCTAATGTCTTAATGTGACCTTCTCCCCTTCTCTATCTTTCGAGACACATCCTGTACTACTTCTTATTTTAAATTTTACTCAAAATACCTCACTAGTTCCTGAAATACAGAATTTTCGCCTGTGTGCTTCTGCAGTTCCCTCTGCCTAAAATGTCTTCTAGTACAATTGCAGCCCACCTAGCTAAGTCTCATACAGACTTTTAATAATAATTTAGACATTGCCTCTTTCTGAAAGAATCCAATAGAGAGAGACAAATTGATGTGGAGAGAGGAGATTGACATGACGATGGGTAATGGTGATGGCAGTTATTAACACTCTTTGAGTATTTACTTTGTGTTGGGCAATATGCCAAGAACTTGGTAAATGTTATCTCATCCTTAAAATAAGCCTCTGAGGTAGGTACTGTTATCCCATTTTACAGATGAGGAAACTGAGGTTTAGAGAGATGAAATAACTTGCCCAAGGGCATACACCTTATGAAGCAAGGTCCTGGAAGAGGTGGGAGGAGATGGGTCAAGGTCATTTGGAAGAGTTAACCTCAAACAAGAGGAGGGACAACTCATCATCTGAGACTGGAGGATAGAAGGTAAAGATGGATGTGGACATAAGTTTTTTTTGGTTTGTTTTTGGTTTTTTTTTTTAGGGATAAGGTAATTGAGAGAGCTTGTGCCAGGTGATCCTGGCCGATAACCAGACCAGTGAAAGTAGGCAATTGCTTACTGAGGGTGAGGAACTTTGGGATTGAGTAGGGGGCTGACAAGGAGAGTGGTGAAGGTTTGGAATGGTGTTTGAAGAGACTGGAGAGAACTGTCTAAGAATAAATAAATAGTGGTACAAACTCTATATAGTTTGTGATGATGATGATTTTTTAGCCCAGTGATTTTTTTAGCTCAGCCACTTGAATAAAGCACTAACAAGAGTAGATTTTAGTACTGATTTCAGGGTTGTGTTTTTGCTGGGCAGGTGCAGTAGAAAAATAGGAGCCTAAAGGAACTGAGGAGGATGCAGTGAGAGAGTAGTAAATCAGGACGCTCAGTCCTGAGTGGGGATGGAAGAGAGGCCAGAAGGGGACTCGGTGACTTAGGAGAACATGAGTGGCCATAATGATGGGCCTTATGATCTGTCATTTGAATAAGTCAGTCATTGTCATGCAGTAAAGTCATTAGGCCTTGTTTAAGAATGTTTTAATTTTATTTTATAGTCAAGTGAAGTTGGAAATTGTTGATTTTTATAATAATACAGTATTAGATTTCAAAATTACCTTGAAGCCGTAAGTTCAACTCCCTACAGAGGGCATGAATTCCTCGTGTAACATCTTGAATGGTCATTTAACAAAATGGATCATGTTATTTAGAGATTAGTATGATTGATCTGCTGTTGATTTTGTACCTTGTATGTGATCACACGCATAATCAGTCCTTTTCACGGTGTGTTTTCTTTGTGTGTGTGTGTGTGTATGTTTTTTACCAGCCCTCCTCCGATACACAGGATAAGCAGTGTGGTACTTGGAGACTGAAAATCACACCTGTTGATTACCTTCTGGGAGTGGCTGATCTGACTGGAGAGTTGATGCGGATGTGCATAAACAGTGTCGGGAACGGGGACATTGACACCCCCTTTGAAGTGAGCCAGTTTTTACGTCAGGTTTACGACGGGTTTTCGTTCATTGGCAATACTGGGCCTTATGAGGTTTCTAAGAAACTGTATACCTTGAAACAAAGTTTGGCCAAAGTGGAGAATGCTTGTTATGCTTTGAAAGTCAGAGGTTCAGAAATTCCGAAACATATGCTGGCGGATGTCTTTTCAGTTAAAACAGAAATGATTGATCAAGAAGAGGGCATTTCTTAGAATGACATTACTCAGTTGTTATTTACTCTTAAGAACTCCTGAGAGAGACCAATTTGTAAGACTGTTATTGAGCATATCATTTGACTTCATTGTGGCTTTGACACAGAAATGTTTTCAGTTGTACTTGTTTTAAATTGTGTACAGGCTGTACATAAAATTACCGAAATGAATCATTTCTTATATCTTGTGAAAATTTGCGTACGGATGTTTGTATAGATGCCTATTTGAATTTTTGCTGGCTAGACTTCATCACTTATCTTTGTACATGTAAACATGCTTCAGGGTGCACTTTCTGCCATACCTATTTTAATTTACTTTGTACGAATTTGGAGTGATAATATTCAGTGGAAGCTGTTTATGATTTTAAGTTGGTGATTTTGTTATATGTAGAAAAGATTTCTTAGTTATACATCTGGACTTGAGCTTCCTGTTTAAATTTCTTGGAAATATCGTGCCAAGCCTCCAAAATAGGCTTATTCCATAGGACAAGGATTAAAAGTTATTAAGTTACCAATATACCTTAATTTTATGAGGTATTGTAGTGAGAATTCGTGTTATATTCTGGCTAATTCTAGACCATTTTGCGTCCATAGGAAATAGCCTTCCAGAAAAAGTGACAGACACCCAGGTGTCACTTTCTACACTTAATTTTTGTCCTTTATCACAGAAAGTCTTGATAGAGAATTGGCACTGACACTGTAATATTTTCACTGGTATTAGAGTTGAATTACACACTTACACATACAGCTGAAAAGGCAGTAGGGGTTATTTAGCAATTTTTGTTGTTGTTAGGTTTCATTAGGCATGTTTGGAGGCTTTCCTGTTTTAACACCTATAAGAAATTACATCTAAATAATTATAGTGGAGTTTTGAACTTTTTGAAATATTAAGTTAATCCAAGTCTTCATAGTTGTCCAGTTGTGTTAATGGATAGTATAAAAAGTTGCCAAGGAAACTTTATCACGTACAATTCAGCAATAAGACAGTTGTCAGCACAGTTGGGAATAAAAGCAGTATCACTAGAAATAGAAGTAGTCTCACTAGCAATATTTAGAATTGGAATTTGCCTACTGAAATTAGTTAATTAGATTATTCCCTGTGATGTGAAACTGACTTGAGCATGACACTGTTGGCCGACAACTAGACATTTTCATTTGGTTTTTGCAAGTTTTGAGAATCTAATACTGGATTTTATTTTTGGGAAGATTTAGCAGCTCTATTTGCAAGGACTTATTCTTTGAAAGTGTAATTTTCCAAAAATGATCACCTAAAGGAAAATAAAATATATATATGCCTAATAGACTAGGTTTGTTTGTTTGTTTTCATGGTAATAAGTTTTTTTGATTTCCCTACTTGATACACAGCTCAGATAGTCTGACTACATGTTTTTGTTTCCTCTGCCACTTGAAGTTAAATTTTTTAATGTTAAAAGTAAAATAATGGATTGATCAATGTCTTACAGATGTTTATAACTAAACTCTTTGAATAAAATAATAAAATACAGAAGTTAAGCTTATTTTTTGATCAAGTGAGAAATACTTAAACTGTTACAGAACTTTTGGCCGAAACAGGAAACCTGATATAGACTAGCTTAACATGGAGATTTATGATTTCTTAAAGTAAGCCCCAGAGGTAGGGAGAGTTTGAGGAGAGATACCTCTTCACATCTCATTGACACAAACTAGGTAACGTTCCCATCCCTCTGAACATGTGGGAAGGGGAATGAGATCACCCTGCTGGACCCAGGTGCCCTTTCCCTGAGGGAAGAGCAGACGCAGAAACCGAATTAGGGCACTTCCAGTATGGGAGAAGGAGAATGGCCTTTGGGTGGGCAGTCAGCAGCGTCTGCTACAGGCATCACTGCTGCTGGTACGTTTGCACGTCGCATCGTGTGCTGACACAGTGGGTGTCGGACCAGGGCGCGAGAGGATCTCTAAATCTACCCTGGATGTCTCCCAGCTTTTAAGTGATTGCTCTGATATCACCTGCGGTAATGTTTTTCATCCTTATTATAAAAAGAAACTGGTTCTAGGTAACATGGCAAGTTCCTGACAAATTCTGAAATAAAATTGTGTTCTTTCCTTCATAAGTAACTGCTGCATGTATTAAGTCAGTGTTTTTTCACATTATACATTGCGGAGCCCTAGGGCTTTTTGAAGATGCCTCAAAGAAAGGTGTTATTTATTTATTTTTAACTGTCTGAAACAATGTTCATTATGATGATGATGATGATGCTCATAGCACATTCGTAGTACCATTGTTAATAACAGAAGGTAGAAAACCCAAATACCCATCAGTATAAGAATGGTTAAGTAACAGTAGACTTGCCATTACTGTGGAAGACATAGAAAGGCATAAATGAGAGATTGGCAGAATGGATATGAAAACTTGATTCAAAATCTTTGCTGTCTACAAAAGACTCACTTTAGGTTCAGAGACACAAATAGATTAAAAGAATGAGAAAACAAATTTTATGCAAACAATAGCCAAAAGAGAGCTAGACAAATAGACTTTAAGACTAATTTTTTTTTTTTTTTGGCTAGAGACAAAAAACAACATGTAATGTAAAAGGTTCAATCTATTGAGACTAGATAACAGTTACAAATATATAACAATTACAGCTATATAAAACAACAGAGCTCCAAAATACATGAAGCAAAATCTGAGATAACTGAAGGGAGAAATTGACAATTCAGCAGTAATAGTTGGAGACTTTAATACCCGACTTCCAATAGTGGATAGAAGGACAAGTTAGATCAGTAAGGAAATAGAGGACTTGAACAACACTAGAATCCAGTTAGACATAACACAGGCATTCAGAACAAGAGGAGATGACATTTTTCTCAAGTACGTGTGGAACATTATCCAGAAAGTTTCAGGCCACAGAACAAGTCTCAATACAATTGAAAAGACTGAAGTTATACAAAGTATGTTCTCTGACCACAAATGGAGTGAAATTAATAATAGAAGTAAGATAGGAAAATTCACAAATATGTGGAAATTAAGCAACATACTCCTAAATAATCAGTGAGTCAAAGACGAAATCACAGGGAAATTAAAAAATATTTTGAGAGGAATGAAGAAGACACTATACAACTTACGGGATTCAACAAAAACAGTGCCAAAGGGAACTTTATAGCTTTAAATCCCTACATTTAAAAAGAATGATCCCAAACAACCTAAACTTCTGTCTTAAGAAACTAGACAGGGAATAATAGCAGACCAAACCACAAAGCAAGCAGAAGAAAGAAAATAAAGATTACAGGAGATATAAATGAAGCAGAGAACAGAAAAGCAATAGAGAATACTGGACCAAAAGTTGGTTCTTTGAAAAGATGAACAAAACTAACAAACCTTTGGCTGAACTGACCAAGAAAAAGATGATTCAGATTACTAAGATCAGGAGTGAAAGAAGAGACATTACTACTAACCTTACAGAAACAAAGTTTATAAGGGAACATTCCCACTAATTTCCAGAACATTTCCATCACCTCATCAAGAAACCCCATATTGTTAGCAGTCACTCCAAACCCCCCACCCCATCAGTATTTCATATCAGTGGAATCATACCATCTGTGGCCTTTTGAATCAAGTTTCTTTCTCTTAACATAGTTTTCTAGGCTCATCTGTGATGCAAGTATCAAGAAGACATTGAAAATCTAAATGGAATTATCACAAAGAGACTGTTTGTAATAAAAAGAACTCCCAGTGAATAAAAGCCCAAGACAAAATGGCTTCACTGTTGAATTCTACCAAACATTCACAGATTAGCACCAGTCCTCAAATTCTTTCCAAAAAAGTAAGGAACACTTTCTAACTCATTTTATGAGGCCAGTATCATCCTCATACCGAAGCCAGAGAGAACTATAGACAAGTATTCTTTGTGAATATAAATGCAAAAATCCCCAGCAATATGCTAGGAAACCAAATTCCATCACGAATAAAAAATGATTGTACACCATGGCCAGATGGAACTTCATCTCAGGAATGCAAGGTTGGTTCAACATGAAAATCAATAAATGTGACACATCATATTAATAACATGAAGAGGAAAAAAACATGGTTCATCTCCATGGAAACAGAAAAGTCACTTGACAAAATCCAACACTCTTTGATGATATAAACACTCAAACTCAGTAGGAATAGTGCAATCTTGTGAGTATACTAAAAACCACTGAATTGTACACGTTAAGATGGTGAACTTTATGTTATGTGAATTGTATTCCTGTAATAATTTTTAAATGTTTTTTAAAAAGTGGATTTATTGGTTCCCTGAAATCTTTGTAATTGGCTGGTATTTTACTTATGGGAAATTTTCTTTAATATTTTATTTTTTTGGGGGGGGGGAAGGAGGTAATTAGGTTTATTTATTTACTTATTTTGTTATTATTATTTTTTAACGGAGATACTGAGGATTGAACCCAGAACCTTGTGCATGCTAAGCATGCACTTTACCACTGAGCTATACCCTCCTCCCATGGGAAGATTTTTAAAAATTATTCAGTTTCTTTAATTATCTATAGGACAATACAAGTTTTTCATCGTTTCTTAATGGTAAGTTTTGATAAATTATATTTTTCACAGGGTTAGTCCATTTTGTCTTCATTTTCAATTTTTGGGGGGATACAAAGTGTTTTGTTAGTATTATTTTATTATATTTATATCTTGGCTATCTATATCTGTTTCATAATACATATTTGTGTTGTCTCTATTTTTTTAAGTCAGTTTTGCCAGATGTTTCTCCATGATGTTAGTCTTTTTGAAGAATTAACTCCTCCTTTATTTGGCTTTGGTATTTGAGAGCCTGTTTTCTGTTTCATTGATTTATACTGTTACTATTTCCTTCTGATTTGGGGGGGGTTTATGTTCTAATATTTTTGTGATATATATTATCTTTTAATATTTTTGTTTAGTTATTTTCAGACTTTTTCCATTGGTTTTATAATTACTTTTCAGTAAGTGTTTGTGGACTGCTTTTCTTGGCAAGACCCTGTGCCGGCCAGTCTACTTTCTGTGTAATCCTGCACTGAGCCGCCTTGAGCCTTTATTTTCAGAGGACTAAGGGGTCCCTCTCCCCTCTCCCCTGCAACCTGGGAATTAGTAGATGCTAATTAGCTCTTGTTAGCTGACTTTTATTGTTTTCCTCCCCAATTTAACTGTTAATCCTGTGGTTTCTATTGGTACCACCTTTCTATCTCTTGACAGACTTTTCAGAAATCTACTTTAAAAAAATACCATTGAATTCTTGTGGAAGTCCTGTAGTTTATTTCTGAAGAAACACTTGGATCTGTCTTTCTGTGCGTGCACAGGTTGTTGCATCCAGAATTACGACAGTGGTAACTGTTGCAGCCCGGATCAGTAGCATTGCTGCCAGATGAGAGCTCTGTTGGTCTGCAGACAGCCTTACCTGTGTATAATCCCCTGTCGGTTCCTGATTTGGAGCGGCTCTCCAAACAACAGATGAGGTCCTAGTTTCCATCAGGGTTGGTGAGAGCTTTGTTATCACCGTTCAGCACACTTTCCTTTGTGGCTCTGTCAGTCCCTGGAGAGATTATGGACAGGATCAGGGTCCTTGGATCCACTATCCTTAGAGCCACCCAGAAGTCTAGAAAGTACCTCATGGTCAACAATTTGGTCAGGACAATACATGTCACATTTGCAATTCATGATCTTGGTTTTTTTTTTCAGTTGAGACTTGAAAGTTTTTAGATTTATACATTAAATTCCAACCCACAGGTAACAATAGGACTTAGCTTTTGTCTAAAAGTACATTTATATAAATTCAAGTAATTCTTAGAGCTCTGAGGTAGGCAGAGAATGGGAATATCCCCCCGCCAACCCTCTTTATATGTAAGTAATGTGACTAACACCCAGAGAGGTTAAGTAACTCGCTCAAGGTTACTTACCACACGTTAGACAAAGACCCAGCAGAAACCAGGCCTAAGGAAACTTAAGATTACAGCTTTTCTGCAAAAGCACACTACTTTTTGTGGTTCTTAATATTACACGTGACCTTGAGCAGGCTCACCTTAAGCCTTACTCTTTCTGAACCTTAGTTTTACCATCTGTTAAATAATACCTGCCTTACTTTTGTCAGGTGTCTTTATGATTGAACAGCATAAGCTGTGTGAAAATGTATTACAGGGCATGGAGAACCCAGGAATACAACTTACTGAGTAGACTGTACCCGAAAAATTTTGCATCCATCTATGGGTGCTCTAAAACTAAGTCCCTGAAATCCAGATTAAGAGACCTTGTCACTGGAGGTATCCAGAAATGTCTCTCACATTGTAGACGTGTATGAGCATGTAGCTTCCATGGTGATACTTTGAAAGCGGCAGATACTCAACTTTGGTGTATTTATGTGAGTAAAATTCTGGTATGTTAGCGAGTTTCTCGAGTGAGAAATGTCCATGACTTTCATGTCATTCTCAAATGTTTTTGACCTTAAAAAGCCAAGCATCACTAGTGTAGATGATTTCTTAAGGTCCCAGGCACCATCAAAGACTTTATAAATCCAAAGCTCCTGACTAGATGAAGCAATTCCTAGGATGTATGAAGTAGTGGGGGTTTCTTTGGTTCGTTTGTTTTTGAAACGATACATGAAGTTCAGTTGAATGAATATTCCACAGTCGTAGCTTCCCTTGTCCCCTAATGAAAGTTCTCATTTTGTAGAATCACGCTGGTATTTTAATTCAGAAATTACCAACTGTGATTGTTCTCTATGTATATATAGCTGGTGTGTCTCAAGAGGAAAAGATTTTTTGCCTTTGCAGAATAAAATAAATATATATAGTTAATTTTCAGTCATACCATCTTCAAATTTTAGGGTAATAGCATTTTTTTACCTTGATTATTATTCAGTATTTTTTCCAGCTTAATTGAGATATAATAGACACATAACACTGTGTAAGTTTAAGGTGTAAAATGTGCTGATTTGATGCATTTATAAATGATTACCAACCATCACAATATTAGCTCCCATCTCCTTTGACCCCCATGCCAGTATGTAGTTACCTTTTTTTAAATGTCCATCACGGTACATCGATATAAACCATTGCTTTTTGGTGATGAGAACATTTAAGATCTACCCTTTCAGCAACATCCAAGTATGTAATACAGTGTTATTAATTGTCATCACCATGCTGTGCCTTAGATCCCCAAACGTGTTAATTTTATCATTGGGACTTTGTACTCTTTGAACAGTATCTCCCACTTCCCCTACCTCCCAGTCCCTAGCAACCACCACTCTGTTCTCTGTTTCCCTGAGTTTGTCCTTTTAAGATTCCACGTCTAAATAATACCATATAGTGCTTGTCTTTCTCTGTCTGCCTTGTTTCACTTACTACAATGCCCTCAGATTCCTCCCAGGTTGTTGTAAATCACAGGATTTCCTTCTTTCTCATGGTTGAATAATATTCCATTGTATACAGTCAGCCCTTTGTGTCTTCAGGTTCTGCATCTGTGGATTCAACCAACTGCAGATCAAAAAAATTCCAGAAATTTCCAAAAAGCAAAACTTAAAATTTTTTTAAATTGAAGTACAGTCAGTTACAATGTGTCAATCTCTGGTGTGCAGCACAATGTCCCAGGGCCATGCATATACATACATATATTCGTTTTCATGTTCTCAAAAAGCAAGCCTTGGATTTGCCATATACTGACAACTATTTACATTACATTTACAACTGTTTACATAACACATTGTATTAGGTATAATAAGTAACTTAGAGATGATTTAAAATATGTGGGAGGATGCATATGGGTTATATGCAAATATTGCATCATTTTATATAAGTGACTTGAGTGTCCATGGATTTTGGTATCTGCAGCTGCATCCTGGAACCAATTGCCCATCCTTGGATACTGAGAAATGACTGTATATGTATCATGTCTTGATCCATTTATCCATTGCTGGACACTCAGCTTGTTTCCACACCTTGACTGTTGTGAATAATGCATAAACATGGCAGTGCAGATAATCTTTTTGAGATCCTGTTTTCATTTCCTTTGGGTTTATACTCAGAAGTGGAGTTGCTGGATCATATGGTAGTTCTATGCTTAATGTTTTTGAGGACCCTCCACGCTGTTTTCCATAGTGGCTGTATCAATTCACATTCCACCAGCAGTGCAGGAGGGTTCCCTTTTCTCCACACCCTTGCCCCCATTTATTATCTCTTGTCTTTTTGGTAATGGCCATTCTGACAGGCGTGAGGTGACATCTCACTGTGGTTTGATTTGCGTTTCCCTGATGATTAGTGCTGTTGAGCACCTTTCCATGTGTCTGTTGCCATTTGTATGTCCTCTTTGGAAAACTGTTCAGTTCCTCAGCCCATTTTTAAATCAGGTTGTTAGTCTCCTTGCTGTTGAGTTGTGTGAGTTCTTTATATATTTTGGATATTAACCCCTGTTCAGTTACATGACTTGCACATATTTTCTCCCATTCGGTAGGTTGCCTTTTCATTTTGTTGGTTGTTTCTTTTGCTGTGCAGAAGCTTCTTAGTTTGATGTAGTCCCACTCGTTTGTTCTTGCTTTTGTTGCTTGTACTTTTGCCATCAAAAGTGTTTATTTTTTACCAGTCTCCTTTTTGTGGAAGAATCCTATTTGTAACCCATCTTAATGATTTTTTGAGTCATTAAGCTATTACAGATGCCAAATCCCAAGTGTTGCTTTATGAAACATGACAGAACAGTATCTGGGAAATACAAGAACACAGGACTCAAAGTCCTGAACTTCTTTATAATATTCACAATGCAAATAGAAGCCTCTGAAACTCCTCATTTACCTAGTAGAACCCATCCATGCACGTGCGTGCATGCGTGCACACACATACCCACAGTGGTTTCTCCGGACACCTCTTAGAACTGCCCTGTGTGGAGGGAAGATGGATAGAAAGTGGCAGCAGCGTCCAAGAGGCAGAACTCTAATGGCCCTGATCCCTCCGGAATCAAGATTCAGGTCACCCACTGGTTAAAGACTCTCAATTAACTAAGGTTTGGGCTGAAGGCAAAGGAAACATAGAAGGAGTAACAGAAGAAGCAAATTGTAAATATTAGCTATCACCTTGGGAGCAGTTTCCGAAACGGACTTTAGTGACAATGCATACGTTCTCATTGCTCTGTAATGTGGACAGTTCATATATTCATCAGTTGTGTCTTTTTTCTTCCTCTCCTTTTCCTGCGTTATTTCATAGAGGGCGTGTTGTTGTTGAGTAACCTTTTCATTTAATCATCAAGTTACAGGATGGCCAAGGCCAGTTGTATTGAACTGAAAGGGGAATGAAGGACAGAGATGGCGGGTGACTGATAGGACTTCATCCCTCCCGTCTTAGGAAGATTGAATATGTGAAGGATAGTTGCATCACATTAGGGTGGAAGCATGAAGTTGTTTGCAAGTTTGAACCTAGCTGGAAGGGTGGGTGTGAGGGCCGGGTAGCCAGGGGAGTGGACCATGCCGGGGGCATTGCCTGTTGCTACTCGGTACCAGGCTCGCCTTCTAAGCTCTCTTTACTGTAGAGGCAGAAAGCCTGGAAGCCACACTCTTCCCTGATTCTCTTGCTATAAGAGGGTTTATTTGCAGTCTCCTGGTGAGAAGCACGTGTAATATTCAATAAACAAAAGAGAAGCAGAAGCCATCATTGTTCCTGCAGCATCAGAGGCAGGGCAAGGCTTGTTGAAAGGGCATACGTGAGGTTTTGCAGGAACTTCTGCACTCTGCTGATCACCTGCTTCAGTGCTGCAGGCAGCTGAGATCATCAGCCACGGTTTCCTGCAATTCCTGTGACTTCTTGATTTCCTGAATTCACTGGCAGCTTTCCCTGACCTTCCTTTCACCCAGCCCTTCCAAGGTTTTGGAAGCACCTGTGTTAAATTCTTTCCTGTGTGATACCTCGAGTGCTTTCTGTTTCCCTGACTCAGTGCTGACGACCAGAGAACAAATGGTTCTTAAGCCTGAGAAGAGGTGCCCGATCTCTCACATAAGAGAAATGCAAGTTAAAACTACAAGTTAGAGGGGGAGGGCATACAGTAACAGAGTGTGTGTTTAGCATGCACAAGATCCTGGGTTCAATCCCCAGTACCTCCATTAAAAGTAAGTAAGTAAACCTAATTACCTATACTCCCCCCACAAAAAACCCTACAAGTTAGCACTTTTCACCTATCAGGTGGGTTAAGAGTTGAAGACTTGGTAACACCATGCTGATGTGGGGGAAATGGGCCCTCCCATTGCTGTGCAAAGTGGAAACTGACACTGATCTATGAAACTGACACTGCTCTCCATGAGGGTGTTTTCGTAATATCTATCACATTTATTTGTACGTTTGTGAAATAACATGCTCAAAAAAATACTCCTTACAGCACTGTTTGGAATATTAAAAAGTTTGAAATATGAGTGTCCTTCCATGCAGGACAAGTTAAATAAATTGTGGTGCAACCATACAATTAAATGCTCTAGACAGCCACTGAAAAGAATGAGACAGCTCAGTGTGTCCTGTTATGGAAAGATGTCCATGTTATTTTAACTGAAAATAGCAAACTGTAAATAGTCTACTACTGTGGAAAAGGTTAAAATAATACGTCTATATGTTTCTGTTAATGCACAGAATATGTCCAGAAAAATACACAAAGTGACAAGAATGCTTTCAGATGTGAATCAGTGAGCGAGGGTGAAAAATAGGTCTCACGTTTGTAGGCTTTCTGTGATGGAAAGAGCTGGAAACCGAGGAGCATATTGGTACTACTGTTGTTTTTCTTTTTATTAACTTTGTTTCAGTCTTCCATAGGGAAGATCTGAGAGGTAAAAAGATGTGAGTTTATGTAAAACAGAGAAGCCCAAAACTTCGTGTTTATGAAACAATGAGAATGGCTGCTAGAATCATTTTTTGATCCCGAGTTTGATAGAAAACACATGAAAGAGTGTCCACAGCTGCTTGCTCTAAACTTTTAAAGCCACATTTGCTCCAGACTGTTTTTAAAGAAGATGTTACAGAGTTTCACTCTACCACCACCATCCCCAGAGGCAACTTACCAACCAGAAGATTGGAGTATATATTCTTCTGATATTTAT
The DNA here is from genome assembly GCF_036321535.1 of Camelus dromedarius. NCBI lineage: Eukaryota > Metazoa > Chordata > Mammalia > Artiodactyla > Camelidae > Camelus > Camelus dromedarius. The sequence goes on from NC_087443.1 coordinate 6,824,989, forward strand.
TTTTATGTTTTTATTACTTACATATTAATCCATAAACAACTTTTGTTTGCTTTTAAAATTTATGTAAATAGTGTCACAGGATACATATCTCTTTGCAGCTAGATTTTTTTTTCATCTAATATTAGGGTTTTGAATGACATCCTATCCACATGGATACATGTAAATTCTAGTTAACTTGTTTTAGCTGCTATGTGGTATTCTATTTTTAGGAATAAACCAGTTTATCCTTTCCCTTCTGCACTAGTCTGCTGTATCCCAGACCACCCATCCTGGTTTAATCTCCTTCTAACATTAGACCCATTTTAGTTCAATGACAAGTTCAAGATACATGAGGATATTTCTCACATACTAGCTTCTCACTTGAACTTTCTTCTTCCATCTGTATTTCCTCCACTGTACCGCTGCCATTCACTCCCTTGGTTACACCCAAGACCTTACTGTTACCCTGTCACTACTCATTTATATTCTCAATGTTAGGCACCCCATTCTCTGCTTCCTGTCTTTTTTTTTTTTTTCTTTAATCAGTTTACCCCTTTCCTGGATTCCAATTTCAACAGTTCTTAGATTCCACTGGGACCTTTAATTCATCAATTCAGTGACCTTTCCACTGCTCATTAACCTCTTAGGAGCCTTTTTTCCTTTATTTCCTGGCTTCAATTTCTTTTTTAAAAAAATATTTTATTTGTTGCATTGTAGTATTTAATTATTTTATTCTGGTTGGAGGTAGGGAGAGGTAATTAGGTTTTATTTATATTTGGAGGAGGTACCGGGGATTGAACCCAGGACCTTGTGCATGCTAAGCATGCACTCTACCGCTTGAGCTACACCCACCTCCCCACTTCAACTTCATTGCTGATGGTTCCTCTTCCCTTGTATACCCCTTCAGCTCTCATGCTCTCTCCTACCTCATCATACTCATTGGCAAAACTGAAACCCAGACTAGACCCCTCTCTTTAACGACCCCACGCTTGCCCTGTAATGCTGAAGGAAATACAGGAAAAGCAGACAATCATACTGACTGATCTCACTTTATGACCATGAATTTCATGTGGGTCTAAATACTGCCTGCCTATCATGCTGTGTTTCCTTAGTGCATTCATCCTTCCTCTCTCGTAGGTGACAATTTCTCATCGTTTCCTCCTCCATTTAACTCCTGTATCACCTCCCCATCCTCCCACTTGGCCAATGGCTAAGAAAATTGAAGTAAACAGAGAATTTCCACCATCTCATCATACTTAATGCATTCACACCCTCTGCCTTCCTGCTTCCCACAATCTGTGCTCTCCTCTGAGGTCAAGCTCTCCACTTGTGTATCGGGTCCCCTCCCATCTCTTCACTGGCTGCTCCAGCAATCCTCACCTCTCTTCTGAGGATTAATTTTTTTCCTTTCTACTGGAATTTCCCATCAGCATACAAACATATCTTAAAAAAAAAAACAAAAAACTCCCTGAAAGATCTGTGTATACTTTCTGAATCCCATTCCTCTCCTCCCATTCTTTCTTGGATCCACTCATTTTTGTCCCTAACAATTCACCAGAACTGCTTTTCTCCAAATACCCTTTATTTTGTTTAGTTTAATATATAACTGTCTGCCTGCCTTGTACTCAGTCTGTCAGCAGCATCTGACACAGGTCATCGTTCCCTTCTCCTTGGGACACTTTTCCCACTGACTTCCAGATGCCGCCTTCCTGGTCTTCCTCCTGTTTCTGCAGCTGCTTCTCAGCCTCCTTTGCTGGCTCCTTCTCATCCCCTCAACTTTCTCCCATTGGTGTGTCAAAGGCTCAGTCCTTGAACCTCTTCTCCTAACTGCATCCATCCCTTTAGTGGTTTTGTGCAGTTGTATGGATTTTTCCATATAGATGTATATGCTGTCTATATGTTGACAACTTCATATATACTATTCGTATGTCCACATCCCTTCTGAACGCCAGATGCACATGTTCAACTCCCAATTCGACATCTCCACTTGGATGTCTGATACACACGTCAAAGTTAACACATCCAGAAAGTAGCTTATCGTCTCCCTTCAAACCTGCTCCACCCGTCATCTGTGTCTTCTCAGTTGGTGGCAGCTTCATCCTTCCGATTCATCAGGTCTGCTGTCAATTCATCTGGGCTTCTCTCTTTGACTCATGTTCCACATCCAATCTGTTAAGAATTCTGTAGGCGCTATATTTAAAATATACCCAGAATCTAACATTTTTTATCATCCTGGTCCAAGCCACCCCCACTGCTCACTTGGATGGCCACGATATGTCCTGCTTCCATCCTTCTTTCCTGCAGAGTGGTCCTTTTCACACGCAGTCAGATCGCTTTGCATCGCTATTTAAATCCTTACAGTGGCAATTACAATGCCCAAGTCCTTGCAAAACCCACAAGACTTCACAATCTGCCCTCCCTTCTTCACTTCAACCTCATATTCTCCCTTTGAATCACTGCACTCCAGCTTCACTGGCCTCCGACTTTTTCTTTACAAGGTCTATTTCTTCTGCCTGTTTGCTCTTTTTCTTCCAGACATCTGCATGCTATTTCCCTCATCACTTTTACGTTTGCTCTGACAAGCCACCTTCCAAATGACACCTGCCTTGATCATTTAAATCACCATGTGCCACCCACTCCCAGTACATTTTCAGAGGGTGGCATCTACATGGAACATGCTGTGAATGGCATCCTTGATGTTATGGGAAGTACCATTCCCTTGTTACGTAACATGCAACTAGCGTATGTATTAGGCTTGTTGTTTGCCTCTCTTAACTAATAGGAAGCTCTCCAGGGGGAGGAATGTTTGTCTCTTACCCACTGGTGTATCCCAAACATACTGAACCATCCATGGATCGTCTGACAGACACACACGCACACACCCTACTGGTTCTGTTTCTCTGTAAAACCCTGACTAATAAAATATTCTTAGCTTATCTCCTTGTGAGTGTGTGTAAGAATTTATCTGGGTAGGTTACATTTTTGGTAGGAAATTTCACATGGGGGTGAAATTTCTTGATCTTTAAGTACAGACTTGGTAAATTTTATTAGATATTGCCCAAATCCTGTACCAATCTATACTTCTTTCTGCAACTGTGTAAGAGTTTGTTTCCACATAATTTTGCCAATCCTAATGACCAACCCAATGAGTTTTAAGTGGTGTCTCTTTAAATGTTTGTGTCCTTTACTGCTCCTAGTTTTAACTGTATGAAATTGCATTTTTCTTAGGCCCAAACTATTGAATATTGACAATTTAATGTGGTTTAATCTAGCAGTGACTGTCTCTGTAATTAAAACTCTTTGCCATTCATATTTCTTCTTTCGTAAATTACTTGTTCACATAACTGTGACATTTTTCTATTAGATTGCTGTCCCCAGACCTCTCGTGGCCTCTCCCCATTTTTGTAGTTCTTCTTTATATAAATATCTTCTCTTGGTCTGTGGTTGGGAGTACATTTTCTTTCCTCAGAATATAAATAAAACAACAGAAATGTGTTATTTTAATGCCATCAAATTTACCAGTCTTGTTGGATTTGTGTTTTTATTGTCTTACTTGAGAACTTCAACCATATCCTGAGATCATAAATATATTATCCTATATTTTTGTCTATACGTTTTTAGAAGTTTTAAAATTTTGCTTTTTCCAGCAGGTTTGGAATCAACCTGGAATTTCTTTTGGTATTCCAAGGTGTGGTGTGTGGCATGGATAAGCTAAGGGGGTCCTTCTTTCCCATGTGGATTGAAACTTTATCCTTTCTTCATCAGTTTGCAGTGTCATCTATTACCTTACATTCTCACAAGAAACATGGGTTTCTTTCTAGACACCCTCTTTTCTATCCCCTTGGTCTATTTGCCTATCTTTGCACCAATAACACACTTGTTAATTACTATAAATTTACAATGAGTTTTGATGAATGGGAGGGCAACTACTCCCACCTTGTTTTTCTTCAAAATTGTCTTAATGTTCTTGTATTATTTCCTCTTTCAGTATCTGATAGAATTTTGCACTGTGTTTTTAAGTGTATCAGCTAGTCACTTTATTTTTGCTTGTATATGCCTTTTCATAAGGAGGAAAATATCTCTGTTCCTTTAATACAGGCCGGATTCATCAGTGTGACCTATGATGTGGAATCAGAGTGAATTAATTCTCACCAAAGTTGGCAGGGAAAAATCAACCGCCCGTGACAAAAAAAGGTTATGACAATAAGTGATCCATTTTCTACAGCAAACATTGTAACTTTCCTATAACTTGCATGTTCCAGCAGCAGAGTTACAAATCAACAGTCCCTGAACGATTGAAATGAAAATTAGTATTACAGGAAGGCATGACTTTATGATGTCAAGGTACAGAGTAAGTAAGATTTAACTTTTATAACCACAGGCTGGTGAGTTTTTATTAACCTTTTCTTTATCTGCCTGACAAGATGTCAGGGCTAGTTCAGGGTTTGGCAACAAGACTGCCCAGCTCTCTCCCGCCACTTCCCCAAGTCTCTTAGTAGCGATTGCTAACTATTCCTGGCAGCCTCGGAGTCAAATGGGTCTTGCTAACCAGGGGTAAAGCAATGAGTTTAGGACCCACATATGTCTGCTTTCCACATACCCTTTCTTTTTCTTGTCTTGTATAGGTAGAACCTTCATTATAGAAGCATAAGGTATAGGGTCTTCTGATTGAGTGAAACACTTGTAAATATGACATCTGCTATGACGTCTGTGTAGGGTTTTGATGTACTCCTTAGAGAAGTACCCTTCTCTTCCTAGGTTTGCTAAGACTTTTTCTTTCTAAAACCATGATTGTGCTCATTCAGTCACACTTTCTTGTGTCTGTTAGGAAGATCACGTCGTTTCTGTACTTTAATCTGTTTATATGGTGGGTTATGTTCATCGATTTTCCAATGTTTACCTCTTCTTGTGTTCCTGGGCTAATCCTGGAATAATGCAAGGATGTTTTCCTTTCTTTCTTTTGAAAAGCACACACTTCTGGTCTGGTTTTGCTGATACTTAGGATTTTTGCATCCACATTTACAAATGAGATTGGCCTTCAGTTTCCCCTCTCGTGCGGTCCTTCTCTGGTTTTGTTATCAAGGTTTTCTAGACTTGGTCAGTGGGTGGGAAGCTTTTCCTTGATTATTTATAATACTTTGGGGGGGTGGGGTTACACCCAGGAGTCTCCTTCATTAATTTGACTCTAACACTTTATTGTGTTTGCCATTAGATTTAGATTTTTTTCCTCTTCTCACTTTTTATTTTCTGTTTACCAAGCCTTCCTTTGGAGTTGTTCATTTCTTGTTGCTTCTTTCCTGCCTTCTTTTTCCCTTGGGGGGTGGCGGTTGGTTATTAAGTTTTATTTTTATTTATTTTTAATGGCTGTACTGGGGATTGAACCCAGGACCTCAGGCATGGTAGGCAGACACTCTTCCACTGAGCTATACCTTCCCCCACTCTCCTGCCTTCTTAAAGTCCAAGATTAAGTAGTGTTCCTGCCTTCCTTCTGAATTACGTGAGCCCCTGGGATGCTTTGACTCTTGGCACCCCCTGGTGCTGTATGTTCCTGCGGTCGTCCGGTCTCTTAGTGGCACTTGCTTCCTCCCATCCTCACCGTCCCCAGGGTGGTGTTGTTTTAGTTACAGTCAGTGCTCACTGAGATTTGCACACAGTGACCGGATTCTTGCCTTATCACAGCCCCTTGCTCTCATTTCTTTCTTTCAGGGTTTGATTAGTTCTTTACTAAGTTCTGTAGATGTTAAACTGTCTCTGCCTTAAAATCTTTTGATGTTGTTTCTACTATCAAATAGCACGTTACCTGAGGAGAGAATTGTCATTTTACGGTAATTTTCCTGGAAGCACTTTGAAAATAATATTCTATTATCTTCTGGTCTCTACTGTGCTATTTATGTTTTTCCATTGTAGAAATTCTGTGTTTTCCCCCTAGTTATTTTAAAGATATTTTTCTTGGTCTCTTGCAATGTCACTACAATAGGTTTAGAAATGTATTTCTTTTTTTTTAAATTGAAATAGTCAGTTTACAATGTGTCAATTTCTGATGTACAGCATACTGTTTCAGTCATACATATACATACATGTATTTGTTCTCATATTCTTTTTTCACTATAGGTTACTACAAGGTATAGAATATAGTTACCTGTGCTGTACAGAAAAACTTGTTTTTATCTATTTACATACAGTGATAGTATTTGCAAATCTCAAACTCCCAATTTATCCCTCCCCTGGTAACCATAAGTTTGTTTACTATGTCTGTTTCTGTTTTGTAAATCAGTTCGTTTGTCTTTTTTTTTTAGATTCCACATATATGTGATATCATATGATATTTTTCTTTCTCTTTCTGGCTTACTTAGAATGATGATCTCTAGGTCCATCCATGTTGCTACAAATGGCATTATTTTATTCTTTTTAATGGCTGAATAGTATTCCATTGTATAAATATACCAACAGCTTCTTTATCCAGTTATCTGTTGATAGACATTTAGTTTGTTTCCATGTCCTGGCTACTGTAAATAGTGCTGCTGTGAACATTAGGGTGCATGTATCTTTTCGAGTTAGAGTTACCCTGGATATATGCCCAGGAGTGGGATTGCTGGATCATATGGTAAGTCTATTTTTAGTTTTTTAAGGAATCTCCAAGCTGTTTTCCATTATGGCTGCACCCAACTACATTCCCACTAACAATGTGGGAGGGTTCCCTTTTCTCCACACCCTCTCCAACATTTATTGTTTGTGGACTTTTAAATCATGGGCATTCTGACTGGTGTGAGGTGATAACTCATTGCAGTTTTGATTTGCATTTCTCTGATAATTAATGATACTGAGCATTTTTTCATGTATCTGTTGGCCATTTGTACGTCTTCATTGGAGAATTGCTTGCTTAAGTCTTCTGCCCATCTTTGGATTGCGTTGTTTGTTTTTTGTTATTAAGTTGTATGAGCTGTTTATATACTGTGGAAATTAAGCCCTTGTCAGTCACATCATTTGCAAATATGGAAATCTATTTCTTTTTGTTTATACTTCTTGGGACGCATTGGGTTTCCATGGGTATGTCTTCCATCAATTCAGGAAATTTCTAAGCATATTCTCGTAAAATACTGCTTTCACCCCATTGTCTATGTTCTTCCTTCCCCTTCTGTTTGTATCTTGGACTTTTGTGTTTTATCCATCGTAACTCTTGGCCTCCTTTTCACATTTCTCTTTTTAATTTTTGGATTCTTTCTGGATAATTTTCTCAATGCTATCTTGCTGATCCCTCAAAACTTCTTCACTGGAACTTAATTTTACTATTAAATCCATCTATTAAACTTTTTAGGGGGAGAGAATCTATTTGTTGAGTTTTTTGTTTCAATTGCTATTTAGTTCCTGTAAGTTTTATGTATTTTTCAAATCTTCCTGTTCTTTTTTCGTAGTGTCTTCTCCTTTTCTCATAGTTTCTATCCTTTTATTTTTAAAATCTCTCTAATACCTTTAATCATACTTATTTCATTTTCTTTTCAGACTGTTCTGTTAACCAAATTCCTGATGGGCTAATCCTGCCGCCTGAATGGGGCTCATTTTTTCAGGCATATTGTACAGTTGAAAAATTTTTAGTTTACCACTTAACCTAACATTTCATCTCCTGTCCTGTGTGTCATTAAAACCCAAGCTCCCAGTGTTATTACCTGGGTCCTGTCTCTACTGCACCTTCAATCATGAGCATTGTCAGTTCATGTGCATCTCAGATTTTTGTATATCTACACATATATAATCATAGTTAAAGAGGAATTATGCTCATTGTACTATTTTATAACAATTTTTTTCACTAAAGATAATGTCAAAAACATTTACATGTTAATCGGTGTATTCCTACCAGGTGCTTTTAAAGGCTGCAAAGTATCCCATCATGGTGTTCTAATGCAATTTATTCAACCAATTCTGTTGTTGAACTTTTAAAAAAATGTTTTGATTATGAACAATACTGACACAAATGACCTGAGAAGTGCCTCTTTGCCTGCATCTGTGGTTTATTTATTTAGGATAAGTTGCCGAAAGCAGAATAGCTGGATCATAGGAATGTTTTTGTTATTTACTGGCAAATTGAGTTGTTTTCTTCTGGAACAGTTATCAGCGAGACTCCCGTTCCTAAATTCTTGTTTTCCAGATATCCAAGATCTGAATGACATGAACATGTATTTTGTGCGTCTCTTCCCAGAGTTGTAGGCTTAACCTATCATTTTCTCCCAAGGTTACTAAGAGATACTGCCTGGCATGACTTTCCTACGTAACTCCACCCTGTCATAGTTAATAGGAATCCCATGTGTCACACATCAGTACGTGCGGTGAAGGAGAAAGTGTTCTCTATGATTACTTTTCAACATGAAAAAAAGTATATATGCCTCCCATTTATCTGCTCCATTTACCAGCACCCAGCCCCATCCTGCCTCAGTGAACTTAATGAGATTAACAGATGCTGTTTTTTTAACCTTCATTAGAGTACCGTCAGGTCACAGCATCACTCTGGGGTTACTAGAACCGAGGCCTGGGACGGTGATGAGACGCACTAAAATTTAGGAGAAAATATTCTTCAGGTCTTCCAGCTTCCGATTACCCCTGGACCCTCTTTTCATGGAATAACACAGTTGTTCTTTGGCATTCACTTTTGAAATGCTGCTTGAGGCAATGAGAAGCCAGTGCTTTGAGCGGGCAGGCACCGTGATGAGAGACCCTGGCTCACCGCCCTCGCAGAAGCCCCCGGAGCCTTTGCCTGCCTCCGCTCCGAGCTCGCTCCCAGGGAGGACTTCCTGTCATTCTCCTCCCCCGCGGGAAACCTCATTCAGTCCGGAAGCTCCACACAGACTCTTCTGGGCGGGGCGCCGGCGGCAGCAACCTGTAAACCAGGATGCGCCAGCGACTTGGGCTCGTGGGACTCAAATTAACCTGGAAGCCCAGCCGTTGTTCATACTCACGATCCTATTCTAGGGTTTCATCCAAACGCTCAAGGTGTCTTTGGACCTCCGTTAACTGAAGGCACCGTCCTTCAATGGTCTCTATTTCTGTGCAGTTTTTAGATAAGATCTACCCAAGTAGACTTCTTTTCAACCACGGTTGTTTAATTACACTTTATTTTTAAAATAATTTTAAAAATCGTTGTCCTAACATGTCATTCTAAATTCCTCTCTGGTTGTTGTACGTGCCAGTATTTCAGAAAGCAAAAATCTTGTTAGTCTCGTTTTGAATCCCCCGACAAAAACAAAAAACTGTTTGCCGATTAACAACAAATGGTGGGGATTTGGGACTAGCAGATACACACTACTGTATATAAAGCAGATACACAGCAAGGTCCTGCCTTATAGCGCAGGGAACCACGTTCAATATCCTGTAATAACCTACAACGAAAAAGAATATATATGTAATTGAATCACTATGCTGTACACCAGAAACTAATATTTGTAATTCAACTGAACTTCACTAATAACAGAAACAAAAAAACAACAAATGGTGGGAAAGCACAGGATTTCCTGGAGCTCTACAATGTTGTGACCTGGTGGCGGCACTCAGAAGCCTGATGGTTTGAGTCATTCCATTCCAAAGGTATGGTGGAAGCAAAACCTCGTTTTGAGGGGGGATTCACTGAGAAGGTGACAGCTGAAATTGAAAGATACTGCTAGGCCAGATGTTGTGGGCAGAGTGGCTCGAAGGAGAGACTCCAGAAGATGACCAAGGAGGTGACCCAGTCAGGGCTAGGGACACTGTAGGTGGGGACACACAGAAGAGCAAGGATCAGGTCAAAAGACCTGGGGACACAGGAGGCTGTTGGAAGAAAGCTGACGAGGCAATTCCGAGTCAACCTGAAGCCAGGAAGTCGAAGACCTCATTAGACCCCCTCTGACATCTGCCAGCGACGCCTGCCTTTGTGTTAGAAGAAGGCCGGAACGGGGAGTAAGCGAAAGAATGGGGACCAGTTTCCTCTCTTTGTGCCCCAGTTCCCCCTCCTGTGTATACACCCTCCATCCTGAATGAACTCCGGTTCTCAGAGCTAAAATGCGCAGCAGTCATCCTGTGCTGAAGCGAACACTGCCCAGAAGAGCACAGCCAAGGGATACCCAGCGTCCAGACGTGAGAACCCCTAGGGAACGCTTGGGGAATCCGGTCTGTATGAAAGAACGGATGCAGTCTCAGCCTAATGTGGCCAGCACCGAAAGGAGCAAAGTTGTGCGTTCTTTTTCTTCCTTTCTTTTCCTCTTTCTTTCATCATGAGACAGAATTTTGAGAGAAGAGTAAGCCAGTGACATGGTTTTAGGCACTTAAGCCACAGTGGCCACAATCGGGTGGGAGCGGTTCCCTCCTCGCGCGTTTTGGGAAGTGACGGTGTGACTGCGGAGATTTCCTGGGCGCTGCCGCCATCTAGTGCCTCGCGGGAGGGGTCACCACGCCTCTTTATCGTCGCTTCCTTTGTAAATGTATGCATACTGATTGAGTGTGAGAAAAATGTAAAATCAGACGGGTGGAGCTGCGTACAGCAGATTCAGGGCAAATTCTGTAACGACTGAAGAAAGAAACTGGGAGAATATAGTGAAGTGGGCCGCAGAGCTTGCACGCACCTGCTTGTCTCCGTTCCCGGCCCTTCCTCACCCTCCCCTCCTGTTTTCATCCCCCTCTGCTCCAGCCCCTCCTCCGAGGGAGGGCGCAGCCATCCTTGGCCGCCCTTCCACCAGCCACATCCTTCTGCGGATATGTCCATGCGGGGAGGGGCGGGGAGTCGATTATAGAAAATCTCTGCAGAGCCCAGTAGACATCATGCCTTAATACAGACAGACCTATATCCATGATTGATCTTTTTAAACAGACTTTTATGACATGCATATTGTAGAAACTTTGGAACGTACAGAAAAGTGAAAGGACCCCACCATCTCCGCACCTGGATTATTACTTATTTTAAGTAGGCAGGGGTCCCCGTTGGAGAGTGGGCTTCGGCGAGAAATACTGGCAGGGGAAGGCAAAGTATTGCAAGAAAGGAGAAAGTGAGTTGTACAGGAGTCGAGCTGCGGACCGCGCCCAACCCCGCGGCGCTCGCTCCGGGCTCTCCTCCTCCCACTGCTTCCGGGCGGTCCTCCCAGGCGCATGCGCACAGCAGGCTCGCCCGCCGACGCCGCAGCGCGGGGTGCGAGCGCGACCTGAGCCAGCCCGCGGGATGCTCCGAGCACAGCTGCCGGTGGGCTCTGACGGCCGTGCGCCCTGGCTGCAGCTGGACTCCTCCTCGACCTCATCTGGCATCTCTGGGACAGGAGGTGGAGCAGAAAATAACTTGTTTACAAAGGGGAAAGGGCGGGAGGAGGGATAAATTAGGAGTTTGGGGTTAGCAGATACAAAATACTGTATATAAACTAGATAAACAACAACGTCCTGATACATAGCACAGAGAACTACACTCTATCTTGTAATATCCTATAATGAAAAAGAACTTGGAAAAGAATATATATATTATATGTATATGACTGAATCATTTTGCTGTGCACCAGAAACTTACACAATATTGTAAATCAACCATATCGCAAAAAAGAAGAGAAAAGAAAAGAAAATAACCTATCTAAATAACAAATGCATTCAGTTGCTTTCAAATATAGAAAAATAAAAATTAAGAGAAAAAAATTCTCACTATCTCACTGCCTAGCTAACACCTTTCTGGACATTAAAGAAATTACAGACACAGGCTTAAAACATGCAAAACAGCATAGAAAAGAGGCTCAAAATGAAAAGTAAGTAGCGCTCCTTCCCAACAGTCCTTTCCAAAGACAATCTTATGTCCCCCCAAATATGTGCATATTTACATATGTATATATTCTTATCCTTTAAATAGTTATACAATATGGATTTTTACTATTCATTCTTCTGGGTTTTTTTTTTTCTGCTTCATATTAATTAGGGATGTTTCCTCATTGGCACGTCTAGACCTAATCATTCTTAAGGGTGCATAGAATTCCACTTGTAAAGTATTATATTTTATCTAAAATGCAGAAATTAAATGTCACAATTTTTGTTCAAGTGCTTTGTCACTCAACTCACAAATCTAGAATGCACTTAATCTACAAAGCTAAGCATTCGTAGTTAGATAAGTTTTAGGCTTGGTGATCTAAAAGCAATTCATTTACAAAAGTGCCACCAGTACATCTTCATGAAATCATTTAATTTAATGCCACCAAACATGAACCTGTCATTCCTTGGAAGCAAAACTAAAGTCTCCCTAGGGGTGGAAGTGCTAAGTCGTACGGTATAGAAATACAGTTAAAAAAGGCATCAGTAGATTTTGTTAAATTGCCCTTCTAAAAAGTTGCAAACGTTTATACCCTTACCAAAATATGACTGCAGTCCAACCTCTTTTTAAATGTAAAGTGACAGTCAGTTTTCCTTTTCTGTGAGTTGCTTGTTCATATTCTTCGTACTTTTCTTACTGATTTGGCTGGGCTCGTAAACAAAGGAAGTTAGCTTTTTATCTGTCATTGTGTTTTGCAAATGTTATCCCCAATTTGTCTTCTGTGTTTTAACTTTATTTTTAGTTATTGGTTTTAGTTCGCTTTGGTTTTTGCAACAGAGAAAATTTTTAACATTTTATATGGCAAATTTGGCCAAGTACCTTTATGCTTGTAGAAGGTTTGTTTTATTTTGAAAGGCCTCCCTCACCACAATCAATCAATTAATTCACCCATGCCTTTTATTTAAAACACACACACACACAAATACGCCCCTTTTATTGTTAGGAAAATCATATGTTCAATGAAGAAAGTTTGTAAAATACACATAAGCAAAAAGAAAATTCTTATGGTCTAATTTCCAGAGATAGTTACTATGAACATTTTGCCCCAAAAGTTCCAGTCTTCAATTCTATGCAATAATTAATTAAGGTTGTGTTTTGATTATGTCATGAATTATCCTTGTTAAATATTTGAATTATATTAAAAAATTTTTATTGAGGTGAAATGGTTATACCATAAATTTCACTCATTTAAAGTAAGTGATTTTTAGTAAAAGCAAAGAGTTGTGCAATCTCACCACCGTCTAATTTTAGAACATTTTCATCACTCCCAGAAGAGGCCCTTTCTTTCTGTTTGTGTCCATTTGCAGTCACTTCCCATCCTCACCGACCAGCCTTAGGCAACCATGAATCTACTTTCTGTCTCCAAGAATTTGCTTTTTCTGTACATTCCATATGTATAGAATCACACACTCTGCGGGCTTTTGTGTTTGGTTTCTTTCACTTAGTGTAATATTTTTGAGGTTCATCTGTATCGTAAGTGTATCAGTCCTTCATTATTTTTGTTGATCAATAGTGAGTAGTTCATAGATTGGATATAACACATTTTGTCTGTGCATTTGTCAGCTGATGGACATTTGATTTTTTTTCTGCTTTTCAACTGTTCTGAATAATGCACGTTTGTCCACAAGGTTTTGTGTGGACTTTTTTCCATTTCTCCGTGTGTACACTGGAGTGGGATTGCTGGGTCATGTGTGAACTCCACGTTAACATTTGCATTATATTCTTGAGGAGCTGAGTGGGATCCATCTGTACTGAAAACTTCCACTAGAACGATGGAGTCATAAGCATTAGGCGCCCTTGTCCCTCAGGCTCCTTTTCCCCAAGGACAAGACCTGTCTGGAATAATGTCTTAAGTTACACGACTTTGTGTAGAGCTCTGAGGTTACCTTCCAGTCTTACTCTAGCAGAATGTTAAGATGAGTTTCTTCCTGCCTGAGTTTTGACTGAGGTACTAAAGTAATGGGCATCAAATACCAAAATGCACCTGAGACTGAAACCCACGTGGGCAAAACTGAGAAAAGTTCAAGGATATAAAAGGAGAATCAGAAAAGATCTTTGCACACCCATGTTCATAGCAGCATTATTCACAGTAGCCAGAAGGTGGGAGCAACCCAAGTGTCCATCAACGGATGAACGGATAAACGAAATGTGGTATAAACACAATATGGAATATTATTCAGCCTTAAAAAGGAACGACATTCTGACACATGCTCCAGCGTGATGAACCTGAAGGGTGTTATGCTGAGTCGACTAAGCCAGACACAAAAGGACAAATACTATGTGATGTCACTTATAAGATGTACCTCAAATTGGGAGTCCCGGATCTGCAGATACTAACTACTGCATATAAAATAGATAATCAACGAGGTCCTATTGTAGAGCACAGGAAACTGTGTTCAGTACCTTGTAGTAACCTATAATGGAAAAGAATATGAAAAGGAACATATGTATGTCCATGTATACCTGAAGCATTATGCTGTACACCAGAAATTGACACATTGTAACTGACTATACTTAAATTTAAAAAAAAAAACAAAAAACAAACCGCTGTGTGGGCAGCCACCTGGGGCACAAAGTGTGTTGTTCAAAGTCCGAGAATTAGGGGAGAGGCCTGAGTAATTTAAAACAAAAACTCGTGAAATTGCTTCTTGGAAGAAAGTGTTTGCTTTCACCGTCAGGCCCAGAGTACAGGAAGCCGCCCAGCCAAGGGAGACCCACCCCCTCCCAGGCGGAGCTCCAGAGTGCAGCTAGTGAATGCGGAGGGGAAGAGGCGGTCATCCACACCCCACCCCACCCCCCACCCCCCCCCCCCCCCCCCGCCCCGAACGCGGACAGTCTCCCGGCCTTGCTTAGTCAGCAAGGGAGGAAGGGAGGACTCTGAATGGGGGCTGACGGGTTTGTTAGTGTCTTGCACTGGAACCTGCAGATCTGAACTAATGCTGGTTATGTGATGTAGCAACATAGAACCATCCGTTACTGAAGACTGAGCCCAGAAGTCACGGGCTCTGCCCAAAGTCTCCATGCAGGGGCGGGGGAAGCTCCCTCCATAGATATATTTCCAAGGCACCATGCAAGACAAAGTAAATAAATAAAATAAAGGTGTGTATTGACTTTGCTGCAAATCCTATTTAGTCAACATTGCGGGTTGCACACCCAGTCATTTTTTCCCCCAAATAGATCTCCGTGTGTATTTTCTACACACGGTCATTCATTCCAAAGTCTCTGTGGTACAGCCGTGCAGGTGTTCTCACTTGTGTGCGGGAAGTCGTCTGAAGCAAGAGTCAGAAATCGTGGGTTACACGATTCGTGAGTTTCACAGTCATCTCATCCGGGGGATAAAAAGGAGTGACAGTACATGGCTTGCCATGTCCCAGAGCCAGTATAAAGATAAAATAATGTAAACAGCAGGGGGCTGTTTTGGGGGGAGGTGGAGGGACTAAATGTTCCTGTTTTTCCATTATTAAATTCAATGTAAAATTTTATTCATACTTCATATACTTCGAAGAATTTAGTTCCTTTTCTTTTTTTTTAAACTGAAATATAGTTGATTTATAACGTTGTGGTAGTTTCTGGTGTGCAGCACAATGCTTCAGTCATACATGGACATACATATATTCGTTTTCATATTCTTTTTCACCAGAAGTTACTACAAGATATTGAATATAGTTCCCTGTGCTGTACAGTAGGACCTTGTTTCTCTACTCTGTACTTAGGAGTTTGTATGTGCCAACCCCAAACTCAATTTCTCCCTCTTTCCCATCTTGTTATCAGGGTGATGCTGGCCTCATAGAGAGGAGTTTGGAAGTGTTCCTTTCTCTTCAATATTTAGGAATAGTTTGAGAAGGATCGGTATTAACTCTTCTTCAAATGCTCTGTAGAATACAGTTGTAGAGCCTACCCAGTTTTTAAAGGAAAGAACTATTTGTGTGTAAACTTGGAGGTGCAAACCATTTATTTACTAGGAGAATTGTCCTTCATTGTCTTTAGTCGCATCTCATTTAGAATTTTGAGTAAGGAGAGTTCTAGAACCCGTAATGTATATATTTATTATTCAAATATAAATTCATTTATTCAAGTATATTTCTTCCAGAAATATTCTCTCTACCCTTTCCTTCTGAGATTTTTTTTTTTTTTTAAATTCAGGTACTGGGGATTGAACTCAGGACCTCGTGCATGCTAATAAGCATGCGCTCAACCCCCAAGCTATACCTTCCTCCAGCATCTTGGATCAACTGCTGAACAGGGCCCTTAGCTGCACAGAGACATGATGTCCTAAAGTATCTGTTAGTCGTCACGGAGTATAAACATTATTAATTAATAACCAAAGTGAAACCTGGGTTCAGGATCTTAGAGAAATTAGACAGCGATCCTTGGAGAATTTAGGCATGTCCTGTTTATCTTTTTTTTTTTAACTGAAGTACAGTCAGTTGCACTGTATCAATCTCTGGTGTGCAACACAATGTCCCAGTCATGCGTATACATACATATATTCGTTTTCTTTTTTTTTTAAATTAAAGGTTATTACAAGAGATTGAACATAGTTCCCTGTGCTATACAGAAGAAACTTTAAAAATCTGTTTTTATATATAGTGGCTAACATTTGTAAATCTCAAACACCCAAATTTATCCCTTCCCATCTCCTTTCCCCAGTAACCATAAGATTGTTTACTATGTCTGTGTGTCTGTTTCTGTTTTGTAGACGAGTTCATAGTGTCTCTTTTTTTTTCTTTAGATTCCACATATGAGTGATCTCGTATGATATTTTTCTTTCTCTTCCTGGCTTACTTCACTTAGAATGACATTCTCTAGGAGCATCCATGTTGCAGCAAATGCCACTATGTTGTCATTTTAATGGCTGAATAGTATTCCATTGTATAAATATACCACAACTTCTTTATCTAGTCATATGTCAATGGACATTTAGGTTGTTTCTATGTCTTAGCTATTGTAAATAGTGCTGCTATGGATATTGGGGTGCAGGTGTCTTTTTGCATTAGAGTTCCCTCTGGATATATGGGCTTGCTAGATCATATGGTAAGTCTATTTTTAGTTTTTTGAGGAATCTCCATACTGTTTTCCATAACGGCTGCACCAAACTACATTCCCACCAGCAGAGTAGGAGTGTTCCCGTTTGTCTTTTTATCGCTCCTCTTACTGGATTTTCTTTGACATTGTATGGGGAAATTCTTGCTGTGTTTTCTTCTTGTATTCTCAGAGCCTAGTATGAAGTGGCCAAAATTCATGGTTTGACAGGACAGAGAGGGTGAGATGAAGGTGTGGAGGCCCATGTAAGATGTAGAAACTTTCTACGATCCCTGTGGTTGTTCGGAATCCTTACAGAGCACCCAGAGGCGACTGGAGCGAGGAACATCTAACACAGCAGGGCAGTGTATTTCAGTCCAGGAAGGCTCCAGCCTTGCTAGACTGGCATCTCACACATTGAATGTCAAATCACAATTAGAATAGGATCCACAAGGTCCATATCGCCTGCCAAGTTTGGACCCTGGCCAAACCAAAGCTTTAACAAAGTGACACATGATGTGCATGAACAAATGACCAGTAAACTTGAACATCTGTTTTTTATCATAAGTGTGTTTCTTTGTCTTGTCACTGTGAAAAAAGTCTTGGAAAAGTCTTCAAAGCTAATTAGCTCCAAATTTACTTTAGAAAAGAAGGGCCAAAGAGTTTTCATGATGAATTTCTCTTTATTTCAGCTGCCAAGCTAGTCTTTGACCCTTTAATTTAACAGAGGTGATTATTTATTTGCACATAGGTCCTTGGTTCCAACACAGACATTTCTTTCCTGGAATAAGCACCTGGCTCTGATTCTTATTTGCAAAGAATTTGCCATCTCAAATATGTTTTAAGTACTATACTAAGTATCTCTTGATATAATACTTATATATAATATAGTATAATATAGATATATGTAATATATAATATATATTATGATATGTAATATAATATGTATGTTATATATATTTCCTTTGTTGAATTTGTAGGCATTGTAAGAGGGAAATGTGTTATAATAATATTATGTATTATTTTGTGAGTTTATAGTTTCCTCCAAATTAATGCATTTTCTTTAAAAACTCTAATTTCCTACTCAGCATACATATTCTTACTATACATACAAATCCCTTTCTATACTCTTTTCCTTCTCATTGTATTTTAAAATATGTAATTTTGAAAAATAGAGATTAAAAAAATAAAAAAACTCAATCAAACCAAAAGCTGGTTTTTTGAAAAAGTAAATAAATTGACAAACCTCTGGCCAAACTCACAAAGAATAAAAAAGAGAGAGCACAAATAAGCAAAAATAAGAAAAGAAAATGGAGAAATTACAACAAATAACATAGAAATACAGAATATCATACGAGAATATTATGAAAAACCATATGGAACCAAACTGGATAACCTAGAGGAGATGGACAAGTTTCTGGAAACATACAGTGCACCAAGACTGAACCAAGAAGAAACTGACCACTTGAACAAACTGATCACTAGAAATGAAACAGAATTAGCAATAAAAACCTCCCTACAAATGGGACCTAATTAAACTTATAAGCTTCTGCACAGCAAAGGAAACCATAAGTAAAACAAAAAGACAACCTACGGAATGGGATAAAATTTTTGCAAATGAAACCGACAAAGGCTTGATCTCCAGTATATATAAGCAGCTCATATGACTTAGTAAGAAACAACCAAACAACCCAAACCAAAAATGGGCAAAAGACCTGAACGAGCAATTCTCCAAGGAAGACATACAAATGATCAATAGGCACATGAAAAAATGCTCAATATCACTAATTATCAGAGAAATGCAAATCAAAACTGCAATGAGGTATCACCTCACACCAGTCAGAATGGCCGTCATTCAAAAGTCCACAAATGACAAATGCTGGAGAGCCTGTGGAGAAAAGGGAACTCTCCTACACTGCTGGTGGGAATGCAATTTAGTGCAGCCACTGTGGAAAACAGTATGGAGATTCATCAAAAGACTAGGAATAGACTTACCATATGACCCAGGAATCCCACTCCTGGGCTTATATCCCGAAGGAAATCTACTTCAGGATGACACCTGCACCCCAATGTTCATAGCAGCACTATTTACAATAGCCAAGACATGGAAACAGCCTAAATGTCCATCAACAGATGACAGGATAGAGAAGATGTGGTATATTTATACAATGGAATACTACTCAGCCATAAAAACCGATAACATAACGCCATTTGCAGCAACATGGATGTTCCTGGAGAATGTCATTCTAAGTGAAGTAAGCCAGAAAGAGAAAGAAAAATACCATATGAGATCGCTTATATGTGGAATCTAAAAAACAAACAAACAAACAAACAAACAAAACAAGCAAACAAAGCATAAATACAAAACAGAAACAGACTCATAGGCATAGAATACAAACTTGTGGTTGCCAAGGGGGCGGGGGTGGGAAGGGACAGACTGGGATTTCAAAATGTAGAATAGATGAACAAGATTATACTGCATAGCACAGGGAAATATACAAGATCTTGTGGTAGCTCACAGCGAAAAAAATGTGATAATTAATATATGTATGTTCATGTGTAACTGAAAAATTGTGCTCTACGGTAGAATTTGACACAACATTGTAAAATGACTATAACTCAATAAAAAAATGTTAAAAAAAAAACTAAAAAAAAAAAAAAAAAGACCTCTACACAGTGGCAGGTTCATAGAGCAGTGGGTCTGGGTTGTTTGGAGCTGAGGAGGAGGTTGTGTGCCTGCAGACCACATCTGGAGTCCCAGCAGTGGCCTAGAAGTTTCCTCAGTAACTCTCCACTCTTAGTGGGGAATGGGTCTGGGGTCGCCCATGCTCCAAGGGCTCAGAGAGCAGATTTAGGGTAACAGGGCTAGGGCATTCGTTTGTTTGCTAGCCAGCCTAGCTCCAAATCTTGGAACAAGTCAATGTTTTATGACAAGGATGTTAATTTTAGCCTCATGTATTTGCTCAATGAATACATGTGGTTGTTTATTCATTTAACATCCAGTACAGTTAAGAAACATGCAGGGAACTATATTCAATACCTGGTGATAGCCTATAATGAAAAAGAATATGAAAAAAAAATATATCTGTATAACGGAATCAGTATGCTTTATGCCAGAAATTAACACAATGTTGTAAATTGAATATACTTCAATAAAAAATAGAAAGAAAGAAAAAATATGTTATTTTGATATGGGTGGAAATAAAAAATTGGTAATTGTAAATGAGCTTTTCAGATGGTCAGGGATAGTCCATTCTCTTGGAAGACCAAAATTTGACTCAAAATTTGACTCAGTTCCACCTCATTCGATTATAATCACAAGGCTTCTGGTGGACAATCTCATTTTTTAAAGCAAATAACTTCTCATAAATACGCACATATATTTGAGATTATATATTATAATATATGGTATATATATGAAGGAATCCACTGAACCGCACACATTATATGCCTTTCTCTGTATTTTAGAGCAAAAGGTTTTTAGGAGGAAATGAACGGACCTGAATGAAAGATGTGCGATCTCAGGGGCCCCTTCAGGTTCCTGATGTCATGATGACCCCGCCAGCCCCCTGCCCTAACGGGAAAGGGACAGGGAGACCCCTTAGGACTGTTGGCTGATTCCTTCTAAACAACGAAACTTCCCACTCCTGCTCTGTGCACACTGGGAGAGCGTGTCGGGTCAGAAGCCCGTGTCTGTGAACCAGGCAGGAAACAGGTCTCTCTGCGGGGCTTAGTCGCCTCCACTGCCCTTCGGTCTTTGTTGGGGTCCTGGGACTGCAGGTTCCGGCCCTGGTCCAGGGAAGCTCAATTTCCTTGCCAAAATACATGCAAATAACAACTGGCAGGAGATCACTTTCCCTTTTTTTTAAAGTATGAATTTGAGTATCATTCCTTCTCCCATATAAACACTGGCATAAAAAAACCTTACCATAATGATGGATTTTTCTCCTTGGGGAAACATACTCTATCCTGCTGGCCAAGAGCATCTGAACCCTTTTGTTGGTAAGGCAGTCAATTCCCCACCTGGCCCGCAGAGCACATTTACATGTTTACAAACATTTTATTACACACTGAAAATCTGAACCAAACATTGTGATGGCAGCACTGAGAGCCAATTTATATTGCTATGGTTTAAAAATAAATAAAATATACTTTGATTAGTAAAGGAAAATGTAATAATTCTCTTGAAATAAGTTTTACTGCTACAGCAATGATAAAATGCAAAAACAGTAAATAAAAGATAACTGTCGTGTGACCCTATATCCCATTTGTAGGTGACACGAGATTAGGGTTGAGAGATTGAATTCCTGGTAATTGTTAGGAAAACACAGTGCTTTGGTCAAACTTCTGACTCTTACTGTTGGCATTCTGTTATGGGAAAACTTTGTCTTTCTTAGTCTGCTTTGCCTTTTAGTGAACCTGATTATACTCATGTCTAAAAAAAATAAACCTGCAATGCGTGATTTATCATTTTTCATCAAATTTCCACTATACATAATAATCTGGAAATTAATATGTTATAATTCATTATTCAATCATTGGATACTTAAGTATATATTTCTACTTTTTTTCTTTTCCTTTTGTAATACTTTGTCTCTATTGACATAGTTTGTTACAATAAATTTCTGGGAGTAAAATTCTTGGATTACAGGCTTGTTCATATTTATTTATTTTTCTTATTTAAACTTTTTTTCCCCCTCTCTTACTTGCTTGACTGTTTTTGCTTTCATTTTTTAGAGTCATAAAATTTGGGGTCATAAAGAAGAGTACACAGAATGTTCTCATTTCAGTTACCTTTTTTATTTTTATTTAATGGAGGGACTGGGGATTGAACCCAAGACCTCGTGCATGCTAAGCACGTGCTCTACCACTGAGCTATACCCTCCCCCTCGTTTCATTTATATTTAAGATCACTTTTCCTGTTGTTTAGTCACTTGTGTTAGCTTAAGGAACCTCTAATGAAGAGATTCTGGAAAACTTTGATTTGAATTAACTCATTCTCTCCACTAGTCCTCAGGCTACTGTTTGCAAGTTTCCTTCTTCCTGAACCAGAGGTGGGCTTGTACCAAGAGCTAGTCTCTTCCTAGTGGCAGCTTCACCTTGATGGGGTTGAGGGGTGGGATGCCCGCCATCGCTTATACAGAGCCACCAGACACCCGGACACGCTGAATGGGACAGCGATCTTTTCCACTTGGAAAGATCTGCTTGTCCTGCTCTCAGGGAAGGTGAGATGTGGGTTGTCTCATCTCCTTTTGTGCACGGTCTGAAATGGCCACGGGGCAGCCTAAGCAAGGGGTCTGGAGGAGGGGACGTGGGTATCTTGGGGGAGGACCCTGGAAAAGTTTTCTCCCATAAGCACCTCCTTAAGGGAGAAAAGTTACCTGGAGCAGTTTGTGATGGTGGTACCCTGGATGGCATTTTTTAGTCAACTTCCACCACCTAGTGGCCGCTTCTGAGAAGCTCTTCCCCCTTCCTTTATTTTAAAAAGTTTTTGCGTATACCGAGACATTCATATCTGACCATTCATGTGTTCTGTAATGATGTTAAGAGCGAAATAACACAGTGTCACAAAGGGAAGTAACCACCGCAAGCACTAAAACTCAGAGATGCTCAGAGTGGGTTCTTGGGGGCACACGTGTGTTTTAGTCAGTTCCCTTCTATACTATTTGAATTTGTATTGTCATGTGTGTATGATCCTTTTATAATAGATAGTTTAAGTTTTTAAATTGAGGAAAAACTTGTTAAAAATATAAATAGGAGAACTCAACTGTAAGAAAACAAACAGCCCAATTTAAAAATGGGCCAAAGACCTTAACAGACACCTCACCAAAGGAGATGTACAGATGGCAAAGGAGCATAGAAAAAGATGCTCCACATAATAATGCCATTAGGAAAATGCAAATTGAAGCAACAGTGAGATACCATTGCATACCAATTAGAATGGTGAGAATTCAAAACTCTGACAACACCAAGTGCTGGAGAGGATGTGGAGCGACAGGAACTCTCATTCATTGCTCGTGGGAAGGCAAAATGGCGCAGCCACTTTGGAAGACAGTTCAGTGGTTTCTTAGAAAACTAAACATACTCTTATTGTATGAGCTAGCAGTTGCATTTGTTCCTTGGTATTTAATCAAAAGAAGTTGGAAACTATGTTCACATAAAAACCTCCACATGATTATATGTAGCAGCCTTATTTGCCAAAACTTGGGAGCAACCAAGATGTCCTTCCGTAGATGAATGGATTAACCAACTGTAGTTCATCCAGATAATGGAATATTATTCAGTTCTGAAAAAGACATGGCGGAAACTACAATGCATATTTACTAAGTGAGAGAAGCTAATCAGAAAAGGCTACCTACTGTGTGATTCCAACTATATGACGTTCTAGAAAAGGTGAAACTATGGAGACAGTAAAAGATGAGTTGTTGCTAGTGTAAATGAACAGAAAGCGCACCAGGGAGTTTTAGGGCCATGGAACTAGTCTGTATGATGCCGTAATGGTGGATACATGTCATTATGCATTTGCACAAACTCACAGAATGTACAATATCAAGAGTGAACCCTAATGTAAACTGTGGAGCCTGGGTGACTATGATGTGTCAGTGTAAGTCCATTGATTGTAAAAGCTGTACCACCCTTACGTTGGCACATTGTTGATACTAACGTCGATTGGGATCGGCTGTGCACCGAAAACTGCTCCGAAAAAAAAAAGAGTTAAAAAATATACATAAGTAGGGGACAACTTGAAGAATAATTTTTGGCAATTAAGGCAAAAGGAGTGTTGAATATGCATGTGAAGAAAAGGTTAAAAAGAAAAACATTTACAATGATTGTTTTTCAGATAACCTTTATACAGCATCTGAAAAATAAAAATTCACTCCCCTCCACTTCAACAAATGAACTTGCTGACATTTTCAGTTCTTTTCCTTAGTTAATCCATATGCAAATGTAGTTTTTACCCAAATAATACAAGAGTCAATTTGGATTTTCAGAATCGTAAACGCATCATTATGGAAATATCACCATCTACAAAAGGAACATGAATGAAATCAGTAGAATTTTCTTTGCTTGAAATACCTGTTGCCAAAAGGACAAGTTGCTTTTATAAAATGAATTGGATTTTTGATTCTCAGAGGAAGGCTGGAGCAAACCTTACGGTACAGCAGAGGGTCTTCTGTTGGGTCGGTTCTGATGTCTCACTGGCTGAGTTCTCATCTTGGCTCTAACTCAATCTTTGTCGTCTAGAACAAGAGATAGGCTCCCTGGACCTGATTCCCTGGTGGATTACTTGGCTAGGGTTGACATCACAAGTACCACACACTGGGTGGCTTGAACAACGGACGTTTATTTCCTCACAGGTGTGTAGGAGCTTGGACTTGGAGAGTCCAAGATCAAGGCGTTGGCAGGGTTGCTTTCTTCTGAGGCTTCTTCTCCTGGCTTGTGGATGGCTGCCTTCTCCTTGGGCCTTTTCACATCATCTTCCCTCTGTGTGTATCTGTGTCCAAATCTCCTCTTAGAAGGACACCAGTCATACTGCATGAGGGCTCAGCTTAATGACCTCATTTTACCTTAATTAACCCTTCAAAGCCCTCTCTCCAAATATAGTCACGTTCTGAGGTGCTGGAGGTTAAGACTTCAACATACAAATTTTGGGGGGGATACAGTTCAGCCTATGACACCTGGTTTGGAAGCATGACTGGTAATCTCCACCCTGCAGAACTGTGTGGTTGCGAGGGCACTTTTAGAAAGCCCTGGGACAGCGCCAGGCACACCACACAGTAGACACTCATTGAGCAAGGCATTGTTTCTACATCTTAAGTGTGGATTTGGGACGTCAGATTTTCTGGAAGCGAGAGGCGTCTCTAACAGAATCTGGGCGTTGTCTATATTGGATTAGAACGCCATTCAGTTAGGCTCTTGCATGACCATGCTGCATACATACACGTTGCACGTGTGACTCCCCTTTAACAAGATACCTGCGTTCTGATAGCCTCTTCCCTGAAATGCATCCAGCTTCACCTTTCACCCCCAAACATGGCATGCACCAAACGGACCACTCTGGGGACTGCTTCCCAGCTCACCTCTCTGGTTCCCATTACTCTGGTCACTCCAGCTCCCCAGGAGGCAGTGAGCCCTCCCAGGATCATGGAGTCCCACACTATCCAACTCCATGGCTTACCCCCTGCGTGTGGGCATAGTATTTAGCCTCTTGGAAGCCTCAGTTTGTGCATTTGTAAAATGGGGGTAATAGTTCACGTCAGTGTCTCGTCTGCAGGGGCGTTGTGAGGACTGAATACAATGGCAAAGTCAAGTCCGTAGCATAGTGGTGAGAAGCCATAGGTAAGTTCTTCATCTCTGTCGGCTTTTCTTATTCTTTGTTTGCCTCCCTGCACCTGTTGCTCTCCAGGTGTCTACTTATACGAGGAGCATCATCCCAGTGTGGCCCGTGCAGACGAGCGCAGTTACCTGGGCCGCCTCTGAGCATTCCTTAGAAAGGACAGCTCAGCTGGGAGACTCATGTCACCCGCCCCGCTCCCCGCCCCCACCCTGCGTGGGAGGAACCCAGCCTGCACCCCTTTTCCGTTTGCGCTCAGCTTGCTGGACGTTCTCACCGCCAGTCTCCGCTCTCCCTGGGCCTCCCCCAACTCGTTCTATAATCTTTCTATTCCTTTTTAAAAATTGCTTTGTTTTATCTTGTTCCTGCTAATAAACATGTTTACCCTATCCTGAAAGAATCTTCTTGTTTTCCCGCTTCCCACTGAAGATCCTGCGCTAAACTTTCCTTTCCTTCTCTGCAAAACTTCTTCAGAGAGGAGGTGGTCCAGTGGGCTTTTGCTTCCATCCCCTCCTGAGCTCTCCAAGAGCGGCTCCCGCAAGCCGTCCTCTGTCCTCACGCTGGTTAACGTTTTTGGTGGTTTTTCTCCTTCCTTTTTGAAATCTCTTTTTCTGGTTTCCATGACTTTGCTGTGGATTGCCGCAGGTCTGGTTAACTTCAGGAGTTTGCTCAGCGTGTCATCAGCCCGATGGCCCTGGGGGCTGTGGGTGCCGGGGGCACACACCCGCTGAGACGTGGGGGAGCGAGCCCGGTGCCCGATGGGGAAGGTTTCCTGGAAGTGATGCCTTCACTCTGCCTGCTTCTCCTCCCATCTCTCCCGTCTCCTTCTTGCCCCGCTTCCTGGTTGCATCCTCAAAAGCGGTGGAACCCGGGTTCCAGTGTCCTTTTCTCATTCTACTTTCTCTTTGCTCTGCATGCTTCTAGGATCGTATCTACACAGATAGCTCTCCTGAACCCTTCTCTGGAGCGTCTGATCCTCATTTTTATCACTTGTGAGGGGTTTCCAGCTGTGTCCACTTCCATCTGAAACAGCGTCCATGTTACCATCATTCCTTCACACCGTCTCGCACTTTGACCCTTTCCTTTAAATTCCTTGCATCCCTGCCATCTCCCTGACTTCGGTCTTCCCATCTCTTCCCTGTGCCCCTCTCTCTGCTGCCTCCTTTTTTTTTTTTTTTTTACCCCCTCAGCTCCTTTTTTCTCCAAAAACCTGCTTTGTTCATCTCATCCTTCACCCCAAAATCCTTACTGGCTCCTACTTGCCAACAGAGGGGGAAAAACGCCCAAAATTCCTTAGCCTGGCATTAAAGGCCCTTCCCTTCTGGCCTTAAACTCCATGCCTAAACCTGCTGCCTCCGAATCCTCAGGGAGATGAGCTCTCAGGTCCAGGTGGGTGGATTCAACAAGCTGCCCCCTCACCCCATCTTCCCCTTGCCTGGGGACCCCTCCCCTACTTTTAGGAAGACTTCCCCAGCCATCTGAGCCTGTGGTGCCTTTCTGCCTCCGCTATATTTCTAACTCACTTTTTCCTGGTTCTTGAATATTCTCCAAAGAGCTGAGACCCCCGGCAGCCAGAATGTGGATCTCACCTGGCTGCAGAAGGTGTTTTGGACAATCAGGATTCACGCATGCGCCACCAGTTCCTAACCATAGCGTGGACAGCTCTCTGTACTGCCCTTTCTTTCTTTTCTTTTTTTTTCGTTGTGTCATCTTTCTTTCTTTTTTCTATATGTAAAAAAAAATTTTTTTAAATTGAAGTATAGTCAGTTACATTGTGTCAATTTCTGGTGCACAGCATCATGTTTCAGTCATACATATACATACATGTATTTCTTTTCATATTCTTTTTCATTATGGTTACTGCGTTTCTTTGTATTTTAAAAAATAAAATTGGGATGATGCCTTCCTGCCTCCTCATATGGCTGTTGTAATCACGGAGAGAGCTAACGGATGGGAAAATGCTTTGAAACTATAGGAACGTACAAACGTCAGCTATGGTGGGTGGTCTTTTATGATCCCTCCACGGCCCCTTATTTGTCTGTCTATCCATGTCTCTTTCTTGGTGTAAACTGTCAGGTCTAAATCAGACTGCGCCGTTTTAAGCATTGCTTGGAAAGAACAACCACCAAGGGCTATCGCTCCTTAAACCCCAGGACATAAGAAGATTACCAGCTGGGCACAGGGAGCCGGCTCCTTCTGCCGCGCCGCTCGGATGACGGGGTGCCCCGGAGGAGCAGAGACTTGCCATCTGTCAAGGCGTCTGGCTTCTGCGCAAGGACGCAGCTCAGATTCTAAGCTGACGACGCCCAGCTCCCGCAGCTGTGACCCCCCGGATCTCGGGCATGCGTGACACAAGACGGCCCTCTTCCCCGCGTGGCCCCGACCCTCGCGCATCCTCTGCCCCACTGCGGGATGCGGGTGTTCAGTCTCTGCTGGCTCTTCTCGCCACCACCGTCCGGTGGTCGCCCCTGTCCAAGGCTTTTCTCAAACTGGCAGACGTGTCAATCTCCTTGGCCCTTATTTCCTCCTCCCCAGTTTCCCCAAGTTAGGATTAAAAATGACAAACTGAGTTAACTTTATTTAGCAACGTCTAGTGCTGGACAGCCCTCAAGCCAATTTTATAGGCTTATTCTTAGTCTGTCCTCACTGCCGTAGAGCGCATAGTCCTAGAATTTAAAACACAGAGAGTTACAAGCGGTGGAAGAAACGGCTGAACCTGGTGCCTGCACCATCCTGCTGCCTATCTGCTCACCTGCCGCCCACCTGCTCACCTGCCGCCCGCCTGCTCACCTGCTGCCTCATCCCACGCCCTGTTTGTTTGGGGTGGACCAATCTTATCTCTTCAAGCATCCTTTTAAAAATGTTTTTAATTGATGGGCTCACGTTCTTAGAGTAGTTTTAGGTTTGTGGAAAACTTGAATAGAAAGTATAGAGTTCTTACCTACTCCTCCCCCAGCCCCTGCCCTGGCCCAACATTTTGTTATTAATGTCTTACATTTGTCACAATTGGTGAGCCAATATTAGCATATCATTATTACCCAAATCCAGATTTATATTAGGGTTCACTCTTTGTACTGTGCCTTCTGTGGATTTTGCCAAATGCATAGTGACAGGTATCTCCTGTGACAATATCATACAGAGTGGTCTCACTGCCCTAAAATTCCCCTGTGTTCCATCTTTTCATTCCTTTCCCCCTTTCCCCATCCCCTGTGTACCTGTTAATTTTTATGTCCCCTACAGTGCCTGGAACAGGGCTGTGTATCCAGGAGGTGCTAATTACGTACAGGTTGGCTGGTTAACGGCAACAGTAATCAAAAAGATGAAACCATGGATTGAGTGTCTGTGTGGTTATCAATATCCATGCCTGGTGTGTTCAGACATGTCTTCTGGAATCACAGTCTCTAGCAAATCATGGGATGTTCTCAGCTTTTTATGAGCAGGAAGGCAGGGAGCCTCTGGGTTAGGACAAAATCTTCTTGATGGGCAAAAGGCTGTAGTCAGCGTCTCCTGGGAGGGGCTGTGGTTTGATCACAGTGTGCTGCTTTGCTGTTTAAAGGGCCCAGGGAGGAAACCGGTCAGAGGAGCTCCTGGCGTTGGCCCTGGGCCAGAGGAGCAGCTGGGCTGTCAGTGAGCCTGCACTTTGTTCAGTAAGGGCTTTAGCAGGTGCAGGGTTCTCGGGTGGCTCCCGGCAGATGCTCCAGGAGTGAGCAAAGCTTCTTTGTAAAGCAGCAGTGAAATCTAGCAACAATAGCAAAAAAAAAAAAAAAAAAATTTCCCCGTCAATAGCACCAACGCATTCCATGTCATTTCCTGGTAAGTCAGGTAAGGACCATGGATAATTTTGATTTCTAGGGATCATTTCCTTTGAAGAATGAATGGATTGAAATGTCTTGCTAGTAAGGTGGTCAAGTGTTTATAATGCTTCCTGTGAACTTCTCCTGGACCATCTTATTTCTCAGTTGGAGAAGTGAAATGAACAGCATTAGAACAGGCAAAAGGGAGGTAGAAATTAACAACGATTAACCTCGATTACATGCCTTATTTTATTCTTTTTTATAACTGCGTAGGATTATATTGCAGGTTTCGGAAAAATTTATGTAAATCATTTAGGCAAGAAGATTATACATTACTTACCTTAGGTAGTTATATACATTACTTTAAATTATAAAACCCCTAAAAACAGAAATTAAAAGAGAATGATATACATGGTCTTTTTAAAATAATTTTTAAAAACTTATAATCTATAATAGATTTAGATCTGGTTTCAAGAAAGAAAAAATAAACTAATAGGAGCATAAACAAGAAAAGGGTTTTTTCTTTACCATGTAAAGAAAATCTAAAGGAAGGCGATCCAGGAGCAAAATGTCAATTTTGCAAATCTGTGAAGGAACCAGACTAATTCCACCTCTCTGCTCTGCCATCCCTGGGCTGTGGTTCTTGTTTTCATGGCCCAAAATGGCTTCTATTGCTCCAGCCATCATACCCATAATTCAGGATGCAGGATGGATGGAAGAAAGAACAGTCTTCCATTTCCTTTTAAGGAGATTTGATGGACATCCCATAAAACACGATGAGACCAGATTGGAAGTTCTTTTAACCTTTACACTGTAACCCAGAGCAAGGAGTCCTCCAGTCTCCCTGTGAAACTTCCTCCCCACAATGCTGTCATGAGACCATTCTGTGTGCTCTTCCTAGTGCCAAGATGAAGCTTTCATTCCTGGTGGAATGCCTGCTGGACATTAGAACAAGTTGAGTTAGAATTGGGGGGAATTCATATCGCTGAAAATGTGTGAATTATTGGTGACAGTCGGAAGGTGTCTCCCAGTTCCAGACTCATCATCTGGAACATCCTGTGGCCGTCCAGGTAACAGGTTTTGGCATGCTAGGCTGTTCTGTGTCTCTACAGCTTCCACCAATGGGACACCTGCCACCTCTGCTCACGTTCCATTGACCAAACAAGTCACATGTCTACACCAGCTTCCAGGGGGTCGGGAGGGTTTTCCCACCATTTTCCCGGAAGGCAGCAGCTCAGAATCATTTGACAAATGCCACCATGGCTACCAGTGGTTTCGTTCTGTCCCCAGCTATGTGCCAAGCCCAAATCCAAAGTTCAAAACCTTCTGAACAGGTTTATACCTGACAAACAGTTTTAATAACATGAAGCCTAATTATATTCATGGATTTATGGTCATAAAATTGTGTATCACACCTAAGATGGAGGCTTCCTGGGCCCCTGGGCTCAGACGCGGTCGTGTTAGTTTGCCCCTAAGAGCCCACGGGGAGGCTGGTCCTGCCTACCATGGACGTTTCAGTGGGTCAAAGCAAAATGATGAAAAAAAAAAACCCCAGGATACAGTAATAAAGTTTTCAGAAATCAAAAATTCATGCCATTTAAGGGAGTGCCCTTTATTGTGATACTATGACTTTATTTTTTTGAGGTTAAAAAGGCTTTTCTTTATGAAATAGTGGTGATGGAAGTTGGTGAAAGGTTTTTAAAAAGTAAACGTCCTTGGCAAAATAAAATGTTAGTAATATGATGTGTCTGATCATCCTATTTTTTTCTTGAACTTTACCGATCGTTCACTGACTCTGTCAGTCTAATAGCCACTCATCTGGTTTCCCTCTTGTTTGCAAAGAAGGAAACTAAGAAATAAAAGAATTCACCCCCACCCCCCACCCCAATACACACATTTAATTGGAAAAAGAATCCTCCATCCATTCTTGGAATCAAATTTCAGTTTGGCTAAATGATGTAAACCTTTCTTTTCCAACAACAGCCTTATAGAGATGTGACCATTGACAGTGCTTGCCAGAGAAGTTAATTAATTTATTTTTATTGAAGTACAGTCAGTTACAATGTGTCAATTCCTGGTGTACCGCACAATGTCCCAGTCATGCGTATACATACATATATTCGTGCAGAGAAGTTTAAAGAACACTTTGGCTTAACCATCCTGAAACGCGCAGAGAAAGGGCTGTCCGGGAAAGCACTTTGCCGGTGGCTAAACTCCAGGCTCTTTATGAATGAGACTGCCTCATCACTTTGGACTGAGGTCCGCTTAAGTTGTCTACTTTGGAAGTGCTTGAATGACTTCCTGGGATTTGCGGAGCTGTGTTCTTCACGAACGTGACTTGTTCACGGGGGCATTACAAGCTCCTGAAGGCTGTGGGCTTATCAGTTTGGGGTGTGGGGGCTGCCTTTCTCCCAGCAGGAGAAGGTGAGCCGGGAATGTATTCTGATCAGACAACGTGGAAATCAGCTGTGTGAAAATCAGAGTAGTGATGCCGTGGAGAGAGTTGGCAAAGCTCTCTTAATCACTGGGAGGGAAGATAAAAAGTCAGAAGAAACCAGGACCTACTGCATGGCAGAGGGGACTATGTTCACTGTCTTCTAAGAACCTATAATGGAAAAGAATCTGAAAAAGAATATATGTATGTGTATATGTATAACTGCATCACTTTGCTGTACACCTGAAACTAACACAACATTGTAAACCAACTAGACAGCAATAAAAATTAACTAATTTTTAAAAAGTCAGAAGAGACGCCTTGAGGTTACCAGAGCTTTTTAATGACAATAAGGTTGCCACGTACTTGTGTGGCAATCCGCATTGTCCCTTGTGTATGAGAACAGTGTGAGCAACAGTGTCATCTGTCAGGGGTCACGTGAGACAGTCAACTGCACAACAAGATGAACAGCGGATGGTAGCTATTTGGTGGAACTGGCAGGTATTAAGGCTGAGTGTTAGATAGGTGTCTAAGGTTAGACTAGGTGTAAGCAGGTAAAACACACCGAGTGGTGGATCTTAATGCAGAATAAATGGAGGCACGCTTCCTTAATGGCTTTAGCCATTTGGCCATACAAACCTGTTTTGAATGCCAGCTCTCAGCGGACACTAGTCACTAGCAGATGAAGATGGGCCACAAGCTAGGGGTGCCTCAGGAAGACAAGTCTAGAATGAGCGCCCTTGCGCCCCACGCACGATCTCACTATTAAAGCTTTCAGACAATGCCCATCGGAAAAGGAAGGTTATTTATATTATCCACTTAGCCTAAAACTATGATAACATCCTTTGGCATGGCCTTAATCTGATGGTATTTGAAACTGAACCAACTTCCTGCTTCCATGCATTGACAAATGAAGGTCTTCATGTTGTCTGATGTTACTTCCTGAGTCAAAGACAGATCTCTTTTCTCCAGTTCATTCAAGTTTATTATTTTTTTTATAAGAAAAGTTCTCCCTGAGACAATGAAGTTTCCCGGAATGGTTTAAGCACTGTTATGGTTCTCAATGAGAATGTTTCCTGTTGAACCCTAGCTCTGTCCCTCAGCGGGAATTCTGGTCAGTATCCATCCATCACCACCATGCTCAGATCATTGGCAAGAGACTGGAGAAATAAATCATCTAGCCTGTCAAGTAGCAGAATCCCAATTAAGAATGTTCATTCTGACACATTCCTGGCCAGAGGATGCGAGGCTGAACAGGGATGGCATTTGCCCTCAAAGAGCTTACAGTTTAGAAGGGGAGATGCTAAGGGACACTCGTGACATCGAAGGCGTGATTGTCACGTCTGGCTTTCTCTCTAACCCACTTCTGAGGATGAAACGAAGGAGATGGTGGGGTGAAGGGTAGTACGCATGGAAATGCACCCGTATGAAGACTTACTATTTCATTATAAGTCACGTCATATGAAAGGACAGTGATGATTTGTTCTCAGGCATCAGAAAGTGTCATTTTGCCTAGTGAGAGATAATACATCATCGTAGTTAGGAATGTCCATTCAACTCTCCTGCTGAATTATCTCATTCAGATCCCTCTTCTGCCACTCACTATGTTTCTGATCTCGGGCAAGTTCTCAACTCTCTCTGCCTCAGTTATCTACTCTGAAAATGGGTGTCACAACTTGGTGGTTGCAAAAGTGAAATAAGTTAAACAAGTTTCAATTGTGTAGAACCGTGTCTGGCTTGCAGCAAGTGCGCAGTAAACATTAGCTGTTATTAGGAAATGTCTGAGAGACTGATGCATTCTTAAACACAATCTTTGATTTTCACTATCGTGGCAAAAGAACGGTATATTTATTTTTCCCCTCTGAGCTCCTAGCTTCTTGCTTCAAATTTCCACCTATAGTATTTAATGTTCATTGTCTCCGGAACTGAAATCTGGAGATATGTGTAACTTCAATAGAGCAGAACGTGGGGACAGAATTCTAGGCTACAGCCCCAGACTGCATTGGCCTCAGTGATGTCACTCCGTCTCTGCTCTCACGATGATTTTGGTTGTATTCATGAGGAAAAGCTTTCCAAAAATTTAAATTAAAAAATACTGCTGGAATAATTATCCCATCATCCTTTGCTCTCAATGATCCTTCCTGTAAGACACTCTTTACTTATCTCACTACCCAGAATTTAACTTCATGGCAAACCCTGCCACGTGATAACCAGGATGGAAACAATATTAAAAGTAGAGGGAGAGGGAGTAGAGTGCATGCTTAGCATATATAAGGTCCTAGGTTCAATTCCCAGTACCTCCTCTAAAAATAAATAAATAAACCAAATTATCTCCCCCTTCCAAAAAAAAAAAAAAAAAAAAGCAGAGGGAAACTAAAGGTGTCACCTGTTTGCTCACAGGCAGCGGGAGACCCGGCGCCTCGGCGCCTTGGTGCCGGAGCCTCGCCACAACACTGGGAGCAGACGCGGTTTGGATTGGCTGTCCGGCTCACAGTGGTCCCCTCCCTGCCTGTCACCCCTGTGTGCCCCAGGTGCTTTCCAGGGGCTATGCTTGTCCTGGTTCCCGTGTGGCCTCACTTCCTTGGTGACACCGGCTGGCAGCCAGAGGGGCCCCTGACCTGCTCTGGATGAGTCAGGATCTTGTTAGTAGAGATTTCGAATTGTCTCCACGAGGGTCGGGCTTTCCACGTGGCTGGCTAACGAACACGGAGACTTGGGAGCAACAGAAGCAGACGTGCAGACAAAGCCAGGAGGAGTGAAACTGCCAGGGTCCTGCTGCCTGTCCAGAAGTTGACCCTCATCTTCCCAGAGACCCGACTTCATTACGCCTTTGGACTCTGAAACATCCGCTGTAGCCTCACCAAATTTCTTTTTACTCACTTTAGAGTCTATTGGTTTGGGTTCGTTGTAATGAAAGAGTCCTAATTAGCACAGCATCGTGCTGGAGTGAGAAGGCGGTCATGAAACCCAGGGAAGATTTCTGTGATCTCCTTGCCAGAGATTTGGCATCAGTAGGTTTGTAAGTGAGGACTGAGTTGGAGAAGTGGTACCTCTGAGCACCATGGAACAGGAAATATATTAGAGAGATCAGACCTAACACAATTATGGGAGTTTCTGGGGAGGCAAGAGTCTAGGAGGGGCACCTGGAGAATCTGTGAGGCCTCTAACCAGCTCTGGCGTGGGTGAGGGTGTTGGGGTTGCAGGAAATCGGGAAGCTGTGTCTGTCCAGCTGTGTGACCAGAACCATGAAGGGTTGGTGTAGAAGTCTTTGGCAGGTTGATGCCTCCTGTGTGTGCTTGGGAACCTGGGGTTGCTGTTGGTCAGCCAGATTAGTAGGTGGGAAGGATGCCTGGGCTTTGGACGGGGAGGGGAAAGGACAAAGTAGAACCCACCAGCACAGCGACATCTGTCTCCACTGCCTCGAACCAACAGTGACCCTTCAAACAAAATGGCAGCTGCTTCACTGCCCCCTTTCAAATATCCTGTTTTTGGCCAAGCACACCTGGGAACTATTCAGGGAGGGGACTCTGCCAAACAGAGTTCTCAGCATAATCAGGCTGATGATAGAACAATCCTGCACACAAGTCTTTGGTAGACTAGGAATAAACAATCCCGCAACCCTGTAGGTAAGATATGAGACTAGGAAAAAATAGACAAATTTCCCCAAGTGATTATAGTAAAAAAATGTATTTGGGGACCATGGCTTTCTGGCACCACCAGCCACTCAGCCTAGTCAGCCACGTTAGAAGCCAGAGTCGTCAGAGACGCTTTCCTCCCCAGGACCCTCAACATCCGGTCCCCAAAGTTTACGTGATGTTGCTTCCTGAAGTATTTCTTGCACGTGGGCCCCTCTGCTCTCTCATTATAAGTGCTCGTGATCTCTTCGCTGGCCTGTCTGGTCTTTCTAACTCTACCTAACTGGTCTTTCTGCCCCTACCACAAACCCACCCAAACTACCATTAAATCAGTGGTCCTAACCCTGACTGCACTTAGAATCAGCTAGGAGACTTCTAAAAAACACAGTTTATGCCGCACCCAGACCATCTATGAGACCCTCTAACAACAACCTTATGTGGGTCATACTATCATTAATTTTGATGTGCAGATGAGCAAATTGAAGAAGAACGAGGTTAAATAACTCCCCAGGGTTCACGGCCAAGAAGTAGTGGCGCTTAGATATGCATGTAATTATCTGAGGGTAGAGCCTGTGCTCCTAACCATATGCAGGATGCCTTCCAAAGTATCCACAACCACATGGAGGAGGCTTCCCGTGCAGCTGGGTTGACTAGGTGGACGGTAGGGCCAGCAGAAGAAGTGGGGAACACAGTTGGAAGTGTAGGGCTGAGGGACAGTTAACGAGAATAGCTTTGAGCTTGGTTGGTTGGAATGGCTTCTTAGACAACCAAGTGGTGATGTTCAGGCAGCAGCTGGAACTTAATGAGGGATAGCAGGGATGGAGGGGCGGGATGGACACAAAAGACAGTTCTGAGGTAGAATGGACAGGATTTGGTGCACGCAAGAGATGAGGAGGAGGAGTATGAACCATTGTCTCCCGGGTTTCCAGCTTGAGGGCAGGGGACAAGAGGAGCGTCCAGCTACCTTGCAAAGAGGTTAACACTGGGAAAGTGGAAGTTTTGGGAATGGGTGGGAGAGGACAGTGAGAATTCTTTTGGAGATATTATTTTGAGAGACCAGCAGAGCCATGAGTTTGGAAACACGAATATGGAGTCTGGGAGAGAGGTTGCAGTCAGAGATACTGACTGAGGTTGTGTCAGGGTAGTGTAAACCTTGGAAAGGGCTGAGACAGTCAGATGGAGGGTGAGGGTTGCTCAGGAAGAGAGGAGGGCCAAGGATGTCATTCTGGGGAAGACTACCTAATGGGAAGGGGAGAAAGAGGAAGCCAAAGAAAGAGACCCGAAAGAAGGAGCAGACAACGGACACAGCCAGGGATGGATGGATAGGTGTAGACAGAGAGATAACAGATAGAAGATAGAGATTTCTTTTAAGGAATTAGTGCATGCAATTGTCAGGGCTGGCAGGTCTGAAATCCGTAGGGCAGGTTTGCAGGCTGGAAACCTCAGGATTTGAAGCTTCAGTTTTTTAAATAATTTTTTTGGGGGGAGAGGAAGAGGTAATTAGGTTGGTTTGTTTGTTTGTTTATCTAATGGAGGCACTGGGGATTGAACCCAGAACCTCATGCACGCTAAGCACACGCTCTACCACGGAGCTCTACCCTCCCCCTGAGGTTTCAGTCTTGAAGCAGAATTTTTTTCTTCTTTGGGGAACCTTGGTTTTCACTCTTACGGACTTTAACTGATTGGGTGAGACACACCCACATTATCAAGGGTGTTCTCTTTTACTTAAAGTCAGCTGACTGTAGATATAACCACATCTACAAAAGTACCTCCACAGGAACACCTGGATTGGTGTTTGGCTAAATAGCTGGGTCCCACAGCCCAGCCAGGCTAACACAGTAAGACCCACATCACAGCCCATCTCTTGTCAGTTTAGCTCCTACACATCTTAAGCCATTCTTAGCCTCCAAATAAAGACGGTAACAAAGTTCTTCCACTTAACATGATATAACTACTCTCAGCGTAACCCCAAATGCACTTTCTCCCCAGAAGACGATGCACAGTCCATGGGTGATGCTCACTCTTCTCCGTCACATCCTAGAACCTAAATACTGTTGTAAATTTAATTATTAATCTGTCATATGTTATATAAGTGGCTAAGGAAGAGGAGCAAACAAAGGTAAAATATAAAACAATACATCAAATGTCTTTCTCTTTTCCCCTTCCTTATCTATATATAAACACAGTCATAGCAAAATAAGGAAGAGGTTCTCATGACAACTAGGCTTCAGTTTTGTGCCTGGTCACCTGGGTGGAGCTGGTGTGTGTTTGTTTGTTTTTTAAATTATCTTTTTAATTGAAGTATATAGTTGATTTGCAATGTTGTGTTAGCTTCAGGTGTACAGCATAGTGATTCAGTTGTACATATCTATTCTTTTTCAGATTCTTTTCCATCATAGGTTATTACAAGATATTGAATAGAGTTCCCTGTGCTGTACAGTAGGTCCTTGTTGGTTATCTGTTTTGTATGTAGTAGTGTGTATCTGTTAATCCCAAGCTCCTAATTTATCCCTCCCCCTGCTTTCCCCTTTGGTAAGCGTATGTTTGTTTTCTATGTCTGTGAGTCTATTTCTGTTTTGTAAATCAGTTCATTTGTATATATATATATTTTAGATTCCACATAGAAGTGATGTCACATGGTCCACAGAAAGGGTCATCCTATCTGCTTGATGGTTACAGCCCTCCTCTGCTGAGATCAGAACAGTCACACGGGGCACAAGCATCTTCAAGGCGCTTGCCCACTCAAAGAGGTCTATCCACACGCCTCCTCCTCAGATCTCCTTGTCACCAGTTTGCCAATCACCCTCCTTTCAAATCCCTGAGCACCCGGCCAAACCATTGGCCACAGGCCATGAACTGGCCTAATCCTGTACTCCTGGCCGTCTCTCCCTTCGGGCCAACTGAACACCAAGGTTCACTGCTCAAAGCTCTGCCCACCGGGAGGGTTTTCCGTCCCCACTGTCTTTCAGAGATGTCCCAGAAGGAACCACAGCACCGCTGCTGCCTACTTTAGGGTGGTGCCTGGATAGTACGCAGGACTACCTGTAACCTGGGCCCAGGTTTCCTCTTCCTCAGCCAGCTGATCACAGGGAACTCCCCACGGATCGCAGGTGCAGACTGGGGGAGAGGAGGTAGCGTAGCAGGTGCGGGGACGGTGGACTTTGGGGCCACTTCCTCATGTAACGTACTTGTGCCTTGGAGGTCTGCTTGAGCCGGATCTCACGTGTACCGCTCCCACTGGATGACAGAGTGCGGCTGTGCGCGCCCAGCTTTATGCTTGTGGGTCAGACCACACCCAGGTCATGACGGGCAGCTCAGCTTGCGTGGTAACGTGGTGGCCCACGGTTAACCGTGCAGTCGCTACTAAGGCCCGGGAGTAAGTAAAAAGCTGTTTCTCAAAATGAGAGGACTCATCCACAGAGGATGGCTGGGCTTTGCTCCATCATCTGAAGGGTCTGGAATGTGACTCGCCTACAGGGGTCTGACAAGGCCGCCATCAGCACCTGTCACCCCTGACCATTGGACCTGCTGGATCACGTGGCTCCAGGGGCACGTGGGATGGCCTCCCATGGCAGCCCAGACCTGGTGTAGAGTCTTCTCTTGTTTGGGGCCCCACTCAAAACTAGCAGCTTTTCTGCTCACTTGGTAATCGGGCCTGAGTAACCCGCCCACATAAGGAATGTATTTCTTCCCAGACCCAAAGAGGGCCGTTTAGTGTTGTGTCTCCTTTTTTGGTTGTAGGAAGGGCCAAATACAGTAACCTGCCTTAGAAGGAATACCCTCTACCACCCTAGCGGACCTCTAGAAAACTCACTGAGATGGCCCTTGAATTTTTGTTGGAGTTATTTTCCACCCTCTGCCATACAAATGTCTCACCAATAAGCCTAGAATAGCGACTATTCCCGCCTTGCCAGGTCCAGTCAGCATAATGTCATCAGTGTCATGGACCACTGGGAAGTCTTATGGAAGGGAAAGGCGACGAGGTCCTTGCTTGGCCAGGCAGATCTGGAGAATGGATGTGCCCCTGAGGTAGGAAAGCCTTCACTGCCTCATTGGATTTGCCAGCTGAAAGAAAGTTGCCCCGGTGGTCTTTACTAATAGATGTGGAGAGAAGAACATTTGCTGGGTCAGCAGCTGCACACCAGATACTAGGGGATGTGTTCACTTGCTTAAACAATGAAATTACATCTGGTGTAGCAGTTGCAATTGGAATCACCGTCTGGTTCAGTTTATGATAATCCACTGGCACTCTCCAAGATCCGTCTGTCTTCTGCACAGGCCACATGGGCATGTTGAAGGGGATGTGGTGGGAGCCACCCTTCTTCCCCCCTCCTCCCTCGCATCTTTCAAGTCCCTGATGGTGGCAGTAATCTCTGCCATCCCTCCAGGAACGCGGCACGGCTTTTGGTTGACTCTTTTCCTAGGTAGAGGCCCTTATAGTGGCTTCCACCTGGCCTTTCCTACCTTAATGGCCCTCACTCCACAGGGCACAGAACCGAAACTGGGATTCTGCCAGTTGCTCTGCCTATGCGAATGCATACATTCTAAAACTGGAGAAATAACCACAGGATGGGTGCA
Source organism: Camelus dromedarius (assembly GCF_036321535.1). Taxonomy (NCBI): domain Eukaryota; kingdom Metazoa; phylum Chordata; class Mammalia; order Artiodactyla; family Camelidae; genus Camelus; species Camelus dromedarius. The sequence goes on from NC_087443.1 coordinate 6,864,560, forward strand.
GAGACCCACCATAAGACGGGCTTAGCTAAAACTCCATTAATCACCTGACCTCCATAAGCCCCTATTCCGACTGGTGGAGTAGTGTTGTTTTGGGTCTCTTGGCATCTGTCAGTTCAGGGCCAGTGTCCAGTAATTCCTGAAAAGTCCGATTATTTCCTTGTGCACAGTCACCCTGTGCACAGTCACCCTGGTAAAAGGTCATATGTCCCTTTGGGGAAGGCTAGAAGAAAAATTAATAGTATACATTTTTGGCAGTGTTGCAAGGTCTGCAAACTGGCTCCAGTCTCTCTGTTTTGGTAATTCAAGTCAAGCGTTTACTCCCTTGACCCAGACTCCCAGGAACACCATTATCAACTTGCCGATACCACAGGCCAGGGGAGTCAGACTGCTGGATGGCTGCTTGCCTCTGCTGTCTGTTACAGAAACCACGCCCATCCAGCCTTCAGTGATCCATTGCCACCACCCAGCCCCAGTGATCTGAGATCCATTGCATTTAAGAAGCCCAGTTCCGTGGCATGGACCCACTGTAATTTCCGACCTACGGAGAAGAGTGACTGAGGATGCTGGGTCGCAAAGTTATTACTCAGAGTCATGGTCAATGGTGTGTCCTCTGGACGCTCCCGGAGTAAGTAAGAAGGTCTGACGTCATAAACCCACGCTAGTATTCCAATCTCCCTAAGCCTGTAGATAATTCCTTTACAGTAGACCAAGGCAAGTCTGGCATTTCCACTTCATCTAGTGTAGGTCACCTCTTGCCCCATGCTTCTACTAATTAAATTTCAAGTTTCAACTAGCTAAACAAAGAGAGCCTTTTCTGATCTCTCCAACTACAGCGTTGAATCCAGATCTCTGCTCCGTGGTTTGTTAAATTCAGCCCCATCCAGCTTTTCATTTCTTCTCCCATCTTCCCACATTCTTCATATCCACGCTTATATCCATTCTGTGTCACAACACTGACTTTAAGCACATCCAGGCGTCTTCACTCACAAGGTTCTTGTCTTCTGAAGGACCTTGACCCTCCTCTGGTCGTAGCAAGATCCTTCCCCTTCCTCCAGAGAGCCTTTCTGACCCTCCTTCACATTGCTTCCTCTTATCCCGAACTTCTGCAACGTTTTCCCCCAAACCTCTGACTCTTGGCATCTTCTACCGTATGTTGTAATTTAGTTTTATACGGACATGTTTATCATCCCCGCTGCAAGGGAGCTTCTTAAGGGCAACAACCTATCTGGCAGGTGCGGCATCAGGGATGCTCCAGGAGCCTCCTAGAACGAACCAAAGAGAAGGGGAACGAGGTGAGTGGGCTGGCTGAGGAGCTCGGCGTGGATCGCAGCTGTGTCCCGGGATGGTTGCCCACCGTGGGGAGGGGGATCTGGGTCCAGCGCTGCCGGAAGATTCAAACTGTTGGATTCTCGTTTCATTTTGAACAACTGCCCGCACCGCTCTCTTTTTCAGTGTGGTCTGCCACCTCCCCACGTCCTCCTCCCCTCCCTCCTTGCTAAACGAGCCCCTCTCGTCCCCTCCGCCTCTTCCATCAACACTTTGATCACTTCCCTAGTTAGTGTCTGGGAGGCACCCTCGGAGGCTGCCCCCTCCCCCAGGAAGTCCTCCCAGTCTCTCCTTTCCTGTACAGCCGGTCCCCCCACCGCACTTCCCCTCTCGTTTTCGTCCAGCGATGAGCGAGAGTGAAAAACTTTCAGAGGACGGGACCCAGGCTGTGGGCCTGCCGGCCCCGCCCTCCCCAGCCGCTTGCGTGTGTGTGTGTGAGTGTGTGTGCGTGTGTGTCTGTGTGCGCGCGCGCGCGTGCCAGGGCCGAGGCTGGAGAGGAAACGGCCGGCCGGGCCCGGGAGGAGGAAGGAGCCTCCCCCTTCCTCGCCCGCCCCCTCCCCACTTCCCGTCCAGCCCCGCCGCTCGCTTCCCGCCCCCCCCGCCCCCCGCCCCCCGCCACCGGCCTCGGGGCGCGCGGAGCCCGCGGGCCGCCGCGGAGCTGGAGGCTGCAGAGGCGCAGCGGGAGGAGCCGGCGGGGCGCATGCCGGGCTCGGGTCCCCAGGGCGCCCCGGCCGGTGGCGGCGGGGCCCACCGCGCAGGTAGGGGCGCTGTCACGGCGGTCCGGCGGGTCGAGAGGATCCGGGTGGGGAGGGTGCAGGTCCGGGGTGGGGAGGGTGCAGGTCCGGGGTGTGCCTCCGTTACCAACTTGGGTCCGGTGCGCCCTTGCGAGGCGAGGGAAACTGAGGCAGGGCGCGTGGCGTGCCTAGTTCGGGTGGATGTCGGGTCTGGGGCGGCCAGGCAGCGCCGAGCCGGGCCGGGTCCTCCCCGAAGACCGTGCTGGGATCCCGGGAGCTGCAGTTTTCCGAGCAGCGCGGGTCGGACCCGCCCCCGGGCTTCCCGGTGGCCGAGGAAGCGGCAGGGGCGCGCGTGGGTTTGGATTCATCCGGGGACCCGCGCCGCCCGAGCCTCGCGTCGCGGTGCGTCCTCATCCGCGCACCCGCGGGACAGCGGACACCCCGCCTCCCGGCCCCGAGACCGTGTCCCGACACCCAGCCATCCGAGATCTGGAGGGAGGAGGTTGGGGGTGGGCTGAGGAACGTGCTGCTGGCACCTCCCCCGAGGGGCTGCTTTGCAAACCTCCCACTTCCTTGGAGCGCTGCTCACGCTGTCAACTCTCAGGGTTGACACCGAGGCTGTTAAGTGCAGGGTTGCTTTCAAGAATGGCAGGACGTCTCATACCACCTCACGCTTAAAATCCCCGCAAAGGAATTGGAAAGTGAGATTTGCAGTCAGGGAGTGCTGTGTGTGTCCTGGCGGGGCCCAAAGAGGGCCCGGTAACTTTGACGCATCCCTTAACATTTCTGAGCCTCAGTTTCCTCCAGTGCAGAAGAGAACACTGCTAACCACACCCCCTGCCCCCGGCCGTCCTATAGATTTTTCACGTATGAAAGAGCTTTTTCAAAACATATGATCATTTGGGCAAATGCGATTTGGATAATACCAGAATCTTCAGAGCTTGGGTTTGAAACAGCCTGCATCTCAATCCTGGACTTAGCTGTGCCTTAGTTTCCCCATTGATGAGATGGGGACAATGACAGTGCCCACCTCCTAGGGGCTGTTAAGGGTTTAAAGCTGGCAGTGGATGTGAAACACCCAGCCCAGTGCTGAGACACACAGTCAGCTCTAAATCACAACCTTAGTTGCTTTTCTTTAAACTAAGCAAAACTGAGTTAATTTGGTGTGATGTAAAAAAAAAACCAAACTGGTTTGATTTGATTAAAGTATGAATAGCAGAGTATTTGAAAAATAAATTTAGTCTTGTTAAGATTAGGCATGGAAAGTCTTTGGAGGATCTGTGGAGAATTTGTCACTGAGCAGAGAGGTCTGGCTCTGCTTTCTAAACTCTGACCTTGAGCCTCAGTTTCCTCATCTGTTTATAAAAAAGATAAAAGAAAAATGAAGACACTAACCACCGTTTAAAAAAATTATTTATTTTGTTATTATTTGGGTGGGAGGGAGGTAATTAGGTTTATTTATTTCTTCAATGGCAACACCAGGGATTGAACCCAGGACCTCATGCATGCTAAGCATGTACTCTGCCACTTGAGCTATACTCTCAGTTTGCAGTGCTAATAGAGTTGCCTGAGAGTCAAATGAGGTAAAAGATCTGACAGCACTTTGAGAAGTGAGTCACTATGCGAATATAAGGCATCACTGCTCCCAGGATGAAATAATACTTGCAGTTTTTTTAGAGCTTACAATGTGCTAGACAGTCAATGAGGAATTGCTTTGATAAAATCCGCCCCAAACCTTTGTAAGGTAGATACTTAATAACCCTCATTTTCCCTGTATAAAGCTGAGCTGCAAGGTCACCCTGCTTCTTTTCCAAGGTCACATAGTCGTTAAGGGTAGGGCCAGGATTGGGACCCTGGTGTGGGTGCCTCTCACAATTGTGTTCTCAACCCCTGGCCACACTGAAGTTATGGAGATGAGCCGTGGTTCAGAGCAGACCTACATTAGATTATTGGTAATAATACATCCTACATATTTAGAGCCTCTAAACTATGAGTGAATTTTAAGTGGTCTTCTTGCAAAAAACACACAGTGAAAATTTGCAGAGAAAAAAGGTATTAAAACCTTCAAAGAACGTATCACAAGAACTCAACAGCAATCTCAAGACGAAGTGGAATCAGTATGAATGTTTAATTTTAACACTTAAATTTGCCAGGACACTTAGGACGACACAAGAGAGGTAACTTGGGATTGAGGCTTTTGATATCATGGTTACCTGGCAGGGCTGGGACCCAGGACATTTCTGCAGGGACCTCACTGCTCACCTGAGATGCTCCCAGAGGGAAATGGACCTTCAGAGAAAGTCTGTGCACCTGAGGGAGAGGGAGAGTGAATGCCAGGTTTCTGTGCTGCAGAAACAGTTCCCAACTCAATTATTTCTCTTACTCTTTTTCTCTTGTTCCAAAAACAACGTGTGCTCATTACCAGATGCACAGAAAAGTACAAAGAAGAAAAAGGACATTGAAAATGTCTTTAATTTCACCAGTGCAGACCAATAGTTTGGTGTTTCTGTTCTTGTCATCCCATTTCTGTTCTATGTTCATCAGTTTAATGTCTATTTCCAAAAAAATTGCATGCTATGGTGGTTTTGTTAAATGACAAAACACTACCTGCTCATTGCTCAAACAGTAAGATATTAATTTAGAAAACAGCAGCTCAATTTATTATATTCATTAACACTTGTCCTTTTAAAAAAACATAATTTGGGATGAAGAAGGATTAGAGATTAAATTTTTGATGCTTGAATTTTATTGTGATTTTGGACAAAGTTGGAAAGATCTTCAGAGCAAAGAGAGGGTAGAGTGGTGACCTTTAAATAATCAGACCTAAAGACCAGCACAGAACACAGTTTCTGAGCATAAAATTTTTAGATTAGGGTCATTAGACCAAAATTAGAATAATTTTTTTGACAATGACGGTAATAATTCAGTTTATATGCTGGGTTCTCAAGCAAAGCCAGCAGAGGGCACTGTTTCCAGAGATGCTTTTGGCAGGCACTGTGGGGGTGGGGAGGGTCCCCTCTGGCACCACCAGGGCCGCCTGTGACCAGTCATTTTCTAAGCCAGCACCATTTAGTAACGTAAGACTCCTAGCCTTTGGGAGACTTCTGCTGTTCTTGACTTTAATGACTGTATAAAAATTTCTCAGCAAATATCTCGTGCAATATTCATGCAATTTTTAAAATACCTGCCATAGATGCTTTGACCATTCTGAATCCATCTTCTCTTTTGAAATCAGAGTTTACCAGCTGCTGCTTTGTGCACAGACTTCGCAAGCCGCTTCCCATTTTTCATACCACGTGGAGGTGGGGAAAGCAGAACTTTGGCTGACCAGAGACTGAAATATTATTTCTGTTTGGCTTTGGAAGGCAGTCAGGGGCTCACATGGTGTGCTCAGCTGCTGACATGACCACTGGTTTTCTGTCTGCTCCCTTTCTGCCCCGCCCTCCGTCCTTCTGGCCACTTGCCTCCCGTCAGGGCTCAGAAGTGGATGGTGGAGATGGTGGGCCTTCCTGAAATCGCCAGGGTCGCTTCGTCATCAGCTGTTACGAGCAGAATCACAGAACTTATGAAGCTTCGAATAATCAAGTGGTCAGACCTCTTGAGTTTTGTCAGGTGAGGCATGCACAAGGGCATTTACCAAGTGCAGCTGCGGAGAAATACGTATTTGGTCCTTATCATGGTAACCGTAAGGTGTAGGATATCTGGTCTCAAAGGAGCTCATTGAAATAAACAGCCCTCCATTGTCCTTCCCAGTCAACTTCAGGTTAATGTCCCAGCCACAGTCTTGTGCTCATCCTGAAAGTACATGGATAAAATTCTACCTGTTAATCAACCCCAATATTTGCCTGTCATGGTAGGATTTTTACCCTTTATTTGCAGATGGGTTTGAACTCTCAGAGAAATGCAGTTAAGGTGGAAACCTCCGGGAGGCGCAGCACAGCAGTCTGGGAGGACTGACGGCTGTAAGTGACAGTGGGGATCACAGAGTCCTGATTATTTTACAGGAGTGGGAAGTGAGTAAGAGCAGCAGAGTGAGGATTAGGACCTGGGTTCTCTTATTTAGAGCTGTTTCCATTAAGCCCACTTCATTCCATAGTCCTGCATAATTCATCTCTGCTTAAGAAATATTAATTGAATTGAACTAAATTCCTATCTATTTTTGAGCCATCATGGTGCTTACAAACTTACATTTTTGAGCAGTTACTTTTTCATCTTGTCCTTTATCTGTAAGAATCCATTTGTTCATGAGTTCATGGGTCATTCATTCCACATTTAGAGTGCCTTCTTGGTCCAGAATTAGAAACAGAGCCACACATTAGTAGGGTGGGGTATCAAATGCTGACTTAGAGAAAAACTTGCTGCAAAGCGGTCCGTCAGTGGAGTAGACCATCTTGAAAATCAGCGAGCTTTTTGCCATTGGCAGCATGTAAGAGTTGGAGGGTTCTCTGCTGACTGTGATAAGCGAGTCTGCAGGTGGGAAGGGAGCTGCAGTGGATGATGTGATGTGTTTGGGCCCTTCCAGCTCTCCTATTCTGTGGTTTTTGTCCTGGAGGATTGAGGTTGTCCAGGATTTGGGCAACTGTGTAAACTTCCTATTCCGTGATCTGTGGGGTTTCACATTTTGCCCCCTCCTCCCACCCAGGTGGTTCCATTTCAAGAGGCTGGAACAGCTCTCTGCAGTCAGCTGCCTGAATGCAGTAGGTACTTTAACTCCAGGGTTACCTGAATCCAGGATTGATAGTCATCATTAACATGATCATGTTCACCCAGGTGAACAAATCGACCAGGAATAGAAACGTGTGTTTGACAGGTGGCCCTGCATGGAGTCTAATTGCTTTCACAGGTTGAAAGATGAGATATCATAAATTTAATGAGTGAATTGTGTCCTGAATGTAGAACTTGAGTTTAAATTTAGTTTTGGGACATGCACACCAACCTAACTTTGCTTTTTCATCCCTGTCGTCTCTTACTTTGTGAGTAGATAGATAAGATGATTTGGCATAATTATTAGGCTTGGTTTTTGACACAGGAGAGTGTAGTGTTTTGAATTTATAAGTGAAAGCATGCCTCCTCTTACCAAAACCCTGATAGGAAAAGGAGGTCTATTTCACAGTGGTCAAATCAGGAAAAGAGTAAAGATGGAGGTAATTTGGGGTGCTGTTGCTAATACACTGGAAACAGAATTGTGAAAGCTGTTTTGAGATTACAAATCTCAGATGAAAAAGAAGTTTTTGTATTTTAGTACAATTTTGTTTTTCGATTGAGATGTAATTGACACTACCATTATAATTAGTTTCAGGTGCACAGCATCATGATTAGACATTTGTATTACATTGTGAAATGATCGTCACCGTAATAAGTCTAGTTAACATTTGCCGCCTCACATACTTAGAAAGGTTTTTTTTCTTGTGATGAGAACTTTTAAGATCTACTCTCTTAGCAACTCCGTATAATTGTTAATGTTTCCCTTTTGCTTTTTAGCATAGTCACGGGCCAGCCATCATGAAAGGTGAGGCAGTGTTGGGCACAGATAATCCACACTGAATCCAAACAGTAGATTTGGGGCCTCCAATCACCTGACTCTTATTAATCCTTTTGCTTTCCTTTGTGTGGTTATAGAATTCTCTTCTAGAGACACTAATTTATTCATTTCTTCATACCACCATGTTTATTCACCCAATCAAGAACATTTATTTAGCACTTACTGTGTGCATGGCACTGTGGTGTACACAGCAGAGTGTTTCAAGATCTATCAGATTGTCCTCGAGGATCATCATCCAGTCGAAAGGGTGTAACTGAGCAGGACCCTGTGGGGCCTTCCTGGGACAGACCCCTCCCCCATGTCCTCTGCTGTAGCTTCTCTCTGATAATAGAATATGATGAGTATTCCCTGAGTTTTTCAGATGCTAAAAACCACCACCAAAGGGAAGAAACTACTTGATGATCTTGAGCCCGTGGCCCCAGGCCTCTTGGCGCCTCGGGGGTTGATGGTGTTGACTCCCTGTTCCCTCCACATCAACCAATCAGAGGCTTGTGCACCAGCTGGTCACACACCCTGGGTTGCCCTTTCTCATTTGGCCTTTAAAAATGCTTTGCTGAAACCCTTCAAGGAATTCAGGGTTTTTGGGGCATAAGCCACTCATCGTCCCCTGCAAGAAACCTTTTTCTGCTCCAAAGTCTGATGTTTCGGTTTGTTTGCTCTCACTGTGTGCAGGGCAGTTAAAGGGAAAGATCTAACGAAGCCTGGTGTTCTTTCCAAGTGATTTAAGGCAACCCTCAGCTTCACAGGCACTGTTAGGATGCTTCTTCGAAGGTGTCTCACCTTCTTCCTGTGTCTCCCCAGTCCTGACACTTGATTGTGTTGATATTTCTCTGCTGGGTAACTCCTGCCAGTCAGGCCTGCACTCTGCTGCCCGGATAATCTTCCCAAAGCACAGAGCTGATCAGGTCACTGTTCCCCTGTGCAAAGACTCATTATTGTCCTGCAAGCAAATTCTTAGCATTCCTTTCCAGGCCTTACGTAAACAGGCCACTAAATCTCTTAAGTGGATACTCTCGCTTTATTCTGCCCATCAAGAACATGATGGAATCTATTCTCTTTGTCCCCAGGCTCTCCACATCAAAATCTTACCCTTCATTTAAGATCTAGCCAAAATAGATAAACAGCAAGGACTCATGGTATAGCACAGGGAACTATATGCAATACCTTGTAATAACCCATAGTGAAAAAGAATATGAAGAAGAATATATATGTATGCATACCTGAGTCACTGTGCTGCGCATCAGAGATTAACACAATATTGTCAACTGACTATACTTCAATAATAAATAAATAAAAGTTAAAAAAAAAAGATCTAGCCAGTAATACTGTCCAGCCTTCCTTGATCCTCTGGAACCATGACTCTCCTACTTCCTCACTTCTGGTTTGTTATGTATTTACCTGCTTTTCCAAGTCCAGTGTAAATTCCTTCAGCACAAGGAAGCTATATGGTTTATGTCCTTACCCCACCTCCATGTAGAGTTTACTCTACTCGTGTTGAATTGAATTAAACTCTTTATTGCATTTTATTTTTTTAATTTAAAAAATTTTTTATTGAGGTACAGTTAATTACAATGTGTCAATCTCTGATATACAGCACGTCCCAGTCATGCATATACATACATATATTCATTTTCATATTTTTTCCATTAAAGGTTATTACAAGATATTGATCATAGTTCCCTGTGCTATATTGTGTTTTAGAATGAGCAATCCAGTGTGCAAATTAACCATGTCTGTTATTTTTAGATCTTTTGAAACCAATTAAGAGTTCTAGCAGTTCATTTCAGTTCAAAAGTTTATTGAAATGTGCAAATCACATTGCGGGATACAGTGGTAGCTCTTTAAGATTAAAAAAAAAAAAAGATATGTAGATCATTGTCCATACCCTTGAGAAGCCTGTCGTTCAGTGGAGAAAAGAGAATTAATCCTTTTGATGTTTCTGGATGTTGTTTCATCAGAGTGATTGGCAATTGGGATCCACCAAAATTGTTAAAAAGTAACCAGCCCTGAGTGGATACCCACTGAATAGTTTATAGGATGGATGGATGGATGGATGGATGGATGGATAGGTAAGTAGAAGAAGAAGGAATCCTTTAAATTTAGAATTTATCGATTTTAGTGATCCTCCCAGATGTAATAATTTTGAAGATAATTTACTCGAGTGTGGATTTCCACCCTTGTATATAAAATGTGCTGCTCTTCATGTGGGAAGAGAGATACAAGTTCTCGGGCTGTAGAAACCCTGTGTTCATTTCCTGGCCGTGGTGTTACATTCGCTCAATTCCATAAGCATTCTCTTCTCAGGCAGCTGGGTGGTGTAGTACGTAGGACCTGCGTTTCCCACACCGGGGTGGGGGGGGGGGCACAGCTGCCGGGGTCTGGGTCAAAGGGGAGTGTCTCCCACTTATCCCACACTCTCCCACACTCATGAGCTCATCCTCTGCTCAACCGCCCAGCTGGCCTTGGGGGATGGTGGGATGAGCGCTGAACTATTTCCCAGCGTGCAGCTTTGGTGTGTCTTTCTCTGCTGGACTCAGGTAGTCATCTGAATGGAAAAATGGACAAATTCTATCATTTTAATCCAACTGTTATATTTTCTTGACTTTATGATTTGGGATTATCTAAGCACATTCATTCAGATATTTATTGTATGAAAATATTTTTGAAACTTCTTTGAAAAGCATAAGGTGATATATAAGGAAAGGTATTGCTGTTACCCCTTCTTTTCCCATTTTGCTGAGGTGGAGTAGGGCTGAGTGAAAATAAAATGAGATATCCCGAGGGAGCTACTTACCGAAGGCTTATCTTGGGATTCCTCTACGTTGACTCCGCGTGTACAGTTCTGTTCTGCTTTTTAAGGAGCATAAGATCCTTAAAAAAACCCAACAACAATATCCTATCCAAATTAGGAGACTGCCTTTCCCAATAAATGAGTAATTATTCATCATCACAGAGCCAGGGGAGGGGTGAGTCAACAGAAATTTAGTGGAGAGAAACACACTCTTTTGGATATGCCTTTGCAATAGTCTGGGCTGAATTTCTTGTCTTATCGTTTTACATTTGTGTTAGATCTGTAGTAGAAATAAAGACTTACTGAATTTCATTGGTTAAAACTAACATGTATAATACGGCCACCACAGTGTGCAGGAGAATTGCTTCCCAGCCAGGGGTGGCTCCTGAAACGCTGCGCTGGGGAGGCTCAGGCAGCTATTGGGTTAGAAAAGGGAGGATAGGTTATGTGTCTTGAAGTTGCTTTGGCTTGAGAACACCCTCTTTATATAGAATGCATGTTCTAGATCACGACAAGTGGCGAAAATCTCTACAGGGTCTGCCATTCACACATTCCCTAAGAGAAGAATGTCAGCTACCTGTATCAAAGCACATCTTCATAATTTTAGTTTGGAGCGGCTTTAGAGGACGGATGAAGCAGGTGGGGGCGGGAGCACCCCCAGCTGACCCTTGGCACTGCCCCTGCCCTCTCACCTCCTTGATCTTAATCACTCATCACTTATCAAGAGGTCCTGTGAGTTCCTGAAACACTGACCAGTGCTTCTCCTAATGGAAGCTCAGAGATACATTGCAAATTTCATGTAAGTTGTGATCAATTACTCATCATTGTTGTGGATAAGTGATGGTTAACTGTGATGGATCGGGCTGGGAGTCATGACCTTGGGCAAGTCCTTTAATCTCTCTGGATTTTAGGGTCCTGCCTTGTGGACTCGGGGATGAAAATATCAGCCCTCAGTGTAGAATTGGGGTAAAGGTCTAATACAATCATATATATCAGCGTGTAGTAAACTGTAATATTTATGTGTAAAGCATACCCTTTATCACAAGGTTGCTGATACGTCCTTAACATCAATCCTGCCTATAATCTCAGTTTGCCTTATAGCTTGTCCCTCACACCCTGGTCCAGATCCCTGATCCTTATAGATGCTTTTGCCCTTAACTCAGGGGGATAAAGAGACTGTCCACCGCTTTGCGTCTGTGCACGTGAGGATTTGCTGACTGCTGCAGGCCGTGGGAGGTGAAGCTTGCGGTTCTCAGCAGGGACTTCTGGAGTTCTGGAATTTCAGACGATGCGACGCGAGCTTGTGCTTGATAGTTGTAACTGTTTTGCCTCTCCTCTTCCCCTCATTTCCTTCTCCTCCATTTCCAATTCTTAGCCTCACTTACTGTCTGTGTTATCTCCACTGTTTCTGAGATGCGTGCCTGATAATGCTGCCTTTGTTGTGAGCTACAAGCCCAGCCTGCCTAAGGGTGAGCAGAGGGATGGAGGCCGGGTTACAGGGAGGATGGGAACAGGCCCTCAGAGGGGTGTACCGTTCAGTACGGATTCAGCAAGTTTCTGGAGCAGGAGGGCAGACTGGCTTCTCTACAAGTCAGTATTAGGAGGGGGAGTCTGCTCTGAGGTGGAGGGCGGAGGGTCGGGGAGGGGGTCCTAGATTCAGCTTCCAGGACGGTGTGCTCACCAGGACTTCCTGGTTTTTGATCCTTGCTCTGACACTTGGATTCTCCGGCTTTGCCTAGCCCTTTGGGAGGGTCAGCTTATGTCCACTGCCCTGCACTGGTTTTGGTTCTTCTCTTGATGCCACCTCTTGGGTCCGTCCTTTGGTGCCACATTTTTCAGCCCAAGGGCAAACAATACCTTACCCTGGACCCATAGACCCTCCTTGTCTTGGCGGGAAGCACAGGACAAATGCTGTCATTGATAAAGAGCTGGAGCTGTCCAGGTGCCTCCTTAAATGCCCCCCACCACCAATAATCAAGGTGAGTGATTCCTCTGGCTCCTAGATGCTGTCTTGGGTCGTGAGCTCCCTAGGGCTACTTGCGATAAGGCTTCACCCAGCTAACTGATACCCAAGGATCCTGGAGAGTGAAGTTTGGTTGTTTAATGGATCACATGTGCGTTAGCTCTGGGAAGGGAATTCTGGTTCCAGAGCCAGTCAGTCTTTGCTTTTTCAAGGTCTAATTTAATTTTGGTTTTGTCTTTCTAAAATTTTCATCTGTATGAAATGTACACGCTGTAAGATTCTTCATCAGGACACCGTTTGGATTTGGGTTTCTCAGAATCCCCTCTGATAAGTTGCCTCTCAGGTTGCAGATAATTTGTGGCTCCTGCTGGTATCATTTCACACCCAAAGAGGGCATTGTAACCTTAAAAGAAGTTCAGCTCAGCAGTGCCATTCTGTCTAAGCAGAGTTTGCCCTCTTCCTTGGCTTCTCAGGTGTTTTGGCTCCAGGGAGGAAATGGTCACAGTTCCCGTTTATTTAATAAAACTGGTCTGGAGATGAAGCCAACCTGAGCGCAGACGGGGACAGAGAGGGAGCCGGCTGCCCGCCCTCCCACCAGACCTTGTCTGCTCCCTGTACACTTTTGGAGCTGTCACTGGTGAGCTGCTTGCACTGAGGGAGAAGTTCTGTGCGGCTGGGGACTTGGCAGGCGGCTGATTCGATGGGTGTTCTTTCAGCATTGTCTGCCGTGAGTGTGGGAGTCAGAGGCGCCTCGGTGCAAAGATAATGCCAGCTTGTTCCCTGGAATCCCCAAGGGAGCCAGAGTCAAAGGGGCTTTTTGTTTCACTGGTAGAAAAGCCCACAGGAAATCCTAGCTTCAGATGTTCCCGTGCGGTCTCATTGTCCCATCAGAGCTGCCTGTGCTTGGACCTCCTCTGAGGGAGGCAGTGACTCACACAGAAGATACGGAAATGAAAGGATGCGGTTCGAGGTGGCTGGGGTCAAGCACAGGTGCCGTGTGCACAGCACGCAGGCCAGGTGCTTCCCCTGGGCCTGCGGCCCCAGTTCTCCTAGGAGCAGGTGGTTGGCGGGTGAACTGACGGTAGTAAGGCCACTTCATATGGTTGTGAGAATCATCTGTGGTCATATGAGTGAGGACCTGACTCGAGCATCTTCTTAGCTCCAGGCCCTCCGTACTATTATTATTTTAAAAATTTTTTGAGGGGCTAACTGGTTTTCTAAAATTTATGTATCTTTTTAAGAGGAAGGACTGGGGATTGAACCCGGGACCTCAGACATGCTAACCATGCACTCTACCACTTTCTATCTTATTTCTTACTGTTTCAGACTTAGGAGCAGTCAGTTTTTCCAACCCTTTAAGCTCACAAACTTCTGGATTCTATCCTTTCATTTATGCTTGAAAACCCACAAATCCTTGACTGAGCACGTCTTTTTCTTTCCTCTTACTTTCATATTATCTTTACTATCACTTTCATTTTATTACGACTTCTTTGCTTCCCAGCGTTTCCCTCTAGAGCTGCAAGCTTGGTAGGCACGAGGTCTGCCTTCTTAGTTATTGCCGGTGACGGTTTTACCAAATATTTTTCTGTTGCGTAATTCGCATTTCCACTCTTCCAGTCGCTGAGCGCAGTTTCCTTGCTCTCCACTCTGCCCAATGCCTAGGCCAGCGCCACCTACTTTATTGGCATCTATTGTAAGGCACCAATTTTTGCGTTAGTTAACACCTGCTGTTGTAATCTAAAACCTAGATTCTCAGTAGCATGTCACTTTCAAAGTCTATTTCTTGCTCATATAAATTACACTGTGAGGCAGGGGTGGTGGTGGTGGTGTCTGGAGGGAGGGGTTCTACTCTGTTCGATCATCCTGTGATTCAGGTGGACCAGTGCACCTCCGTTTTCTACAGATGGCTTCCGTGGTCTCTCAGAGCATCAACATCTAATCGACAGACAGGGAAGGAAGAGTGTGGGATGAATACAGAGGAGGTTCTTCCAGGCCAGGCCTGGACGTGGTGGTCATCATTTCTGTCCACGGTCTCATTGGCCAGGACTCAGTCACATGGCTACACAGACTCTCAAGGGAGGCTGGGAAATGTAGTTCAGCTGTGTGTCCTGGAGAAAAGGGGAACAGGTCGGTGATCAGCTATCAGTTTCCACCTGGCTCCCTGTGTAGCAGAGACTTCTAAAAACCTTACATTTATGAACTCCTTTAATTCTGTGAGGTAGAAACTGCTGATATCCTCATTTTACAGATAGGAAATTGAGGCACTGGGTGGTTAAGTAGTCACCAAAAGTCACACAGCTTGTCCGTGGTGGAGACGGGATTTGAACCCAGACTACCTTGCCTGGCCTGCGACCTTAATGACTACTCTATGCTGATAAAATAGAATATGGTTAAAACATAAACGTAAAATATAAAAAATTGACAAAGGTGAAGATCACAGGGTCAAAAGTTATAAAAGGGAGAATTAGAAGTGATAAATTTAAAAACTACATAAAATAAAGAGAAATAACTGTTATTGAGAAACAAAGAATACAACCTTAAAAGGATCATATGCAGCCTTTACTGTAATGTAAGGATAAAATGTGATAAATGAAACACTATGGATAAAGATTAAAGAAAGTAGAAATTAGGGGGGAAAATCTCCCAAAATGCTTATAAAATCTTGTAAACCAAAAAGAAAAAAAAGCACAAAGATGAAATTTAAAAAATAGTGAAATAATACAAAAGAATAAAAATATTAAATAAGTGAAAGTAAGAGTTAAATAAGTGAAAATAAAACTTTTTTATTATTATATTATTTAATTATTTTATCTTGTAGGGGAGAGGTAATTAGGTGTATTTATTTTTAGAGGAGGTACTGGGGATTGAACCCAGGACCTTCTGCATGCTAAGCCTGCACTCTACCACTTGAGCTATACCCTCCTCTGAAAATGAAAATATTAAGAAAGGCAAACTCAGGACTCAATATTCAGTAAGACACGATACACCTGAAGTTAAAAACAACGAAGAGAGAAACTTCCTGTATTCCAGAAAAGAAAAAAGTTAAACTTAAAACCACAAAATGATAAATGAAACTAAAATAATAGGAAAATTACAGACTGTTTAGAAGACTATAGAATTTTTAAAATAGTCACATCAACAGGTAAAATAAGTAGCAACATAAATTCTGCTTTCAGAGCACTCCGAACTAAATCAACCCCTGTGATTAGGGGTCCCCAGTAGACACTCTCAAGGCTGAGAGACTGGGGTCTCCCCTCCTTTGCAGGCCCTACAGTGCCTGAGTGGGGGTGATGTCAGCAAAATGTCAAAATTGGAAGCATCAGGCTCTTGCTTCATGGAAATTTACAAACAAACAAAAAGCCAACAAATAACAATTAGAGACTGACTCAAATAACTTTACAGGAGCTCTGGAAAATAGTCAAAGGTCTGTGCAACTTAAGTGAATGCCCAGTTAGGAGCCACATTCAAAATGGTAGGTTCTACAGAATTTAATGATAAATGCATAAAGAATAATTGTAAATCGACATGAGTGAGTACAGAATGTGTAAAGCTGTACTTTTTTAAAAACTGAAATACAGTCAGTTACAATGTGTCAATTTCTTGTGTGCAGCACAATGTCCCAGTTATGCGTGTGTATATATATACATGTATTTTTATTTTCATATTCTTTTTCATTAAAGGTTATTACAAAATATCAAATATAGTTCCCTGTGCTATGCAAAAGAAATTTACTTTTTATCTATTTTTATATATAGTGGTTATCATGTGCAAATCTCAAACTCCCAAATTTACCCCTTCCCACCCCTTTCTCCCAGTAACCATAAGGTTGTTTACTATGTCTGTGAGTCTGTTTCTGTTTTGTAGATGTGTTCATTAGTGTCCTCTTTTTCCTTTTTCTTTTCTTTTCTTTCTTTTTTTTTAGATTCCACATATAAGTGATATCGTATGGTATTTTTCTTTCTCTTTCTGGCTTACTTCACTTAGAATGATGATCTCCAGGTCCATCCATGTCGCTGCAAATGGCATTATTTTATTCTTATGACTGAGTAGTATTCTGTTGTATAAATACACCACAGTTTTTTTATCCAGTCATCTGTTGATGGACATTTAGGTTGTTTCCATGTCTTGACTATTGTAAATAGTGCTGCTGTGAACACTAGGGGTGCATGTATTTTTTTGAATTAGAATTCCCTCTGGATATATGCCCAGGAGTGGGACCGCTGGATCTTATAGTAAGTCTATTTTTAGTTTTTTGAGGAATCTCCATACTGTTTTCCATAATGGCTGCATCAAACTACATTCCCACCAACAATGTAGGAGGGTTCCCTTTTCTGTATACTCTCTCCAGCATTTATTGTTTGTGCAATTTTGAGTAATGGCCATTCTGACTAGTGTGAGGTGATACCTCATTGTAGTTTTGATTTGCATTTCTTTGATAATTAGTGATCTTGAACATTTTTTAATGTGCCTAATTGGTTGGCTATTTGTGTGTATTTATTGGAGAATTTCTTGTTTAGGTCTTCTGCTCATTTTTGGATTGGGTTGCTTATTTTTTTGTTATTAAGTTGTATGAGCTGTTTATATATTCTGGAAATTAAAACTTTGTCAGTCACATCATTTGCAAATACTTTCTCCCATTCCATAGGTTGTTGTTTTGTTTTGCTTTTGGTTTCCTCTACTGTGCAAAAGCTTGTAAGTTTAATTAGGTCCCATTTGTTTATTTTTGCTTTTATTTACATTGCCTGGGTAGACTTCCCTAGGAGAACGTTGCTAAAATTTATGTCGGAAAATATTTTGCCTATATTTTTTTCTAGGAGGTTTAAAGTATCTTGTCTTATGTTTAAGTCTTCAAGTTATTTTGAGTTTATTTTTGTGTATGGTGTGAGGGAATGTTCTAACAAAAGATGGACTTTGTGACATCACTAATGTAAAGGGAGGAATGGAGCTGTGTAGAAGTAGACTTCTTGTTTTCTATTGAAGTAAAGTCGGTATCAATTCAAATTAGATTATTACAACTTTAGATATTAGATGTAAACCTTAATGTAGCCACAAAGAAAATATCTATAGAATACACAAAAGCAGTTGTTAAGGGAATCAAAATGTGCCACTATAAAAAAACCAACTAGACAAAAATGAAGGCAATAAAGGAGGAACCAAGGGACAAAAAGCTATCAGACATGCAGAAAACAGCAAAGTGGCAGAAGTTAAGTCCTTCCCAATCAGTAACTACCTTAATGTAAGTAGATTAAACTCTCAATCAAAAGGCATAAATTTGAAGAATGGATTAAAAAAATGATCCAACTACAGGTTGACTATAAGAGATTTACTTTAGGTCTAAGGAGACGCAGAGTCAATGTGAAGAGGTGGAGAAAGAAATTCCCTGCAAACAGTAACCCAAAGAGAGCTGAGGTATCTATATTAACATCAGACAAAATAGATGTTAAGTAAAAAACCGTTACAAGAAACAAAGAAGGACATGATATATTGATGAAAGTCTCAAATCACCAACAAACTGATAATTGTAAACATATATGTACCAAATAACAGAGCTCCAAAGTGTATGACACAACATTGACAGAATTGAAGGGAGACATAGCTCTACAATAAAATGTCTGCATCGTGCAGCATGCAGGCCAGTCCAGCCTCCCTCACCGTTCCTACATCACTTGCCCTGGGCATCTGTGGTCCTCAGTAGCTCCCTGCTGCCTGCTGGCATTAAAGTCCCTCTACTGCATGTGACTTCTGACTTTGGCTGCGCTGTCCTGACTACTTGGTGATGAGTATGCCTACCTTGGTTGTATCACATCCCACCCTTCTGCCTGAAAATCCCCTCTTTCCTCCAAACTCCACCCCCTCAAGGAACTGTTTTATAAACCCACATTAATGGCTTGCATCCTTGGCTTAGTGCCCAGATTGTCTGTACTACTCATTTATCACATCATATGTGGTGTTTATTTGACATATGTATTTATATTTTGTCTGATCTCCCCAACCAGATCTTGAGTTCCTCGGGGGCTAAGTCTCCTTTAAATCACTGGCACTCAGCACTGTGATCTGGATGTAGAATCTTATTTTCCTATTGAATCAATAGATGTCTTTTTAAAATTAGGCCAAAACATTGATATTTATCGATCGATCTATCTATCTATCTATCTATCTATCTATCTATCTATCTATATCTATCTATCTATCCATCTATATTTAAGTACCGTGAGTTATCATGTGTCAATTTCTGGTACACAGCACAATGTCCCAGTGATGCATATACATACACATATTTTTTCATATTTTTTTCATTAAAGGTTATTACAAGATATTGAACATAGTGCCTGGTGCTATACAGCAGAAAGTTTAAAAAAATCTATTTTTATATATAGTGGCTAATATTCATAAATCTCAAACTCCCAAACTTCCCATCCACTTTCTCCGGTAACCGTAAGACTGTTTGCTATGTCTGTGAGTTTGTTTCTGTTTTGTAGATGAGTTCATAGTGTCCTTTTTTTCTTTTCTTCTTTTTCTTTTGGATTCCACCTATGAGTGATCTCATATGGTATTTTTCTTTCTCTTTCTGGCTTACTTCACTTAGAATGACAATCTCTAGGTCCATCCATGTTGCTGCAAATGGCATTACTTTATTCTTTTTTATGGCTGAGTAGTATTCCAAACATTGATCTTAACCCTGAGGCTTAGCTAATGGAAGCTTCACAGATATTAGGTTTGACAGACATAGCTAAGCTACTTAATTTTGTTAGCCTCAGGTTCCTTAGTTTTGGATCTGAGGGTCCATTTATTGTGCCTCTACTATGTATAATACCATGTGCTAATTCTCGCACTTAAGTATCATAACATCCTAAGGAATGGAGTTTTATTCTCCTGCCCATTTTTCTGATCAGTGAACTGACGCCCTGAGACATTAAGTAACTTTCCAAAGTTGCCCAGCTGATAAATGGAAGAGCTGGAATTTGAACCCAGGTCTCCCCAACTCCTTTGCTTATTATTATTTTAAAGATACACAGATACTTACCGTTCAGTCCTTTAACTTCCTCATCTTGCCTGTGATCTCCGTGGCTTCTCCCCCTCCCCCGGTGGTCGCTGTGGTAGGCAGAATGATGCCTCTTCAGAGACGTTTCCTCCTCATCCCGGGAACCTGTGAGTATGCTGCCTTACATGGCAAAAGAGACTTTGAAGATGTGATTAAGACTCTTGAGATGAGGAGGCTGTCTTGGATTATCCTGGTGCACCCAGTGTGCTCACAGAACACATCATCCTTATGATGGAATGGAGAGGCAGGAGTCAAAGGCGGAGATGCTCTGCTGCTGGTTTTAAAGATGGAGGAATGGGCCCCCAAACAAGGAATTCAGGCAGCTTCCCGAAAAGCAAAAGTTGAGAAAACAGATTTCCCCCTAGAACCTCCATAAGACCTGCTGGCACCTCGATTTTAGCTCAGTGAAAGCCATTTTGGGTTTCTGACTTTCAGGACTTTAAGATACTAAATCTGTGCTCCTTTAATCTGGTAAGTGTGCAGTGATTTGTTATGGCAGTAACAGGAAGCTAATACAATAGTTTTTTTTTTTTTTTTTTTTTTTGCTGTCCTTGTCCTCTTTTCCTTCACATCTCTCTCTCCCTCCTTTTGTCATCATTCCAAGTCATATTTCAGGGCTCTCCTTCACCAGCTGGGTCATCACTCTGAGGGCGCAGTGGAATGGTTCTTGCTTCTGCTTAACGCCATGCCATGCTAATTACCTTCCTGGTTCTTGTCTCTTAAAAAGTGGTGCCAAGAAAGGGAAAGAACGGTCCACGTGTGGTCTCAGCAGAACAGGGAGCAAGAGGTCTCCCACCGCCTTTAATCTGAACGCCAAGGCTCTTCAGTGCAAGCCAAGACATCACATCACCCTGGCCACTCAAGTTGAGTTCACTGTTAACTGCAATCCCTATGCCTTTCGCACCATATTGAAGCAAAAGACATTAGAAATTGTTCTTGTATCTTGTAGAATGTCTGCCATCTTGAGTCATGTAGTTTTTAGCTCACAAAGGGAAAAAGAATGGACTGAATTAAAGTCTCCAGGGAAAGATTTAAAGACTGGGCCGATCAGGAGAGACAGATGGAATTCTGAGCAAAAGATGGCAAATTCTAGAGCTAATCCAATTAAAAGGCTATGATAACTTTTCACTGGTGCATAAAACATGACAATCAGTGTCAGCTAAGAAACAATCAGCGGACACCTAATCTCATATTGTTTTACGCATCACACAGAAAGCTTATTTGTAAACGAGTAGTGGTTTGATATAAAAGAAGTGGAGAGAAGCAGACACTGTGTAGGCGTCTGTCCATCCTCTGTGCCGCCCCCAGCTCCAGCTCTTCAGGTTGGGATCTCCCAACCACTTCAGTCCCTGACACGTCTGTGACATTGCCAGCTTGAAGAGTAAAGTAAAATGCTCTTAGGGAAAAGAAGAGGCTTTCATCCTCGCCCCGTCATTCTGGGCTCTGAGGATGACTGGAAACCTGAGAATCTGGAGACGAGAGCGCAGGGCTAGCTTCAGAAGAGGAGGATGTTGGGATTATTGAGAATTCTCAGAGGCGGAATAGTTCTTGCCTTTAGCATTCAAATCGGCTGTGCCCTGGACCCTCTGGGCTTCCTAAAATCTTGTATTTAAAGGTTTATGCATTCCCAGGAAAATATTTCAAAGAAAGCAGCTAAGATGCAGTACCTCCAAAGCGTGTGTAACTGAAATGAAATGCACAACCTACCTATAAGTTGAGTTACATTTTATTTGTTGGTCTTCCTGGGGACTCGAGCCCAGGACACAGCCTCTCCGATCGCTCTAAGAGACTGTTCCACCCAGGCAAGGGAGAAGCCAGGATACATAGGAGTTTTTTTTTTTTTTTTTTTTTTTTTGGCAACAAAGACCAGGTAGTTGGACCATCAAAAGATTACTGTTAATTAAAGAAAACCAGATATCTCAAGTTAAGGAATTTAGTGCTTTCCTACGTATGGGAAGGTGCAAATTTCTGGGCTCATTGAAATCATTCCTTTGATATGCACCTAGCTATCTAGGGCCAGTGTCCTGTCTGTTATATCCTGGGTTCCCTCAGGGTGCACCCTTGGAGGTGGCTGTAGAGGCTGGGCTGCCTGCTTGTCCACATCCTGAGTTCCTTTCGCTCACTGTTGGTGGGTGGCATTAGCGGCTGATGATTTAATGGCCACGGCATCCTTTGTTTACTGCTGTGACAGGTAATATTTTTCATTCACATGAGCAGAGCAGCTGGTTCCCCTGGTGTGATCGCCTTGCCCAGCCTGGTGGAGAGAAGGCAGTGCAGGAACTCATGTCCTGAAGGAGGTCCTTATAGAACAGCTAGGATTTAATACCCCTGAAAGAAGGAGGCTAGCAGATGGTGAGATGATGTCCATGAAGTTGAAGGTCCCCAAGAGGATCATGGGGGTCTGGTTTGGATAAATCTACAGCAGTCCAAAGGTTGCCAAGGGATGTAGGAAGAAAATTTTAATTTGCACACTTGAGCTTCAGAGACCATCTGACCCCTTTGGAGTTTATCTCTCTTTAAATGGCAGAGGCAGGGCTTCAGTTCCTCCCCATTGTCAGTGACCTCTCCTCAGCCCACGTCCCTGACAGCTGCAGGAAGCTCCCCTGCTCTTGTATGATCTGCTGTTGTGTTAACACACAGAGTGACCCCTGTTTTCACTTCCCTTGGGTGTGCTTCGTCCTTGCTGAGTTAAGATCAAATTGCTTTCTATTTTGGTAAATCCGGTTCAGATTTCTAACTGACCATAGGGCAAAGTTCTCATTTAACATTCCTTTTCTTTTAAAAATTAGCAATTCAAGTTGCAAGGTTGGTAAGGCAGCCCGGATTCCAAGACTGTTGGTGTTGAAAGGGGCCTTCGCTGTCATCTGCCCTGAGGGATGCTTTGTGGAATTCTGGGGACAGAATAGTCACTACTTTAAATAGATTTCTATGTAATCATGTAAATAAAAATGTCTTGTAAACATTGCAGAGCATTCAACACATATTAATTTTTTTTATGGAAGCACAGTTGATTCAACAAATATTAACTATTATTAGCATTTGTAAAGACGCTTTTTCCATCGTTGCCATGAAACTTACTATAACATGCATTTTCTTTTTTTTAATTGAAGTATAGTCGGTTTACAATGTTGTGTTAATTTCTGGTGTACAGCACAGTGATTCAGTTTTATATATATATATTCCTTTTTGTATTTGTTTTCATTATAGGCTGTCACAAAGCATTGAATATAGTTCCCTGTGCTCTGCAGTAGGACTTGTTGTTTATCTATTTTATATACAGTAGTGTCTGCAAATCCCAGACTCCCAGTTTATCCCTCCTCTCCCTCCCCCACTGCCATTAACCATAAGTTTGCTTTCTATGCCTGTGATTCTGTTTCTGTTTTGTAAATAAGTTCATTTGTGTCGTTTTTAAAGATTCCACATATAAGTGGTATATGGTATTTTTCTTTCTCTGACTTACTTCACTTAGTATGATGATCTCCAGGTTCATCCATGTTGCTACAAATGGCATTATTTTATTCTTTTTTATGACTGAGTAATATTCCATTGTGTGTATGTATATATACCACAGCTTCTCTGTCCAGTTATCTGTCGATGGACACTTAGGTTGCTTCCTTGTCTTGGCTATTGTAAATAGTGCTGCTATGAACATTGAGGTGCATGTATCTTTTCAAATTAGAGTTCCCTCTGGATATCTTCCCAGGAGTGGGATTGCTGGATCATATGGTAAGTCTGTTTTCAGTTTTTTTTAAGGAATCTTCATACTGTTTTCCATTGTGGCTGCACCAAACTACATTCTCACCAGCAGTGTAGGAGGGTTCCTTTTTCTCCACACCCTCTCTAGCATTTATCATTTGTGGACTTTTTAATGCTGGCCATTCTGACTGGTGTGAGGTGGTATCTCATTTTAGTTTTGATTTGCATTTCTCTGATAATTAGTGAAATTGAGCATTTTTTCATATGCCTATTGGCCATTTGTATGTTTTCAATGGAGAACTGTTTCCAACAAATGGAAAGTGTTTGTTTAGGTTTTCTGCCCATTTTTGGATTGGGTTGCTTGTTTTTTTGTTATTAAGTTGTATGAGCTCTATGCATGTTCTGGAAATTAAGCCCATGTCAGTTGCATCATTTGCAAATATTTTCTCCCATTTCGTAGGTTGTTGTTTCATTTTGTTTATAGTTTCCTTTTCTGTGCAAAAACTTGTAAGTGTAATTAGGTCCCATTTGTTTATTTTTGCTTTTATTTCTGTTGCCTGCTAGATTGCCCTAGGAGAACATTGCTAAGATTTATATAACATGCATTTTTCATATTGAACTCCTATCTTGTGTTTTGTGAATGTAAGTTAAAATAACTTTATGCATTGTTTAGTAACATTTTTTTGCATCATGCACTCATTCCTGTACAGGTGAAAGGGGCATTCCCAGTGGTATGAGAGATGATTTTCAGAGTCACAGGACGTGACATGGAATGCCATTGACTCACCTTCTTACATGTTCTTGCTGCCAAGGAGAAAGCCTCAGTTTGCTGTTAGTGTCTCCTTAACCCTCTTTAAAACTAATTTCCCTTTGTAATAAAGACGGAGCTGAGCTGGCTTCTGCCCCCAAAACTCTTTGGCTGACACCAAAAAAAAATACGCCTTTATTTGGGCTGTTTTCTAATTATGGCAAATGATTGTCATATCCCATTTATGGTAGTAATACCATAAAAATATTCTTTAAAATATATTTATTTGAGCAAAAAGAATGAGCCAATTTAAGCAAAAGTATGAAGAACATATTACAGGTGGTGCTCTGCTGTAACAAACACCGTGAGGTTGTGTTGGACACGTGGCTCTCCGTGGTCCTTGAGAGATGGGCCACTGATCAGAGCTCTGTCCCTCATAGCAGACAAAACACAATTTACTCTGTTTCACGTGGCAGTCTTTTAAATATCTGAAGACAGTGCTTATGTTCCCCATAGGACTTTCTTCTATTATGTGTCACCTTTCCAGTTCTCCCCGTGTTCTGTGTGTGTTGTGCCCTGCCCTAGGAGTGTGTGAGTCTGTCAGTTTCTGTCTTAGGGAAGCTCCCTGTTCATCGTGTGTATAGGAGCAGTCCTTGTTCTGATATTAGAGAGCAGTTCCTCAAACTAGACAGGAAAGGGAGATCAGGGACCAATAGGTGTGACATAGAAAGAAGGATCACAGCAGGGGAGGTGCCTGGGAATTATTTGTAGGAGCAACTAGGTACAGATTCAGGAGTGACATTTATGTCTGCGGATGTCTTTATATCGGTGCACAAAACAGAGATCATAAGCAAAATGAAATTGAAACATTCATATCAGGCAGTGAACGTGGAAACTCTTAAGATATAGATTGGAAAGTCTGCAAGAGTGTCTCTATGGCTTGCTTCTCTGAGCTTAAAGGTTTCTCATCTCCAACATTGTATGTCCCCACCTCTACCCCTAAGCTGTATTGACAACATCACTTGGCATTGAATGTTAATTTGGAAGCTAGCTTGTATTTTACACATAATATATGAGTTTTCTCTGAGATTTACATAGAATTCATACTTTTTCTTTGGAGTTCAGTGGTTTTACCAGATATCTTGGTGTTGGTCGTAATATTTCAGTTTTTTCCCTGGGTGCTATGTATATTTTTTATCTGTAGATTTAGATTTTTTTTTTATTCCATAGGTGTTTTCTTCTATTATATCTTTTTGTGTGTGTTCAATTATATCCTTTTTCTTCTGTTGTATCTTTGGTTCCCTTATGTCTTTTTTCTTCTTGAGGGACACCTGTCTTCTGTATATTTGTGACCTAGTAGGTATATCATCTCTTTATTTTTTCTTTTCCTTTACCCTTGCATTTTATCATTTTCTTAAGCTAATAGTCCAAGTTATTGACTCTATTTTCAGCTGAAACTATACTCTTGCTGCTTCTGAGACAGATTGATTTTGTGAATAAACTGAACAGAACACCCAGGCAGGCATCAAGTGGCCTGTGGTAGCTCTTCCTAGGCATTGTTTTCTAAAAATTGTGATGTTACTGTTTCTCAAATTAACAATTGGTCAGCAGCTGCATGTTTCCCAGCTCATCCCAGTATCCTTCATTCTTCTTTTGTGTGTGTGTGTGTGTGTGTGTGTGTGTGTGTGTGTGTCTGACCAGGTATCTCTTTTTTTTTAAATTTTATTTTATTGAGTTATAGTCAGTTTACAGTGTTGTGTCAATTTCCAGTGTAGAGCACAATTTTTCAGTCATACATGAACATACATATATTCATTGTCACATTCTTTCATTCTTATGAGTGAAGTACTTTGGAAACTTCTTTCCTTCTCAAGAATTGGAGGAGGAAATTTCTCCAGTTGCCAAGAACTGCCCAAGAACTTTGGACACTTCTTTCCTTGTCAGGAATTGGAAAGGAATGTATCGAGTGGGCATCTGCTATTCATTTCATCCAATTTTCATGGTGTTTGGAGGATATTCCTTGTAGTTTTGAGAAGCAGCATTGTGTTAAAAGCATGGTTCTGTTATTGGACGGGGTTTTTGGACTCTCAAATCAATTGAAATTGGTAAGAGGCCAGATGAGAAATTCAGGCAAGGCTTTTTGGAATTTGTGCTGCAGATCAGGGAGCGAAAACCATTAGCAGGTTCCCTTGCTCCCTCCCTGAGGGTGAGCAAGCTGGTCCCTTACATGGGATGAGGGTGGGGTGGATTGGTGGGTGGGGCTGGAGGGGTGGCTTAGGTGGTCTGCCCACCCCCTTGGTGGTGCAGTGTGCGGGGATTGTATGCAGTCCCCTGCGTCTGCTCCTGGCACCTCAGAAGTGGCAGTTGGGTTTTGGTCTTCTTGTGACTTGCTCATAATTTGCCCCAACAGTGCATGCATGTAATTACATTTAGTCCCTTATAGTTTCTTTGTGTTTTGTTGCTCGAGGAGACATTTGTCCAGGTGCGAGCCCTCCAGCAAGAGGTCCCAGATCCCAGGTCCCAGCCTGTCTCAGTACTGGAGCACACTGCCAGGGTTTTCATTCCTGCCTTGCTGGCTACCCCCTGTGTGAGGTTAGGCAAGTTAATTAACCTCTCAACTAACCAGTCTTCCTCATCTGTCAAAAGAGGCTAGAAATAGGGTTGATATGAGAATGAAATGAACTAATATTTATAAAATGTTGGTAACAGTGCTTGGCACAAATGATAAGTAGGCACCCTCTAAAGGCCTATTAAATTCCTATGGCGTGTGATCATGCATTGCCGATAAAGTTTTCTCCCCAATTTCTCATTATTTGTCTATTTCAGGTAGCTTCACAGAAGTGCAATTAACTTGCCTTTTTTTCCATTCTCTTGCTGAACGTGTTTGCTCATTTAAGCATTTATTTAGCATTGTATCCAGGGGCCAAGGAGGATATAGATCAAATGCTAGAGCACATGCTTAGCATGTATGAGGTCCTGGGTTCAATCCCCAGTACCTACTCAAAAAATAAGTAAATAAACTTAATTACCACCCCCCCCCCCCGCAAATAAATAAAAGCACTGTGTCTAGGTTGTATGCCTGGCTGGCCGTCTAGAGCACTTGGATTCTACTTTTCCTTCCGGAAACCAGCACGCTGGCTGGTCCTGGGCCATGATTTCTCCAAGCCCACTGGGGCCATTTCCGTGGGCATGTCCCTGAGTTCGTTAGTACTAGATGGTAATTTCTCTGACCTCATTTGGGTCTTGATCTCACTTGATGTGGCTAGGTGTTCTCTTTCTAAGTTTTTGCCTCTCTTGAGCTTCAGTTCCTCCTAAAGGATACGACCAGTCTTTTCCCATCCAAGGATCTTTTTCTTTAATTGAGACGAGGCTGATAATTAGAGCTGTGTAATTCTGCCCCATCTTCTATCTTCTCCATTACCATTGTGCCCTAACTAGTGGGCCTGTCCCCGCCGGCTTGACTTTCCTGTCCTGGTTAGCTGGTTGGCCGGTTGGGTGATTGGTTGGTTGGAAGCACACCTTTCTGCTGTCCTTAGCATATTTACGGAAGGTGGAACTGCCTTTCTGCCCTCTAGTCTTTTGACATTTTTCTCATTGCTTCATGGCCCCTTTGACCCTGGCTGATCTCTTGGCTGAGCTGGTGTTGGATCGCTGGTGAGTGAGTGGGGCTGGTTCCTGACATATTTGGTGCTGGGTCTGAGGTGTCCCAAAGCTTGTGTTGGCCTGCTAGTGGGCAGGGCCAGGGCCCAGCTGATCCCAGTTCAGGATCAAGCCTGCTGGTGGGTGGACTGGTTCTGCTGGCTGTGGGACTTTGGTTTTTTTGAGTCTGGTGTCTGCTCCTTGATGGATGAGACTGGTCTAGAGGCTTCTGCAGGCTTCCTGGAGGGCAGGGCGGGGACCCAGGAGCTGGTTCTTGCCCACAGGTGGGTGGGGCTGTGGTCCTGGGCCCTCTGGTGGGCAGGGCAGTGTCCAGAGGTGGCTGTGGGCTTAGGGGGCTCTTAAGGCACCTTGTCAGATGGTGAGTGGGGCTCTGTCCCCGCATCCAGGCACTGTTGCCTGCAGGCTGTTGGGCCAGGGCAGGACTGGGTCCTGGGGCTAAGCTAGAGGAAGGGCCCCCAGTGGCGTTTACCGGCACCGATTGTCACATGGTAGAACGAGCTCCCCAGGACGACTGCCGCCAGCGCCTGTGTCCCCAGGGTGAGCTGCCCTTGCCTCCTGCCTCTCCAGGAGACTCTCCAGCATCAGCGGGTAGGTCTGACCCGGGCTCTCATCGGATGACTGCTCCTGGGTCTCGGAGCAGGTGAGATTTTGCATGTGCCCTGTAAGAGCGGAGTCTCCATTCCTCCCTCTGGGACTCCTCGCATTAATTTGCCCCATAGTCAAATGCTCTGGGGACCCCTGTCTCTGAGTGCCTGACTAGGGAGCCCGAAGTGGGGCTTGGACCCCTCACTCCTCGGGGAGAATCTCTGCATCTTGTTTCTGGGTTGCCTGCCCTGGGTGCATAGGGTTTGACTGTGTCACGAGCCTGCTCTTCCTGCCCGTCTGGTTCTGGTTCCTTCTTTACATCTTTAGTTGTGGCAGAGCTTTCCTGGTAGGTTCTGGTCTCTTCCATCAGTGACTGTTCTGTGAATAGTTGTGATTCTGGGGCACCCGTGAGAAGAAGTGAGCTCAGGGTCTTCCCGCTCCGCTATCTTGGCTGATCTCCATTGTCTTTTTCTTTGGATTATTTCCTATTTAAATAAAGTTAGTTGGATGTGATTGATTTTTAATAGCCCCAGATAGGCTCTTTCCCTTTGTATGTGCCCACAGACAACCCTACTGTTCATCTTCAGAAACTCATCTGGTGTCTGCGTCATGTCATTGGCTTGGAATTCTCTGGACTTCAATTTGCAGGAACGTCTCCCTGTTGAGAACACGGGAGTGTATTTGTGTGTCTCTAGTCTGTCGACATGTCTCCTGTTCTCCTAGATTCCTCAAAGAACGTCTCAGCAACAGACCCATCTCATTTTCACATTTTCCTTCAGTATAATAAGTGAGTTAAAGCCAATGTATTACCCAGGAGTGCCTCATGTATTTCAAAACAGGCTGCGTACAGAAGAAACTCTATTCCCTTCGAGAGAGTTCCCTCAGGTTTTAAAATCCATTCTAGAGAAAAAGAGACTCATCTAGTTCGTTTTAGCTGTTAAACATCTTTAAAAAAAAAAAAGAGAGAATAGGATTTTGGATCTGCTGGAGGGTCAGAAAAATAACCCAAAGGCTGACAAGGTGAATGAAGAGAGAGGGACAAAACCCTGATTCTGAGCATTTAAAAAACAGTGTAAAATGTCTGCTCCCCTAAGGAAAATGAGAATTATTTTTAAAGTGTACCATTGTATTTTATTTCGTAACCTCATCTGAACACTTCTGTCTTGAAATATGACTATTTTGTTGTTGTTTTTTTGTTTGTTTTTATTTGTTTTGTTTTGGGGGGAGGTAATTAGGTTTATTTATTTATCTGAGGGAGGTACTGGGGATTGAACCCAGGCCCTCCTGCATGCTAAGCGCATGATCCACCACTGAGCTATACGCACCTTCCTAAAATGAGATTTTTAAAGCAGTGGCTGCTCGAGGCACGTACCCGGAGAGGATTTCTGTAGCCCTGGGGGAATGTATAGGTCAGTGACTCTTCGTGAGTTTCTTACATTTGTCAGAAATTGCTTACAGTTCGTCTGACATTTTTCTGATAGTTTGGAAATTTCCATGGACTTCTGTGCTTTTACACTCACCCGTTTATTTTCTCTTCACTGTCTTCTACCCTATTAGGAAGACAAGAAGGGGGGAAAAAAGCCCTCAGCACAAAACTAGCTCTGAAGCAGACTGTTGAATAATACTGAATAACACTGTCCAGGAAAATCGTAAGAGGTTGCTAGAATACAGCAGCGATGACAGGTAACTGGAAGAGCTGGAGGAAAGAAGCTAAAATTTACTGAGCATGGATCACCACTTGCTTTAAGCTCTGATGGGCTTTTGAAAATGAATGTTAGTGATTTGATGGTATCCTCAGGGTATGGGGATTATGCCCATTTTATGCACACATGAACTGAGGCACAGTTCCCTGCCATCCCGGGACAAGAATGAGATTGCAAATGACATCTAACACACTGTATGGGTCTTATCTGAAGAAAGACCTGGGCAGAGAGGGTGGGTCAGCTCTGAGCTGTGAACAGGAGGGAGAAGGGCCTGGGGTCGGAGGTTGAGGACTGGTGGGAAACTTCCCGTCTGCCGGGCAGGCAGGCAGCTCCGTGTGGTGGTTGATGTGCGGCTGCGAGATCGTGGATGTGCTGGGAGAAGGCGGTGTGGACCAGTGGTCCAGAGCAACGCTCTCGAGGGGACCTCCCGTTGCAAGGAAGAGATCATGACTGTTCCCCAGATGAGAAAGTCAAGCTCAAAACCCAGTCTACCCTCAGAGGTTGTTCTGCCTCTTTCAAGTCTTGTCAGCCCTGGGACCCCGAGCCTTAGTTCTTTCCTAGTGGCTGGTTGACTGCGGGGCTTGGGTTACAAGGGTGAATTGAATTCCATGGAGGGAGGCTGTGTGTGCCCGCTGGGGGACTGCATCCCTGTGACGCATGCTCATCTCCCTGGGAGGCCTTGCACTGCAGGAGGGACATCCCCCCGGGACCTTGCTCAGTGCTGGCCTGCGTCCGGCTGGGATATCCTAGTGTGCCATCACTACATTCTGCATTCCAGCCCTCAGGGGAGCGGACGGCCGGCTCTTTGCCTCCTCTGCCAGATGGCCCTGATCTGAGAGTTCATGTACTATCTACCTGATAGTAGTGGCTGGCAGAGACGCCAGCATCTCATCTGTTTTTTAAAAATTTTTTAATTTATTGAAATATAGCTAGTTTCAGTGTGTCAATTTCTGGTGTACGGGATAATGTTTCAGTCATACATATACATACATATATTTGTTTTCAAATTCTTTTTCATTATAGGTTACTCTAAGATATTGAATATGGTCCCCTGTGCTATGCAGAAGAAATTTTTAAAAAGTCTATTTTGTATATAGTAGTTAATAATAGCAATTCTTGAAGTCCTAGTTTATCCCTTCCCACCCCTTTTACCCCTGGAGGCTACAGTTTGTTTACTATGTCTGTGAGTCTGTTTCTGTTTTGTAGGTAAGTTCATTTGTCTCTCTGTCTCTCTCTTTTTTTAACCAGCATCTCATCTTAATAAAAAAAATCATAAAATATGCCACTTTGGGAACAAAAGCCTTCAAAAGGAGTTTAGTGAGGATGTCTCGTTGCTTTCCACCGCGCGGAAACATACTGATAGAACCAAAGCACACTTCAGATATTTAAGCATCAAAGCATCCACGGAGACTTACTCTTAACAGTAAAATGTACTGCTTTGTTCAAGATGATTCCGCAGTGAAGAGGCACTATAAAGGCGAGATGAGACAAGAATGCTGTATAATTAGTTTGCGCCGAGTGAATGTGAATAGGGACTTGAAAACAGTTTGCTCTCTTAAACATCCTAAGTATTCCCCACTGTAACCTTCCGTCAAGGATTACTGATTAAACAGAGCCTTTATCTGTAGGTAGTGCAAAGGTTAACTCCAGTCCAGTCCTTGCCTGGTTGTCATCAGCACCAAATGCTAATGGTGTTTGAAGCAATCGGAAAGATCTGAGCTTTCTGGATATAGAGGTAGCCTCCTCAAACTTGGAAGTTGTATATAGTATCTCGATATGAAGTGAGACCAGAGCAGTTTTATGAAAGAAGAAGCCTCAAGTGTAGACAAAAGACAGTCACCGTCTATTATAAAATGTTTCCTTATGTCTGAGACCCAGTTAAGTGACAGGTCATCCTCAGCTCCCACCCCCGTGTGCGCATCTTTGTAACATAGGAATCACTTGATGCTGCTTGCTTTCTTTCTTTCTTTCTTTCTTTCTTTTTTTCTTTCTTTCTTTCTAGTATAGTCAGTTACAATGTGTCAATTTCTGGTGTACAGCATAATGTTTCAGTCAACATATACATACATATAATTGTTTTCATATTCTTTCTCATTATGGGTTACTACAAGATATTGAATATAGTTCCCTGTGTTATGCAGAAGAAATTTTGTTTTGTATCTATTTTATATATAGTAGTATTTGCACATCTCATTTCTTTCTTACTCTTTCACACCAGTGCACCAAATTCCAATGCTGGAATGTGGGGGGAAAAACCTCCTGAATTTCCTCTTGTTTTCTAGTAGGACCATAGAGCAGGCGTTTGCAATGCTGTAATTGTATCCCATTTTTAAGGTCAGGCATTTGAAGTGGCACAAGCCTTTGATGTGGGCTTAAATTCTGAGTATTATAAAAATTTAGTGCAAAGCAGGGACTTCCTTGAGAGATGTTCTAGTCTCTAGGGTACTACTTATGTGGGAAGTGCTGACAATTTAAGATCATATTTTAATAAAAACATCTCAAATTTGGCATGCAAAGCGGGGCATTGAGAAAAGCATGAAAATAAGCCTCTGCAGAAAATATGGCATTAAAAAAGGAACTGTGAACTTTACAGATGGTCTAGGAGGAGAGAAACGATCTTTTGTTAGGGTGGATGCGAGAGCTTGCAGCTTTTTCCTGCAAAAACAAGAGCAGAAACGTAAGTTGTTTAGTTGTTTTGAAATAACAGCTGCAGAGAGGGCTCCTTCTGCCTCATCTATATTTTATTAAGGCAGCCGTTAAAAAATTCATTAGAGACACCCATCTGTAGCTAGCAGCACTCTTGAGGGGGTTCAGATGGTGATCAGATTTTTGAGCAGCACTTTACATGAAAAGAGAAAGACAATCGTTTATGAGAATTAATAGCACCATGGAGAAAGCCTGCTCAGTGATTTTAGAGCAAACCTTTGCACATGGTTTAATGAGTCTTCTTGCTGCTAAGTTCCTCAACTACCTGCTTTAACTGGAGGAAGGAGATCTTAGTATTAAAAGGAAAGAAAATGGAACACAGAAAATTGGATCAGGGAGCTGGGTGGGTACCGGCCAACGGGAGAACATGGGTGTGATACTGACCAGGGTGCCTGGACTCTGTAATCAACAGAAATTGACAAGAGTCCAGATGAGGCATTCAGGCAAGGCTGTACTGGGACTCCTGCTGCAGCAGGAGGGAGTGAAAACAAGTAACAGGTCCCTTGCTCCCTCCCTGGGTGGGGGTGAGCTGGTCCCTTAAATGGGGTGAGAGTTGGGGCAGATCAGTGGGTGGGGCTGGAGGGGTGGCTTAGGGAGGTCCGCCCACCCTCTTTGTGGTACTGTGTGCAGGGATCATGCCCAGTCCCCTGCTTTTGCTTCTGACACCTCAGAAGTGGCAGTTGGGTTTTTGGTCTTTTTGTATCTTGTTGTTCATAATTTGCCCCAACTGCACACGTATGCAGTTATTTTTAAATCCCTTATCATTTCTTTGTGTTCTGTTGCTCGAGGAGAGGAGATGTCCAGGTGTGAGCCCTGTAGCACAGGGTCCCAGGTTCCAGGTCCCAGCCTGTCTCAGGTTGACTGTCCAGGGACACCATGCTGGACTGTGTGTGTGTGTCCCTGTTGGCCCCCAGGAGCCCCTCCAGTCCAGAAAACAGCGTACAGTCAGGAGCGAGGCTGCTCTGGTTTATCTTTGCCATGAACCCTACCTCCAGGTGGCCGTGTTAAGTGCCTTTGCTTCTGGATGACATTCTTGGCTATGCTCTGTTCTGGACTGAAAATAAAAATAGTTTTTGAACACCAGGCATGGTATAGAGCAGTGAAATTCATAATCTTCTCTGCTCTCCCAGAAGTCCTGTGAGGCAAAGTCCCATGTTACAAACCAGACAGTGCAACCAGTGGAGGAAAGTAATCCAACAGCCCTCACTCAGAAACAGCAGAGCTCCATTTTAAACTCAGGTCATCTGTCTCCAGAACTGGTACCCTTTCCTACTGCAAAACACAGGTCCATAAATCATGTGTATATGTGTATATACATGCCTTTTAAATCAATGTTTTATTTTGGAATATTTGTAAATTTATATAAAAGTTGCAAAGATAATACAGAGTTCCCTTCATCTGGCTTCCCCTGTGCTAACAGCTTTATATATGTATAATCATGGTCTGGTCATGAAAACTCAAAAGTTAACATTGGTACAATGAACTAAACTACTGATTTTATTCGGATCTCACCAGTGTTCCACCAGTATCTGTTACCGAGTCCAAACTCGTTCTGCTCGCTGCGTGACAGGCCAATAAATCAGGAGACTAGGTGTTGGGGCAAGGAATAACTTTATTTGAAATCAAGAAGATGGCAGACTCATGTCCTGGAGAAACATCTCACCCAAGTCAGCATTCAGGCTCCTTTTATACTAAAAAGTGGAGGGGCTGTGGTTTGTTCTTGCAAACTTCTGGGTGTTGGAATCCTTTGTTCTTGCAGCTGTCCACATAGGTCAGGTCATGGTGTCCCTGTAAACCTCCAACAAGACAAATGTTACCCTCTGTTCTGCACCTTTTTTTTTTTTTTTGATTAAAGATAGATTTGTTTTGAGAGATACCTACTACATTCAGTGTAGGCTGTTTCAGAAGGCGCGAGTAAGGCCATGAGGTTTGGGGGTTGGGTGCTCAGGTTAAAGGAAAAGTAGATACACACTCCGGTAGACAGAGGGAGCAAGAGAGGCCACAAGGTGCAACTTCTATCTCTATATGAATGGGAAAGTATTGCACCCTTAAAGGTCAGAGCCTTAGGAGTGGGCTACCCTGCCTATTTCAGGCTCTAGGCAACATTCTTTTACAAAAGGTACAGAACCAGCAGGACTGAGCACAGGAGACAGAGCACAGGGTGACAGCCAAAGGAACAGATCTAATATGGAGTCAGATTTGTTCTTCCCTGTTACCAGTTTTTCACCATTATCCTTTCTTTGTTCCCAGATCCAATCCAGGATTCCACACTGTATGTTGCACTTGTGGGCTTTGATCCTTAAACACAAAGTGGGCTGAATGTTGAACTGCTCTGGGGTCCCGTTCTCCTCACTGCAGATTGGGGAAGTGAGACAGGGCCCACCAGCTGCCTGCCTCCCCGCCCTTCATGGGATGTCATGTCGTGGGGCCCGGGACTTCCACTGCCTGCTTGCAAGTAACCCTGTGTGGGGGGAGGAGATTCAGAACAGATGTATGGGGACGGATTTTAAATACAGACCACAATTTGTCCACATGTAGCAGTTGGCAGCTACAGCCACAGTTCAAGAAACAAAAGAGGCTGGGGGAGAGGAAGGTTCTGCCAGGAAGCACCATCTGCTGTGCTGTGAGTGTTAAGTTTGTAACGCATTTGAGTTCAAGTGTACTAGGATGTCACGGAGGACTGGCCCCTAAAGCAGAGGCTCCCGGCCCTGGCTGCCCACTGGAGCCCCTTGGGGAGCATCAAGAGGCACCCAGGCCTGGCTCCCAGTCCCCAACAGTGTGATTTCTTCGGTCTAGGGTGAGGCCTGGACTTTGGAATTTGTAAAAGATGACTTTTGAAAATGACTCTCATGTGAGCCAAAAGCTCAGTGTTTTAGCTGCAGGGATGAAGCCGAGGACGGCGGGGCAGTGCGCACACACTCAGCGGAGCAGGGCTGGACACCCGGGCTGCATGTGGCATGACGGACGTCCCTCAGCTGACGCCTCCTGGAAGCGCGTATGGCTTCCTTGGGTCCCTTCTGGTTCCTTCTTTCCCAAGCCCTCCCCTTCTTCCAGAGTTTCTCCTTGAGTGGCATCGTTGACTTTCCTGGCTTTTCTGCTTGCACACAGTGTGCTTCCAAACCAGCCCTCTTCTCTCCAGCCCTGCCTCATGCCGCCTCCACCTGGAAGCCCCCCAAGACTGCGCACAGCCCTTCTGAATGTCTTCACATTGTTGTCCCCTCCATAAGCCGTGGCCTCACCCTCCCTTTTGGCTGCTGTAGCCTCATTCTTTCAGTTCAGTTCCCTCCCCAGGGGCACCTCCTCCGTGAGGCCTTTTCCCTGCCTCCCATGAGGAGTTGCTCCCAGGCTGGTTTGCACCTGCTTGTGGACATTGATGTCTTCTCCAAGGGACTCTGAGCTCCTTGATTCAGGGAAAAACTGTGATAGAATATCTCACAGTTATAAAAATTATTATTGTGTGTCTAGTATATAATTCTTAGATTTGCAGACACCATTTGAGACTAGTAACCCAGTCAGCGCCACCCAGCTTAAGCAGTGGAATGTTACCCTTTAAATTCCTCCTGTATCCTTTCCCTCTCCCCCGACAGGTGTATACTGTATTTATCTTTTTTTTTTTTTTTTTTGCTTTTCTTCATACTTTTTAGCACATATCCCTGCCCTGTGTTTCCAGCAGAAGTCTTCCCAGTGTCGTTGACTCGGAGCTGACACTGTAGCCAGTTAAATCACAATTCAGTGTGGGATTCATCCCTTTCATGGTGAGGCTGTTACAAGTGATGTCTGCAGCCCCGCACGGAGTCAAAACTCCTGCGTTTGGTGACCAGGAGGCTGATGGGACAGACAGAGCTTTGCTGTCACGGGACCCCCGGTGGCCAGGAGGGCCAAGCCCTGCAGACCTGTTGGCATCTGTATCTGTGGTGCATGTGGCTTTGAAGATGACAGAGATGCTAGATCAGGGCAGAGAGGCTCTGCTTGCCAAGAGCAGCTGGTGAATCTCTGTGTCTGGGAAAACAGTCTGCCTTCAAAAGGATGGAGAGTGTCAGTGTGAGAATTTGAAATGTCGGCCAGCCCAGTGCAAGATTCTGTGCCGCTTACTTTATTGGCCAAATCAGGAGGCCGATTTGAAAGGGAGATGGAAGGACTGCTTCCCTCATGTGACATTCTCTCTCTCTCTGTATGTGTATCTACATTCCGTATAAACATTTGTGTATGTACATGCACACTTCCAAGTGTATTTTTTCCCCTGTATTCCAACAAAACTTTATTTACAAAAGCAGATGGTAAGCCAGATTTGCCATGGACTGTAGCCTGCAAACCTCTGTTTTATGCCGTTTTCCAGAGTTAACCAGAGATATTAAATTCTGTGACCCCCACAGTGGTAACCAACTTTTTAAAAATTTTTTAAAAAGTTTTAAATTGAAGTCTAGTTGATGTACAATGTTGTGTTACCTTCAGGTGTACAGCAAAGTGATTCAGTTGTATATATTTTTTCTGACTATTTTCTGTTATAGGTTATTACAAGCTATTGATCATAGTTCCCTGTGCTCTACAGTAGGACCTTGTTTATCTGTTCTGTATTTAGTAGTGTGTATCTGTTAATCCCAAACTCCTGATTTATCCCCCACCCTATCCCTGCTTTTCCCTTTGGTAACCATAAATTTGTTTTTTATGTCTACGAGTCTGTTTCTTTTTTGTAAATAAGCTAATTTGTCTCATTTTTTTTTAGATTCCACATATAAGTGGTATCATGTGATACTTGTCTTTCTCTGCCTGACTTCCTTCATTTAGTATGATCATGTCTAGGTCCATTCATGTTCCTGCAAATAGCATTATTTCATGGCATCTCATTGTATAAATACATCACAACTTTTTTATATAGTCATCTGTCAGTGGACATTCAGGTTGCTTCCACATCTTGGCTGTCATAAATAGTGCTGCTGTGAACATTGGGGTGCAGGTGTCTTTTCAAATTAGAGTTCTCTTTGGATATATGCCCAGGAGATTACATGTGTATTTTTATTACACTGGGGCACATGTGGACCCATGAGTGTGCGAGTGCACGTGCCCACACACAGACACACACACACCTCGGTCTTTCCTGCCCATAGATGGCGCGTACTTCCTGTTGGACTTGCAATTTTAGGCGCGATTTAGGCTTCGGCTCTTGAGGATGATACTGGCTTGTGTTGGTTAAGGGGGTGCTTAATATGGACGTGTGTGTAATAGTGAAAATAGTGGAGGAGGAAAAGTGAAAAAAAAGACGCTGCAGACCTAAGTAATATTTAAAAAAATGTAGGCGTCTGGATAACTAGTTAGGATGTACCTGGAAGCCGTTCTTTGTAGAAGGATTGAGACTATCACTGGTTTGGCTCCAGAGTATTTATGTGTCTAAATATTTGTGGCGGGGGTGGTAGAGGGTGGGAGGTGTACCCAGAATGCTCAGAGAAAGT
Organism: Camelus dromedarius; assembly: GCF_036321535.1. NCBI lineage: Eukaryota > Metazoa > Chordata > Mammalia > Artiodactyla > Camelidae > Camelus > Camelus dromedarius. Next base: position 6,902,503 of record NC_087443.1, read on the forward strand.
GAGCTCCTTGCCCATCATCGCAGAAGAGACCTGGGACCGATGTGGAGCACAGAGTCATGCAGGTATCAGGGGGCAGTCCCTCCTGCCTGGGCGCCTCCCCTCTGGGAAGTACCCACATCGCCGCGTGGGCTGCAGGCTTCCTTCCCAGCTGTTGTCCTCGGTGTGATGCCCCCTGACTGCTTGCCCTGTGCCCTTTCTTGCTCCAGTCTGGTTTGTTCTCCACAGAGGGACCTCTTAAAACAAAGCAGATCAGATGGTGCCTCTCTCCTGCTTAATGTCCTTCAAAGCCCTCCCATCGCTCTCAGGGCAGAGGTCCGGTCCTGATGCAGCCGATCTGCACTGCAGAGTCTGGCTCCATCCTCTCCCCTGCCTGTCATCATCGTCCCCCACCCGCTCCTCCAGCCCTGTTCCTTCATCTCTTAGGCTCTTCCCAGCAGCCTCCCCCGTGACCTCCGTAGCTCCCACTCACCTGTCGGATCTCAGCCAAATGCCAGTCCAAGATCCCCTCTGGACAAAGCTGGGGTCTCTGTCGCACGTGGCTCAGCACCGGGATCTGTCTGTCACCCGCCCATCCGTGCTCATCCGTGTGCTCCCTGCTGTACCGCCAACCCCAGGAGGGCAGGGCCACTGTGACTGCTCGCTGTGCTCTGTCTAGGACAGGGTGTGGGGTCCTCCGAGACGCAGACGCAGAGAGGGACCGAGACACGTGAGAGACTGAGGGAGATGCGAGTGAAGGATAGAGGAGCGGGGGGCAGGGGTAGGCAGGAGAGCCCGCCCAGGAGATGGGGAAGGAAGGAGGTCTCAGACCCGGGAAACTCTGATCAGGCTGACGGGGGTGCTCTTGAGCCAAAGTTGCTCATCAGAGCCGCCGTGCCTCCCACGGAAGGGACCTTCAATCCCAGGTGGTGGATTTTTGGGGTGACACATAAATGCGGGCCTATGGAGTCCTCTGCTTTGCTGAAGGGCAAAGAACTGTCAGATGGACTAACTGAGCCAACTAGGTAAGCCCACTTGTTTAACTTCACACTGAATTCTCCTTCCTCTGGGACTGAAGTAGTCATTCCATCCTGCCACTGTGTTTGTGGGCAGGGCTTACATACCCCGCTTCGGTGCAAGAGAGCTGGAGGTGGGGGTGATGCCTTGATCCTGTCTGCATCCCCACCCAGCATCTAGTGTTCAGTAGGGACTGGGTTTATTGAAGTGGATTCACACGATTAAATAGAAACAGAATAATGCTTGATTTATCCTCCGCCCTTGCCTTACTCACAGGGTGCTTATTGCACTGACCTGAAGGCACTTCCGAATCCCCAGGTGCTCTCTGAACTACCCAAGAAAGATGAACTCGGGCTTGGTAGAGTGTCTGTGCTTAGTGTATATGACTGGATTCTGATTCCTTGAAAACAAGTTAATCCACAGGGAGGTGTGGTTTCATTATGGTACAGAATCTTTGGTTAACCGGAAACATTGTATCAAAGTCGTATGCCCCGCTGTCAACATGGATGTACAGGTATCTCTTTGAGACCCTGCTTTCAGTTCTTTTGGATCTATACCAAGAAGTGGAGTTGCTGGACCATGTAGTAATTCTCTTTTAAATTTGTAGAGGAACTCCTATACTCTTTTCAACTCTACCATTTTACACTGGTACACTGGCTTCAATTGTTCAACATCCTCCTCAACACTTGTTATTTCTCTCTCTCTCTCTCTCTCTCTCTTTCTCTCTCTCTCTCTGTGTGTGTGTGTGTGTGTGTGTGTGTGTGTGTGTGTGTGTGTGTGTGTGTAACAGCACGTGGGCTGCTGGAATCGGAAGACTTTGGCCCCGGTCACTTGGACCCTTGGGGTTATTTCAATTTAATTTCTCTGAGCCTCAGTTTCCTTAACGGTAAAAGGAAAGTTACAATTCTGGTTTGGTTGATTCACATGACTTCGGTGGGGAACAAATGAAATTAAGGTAGATGAGATCCATCGTGAGTAACAAGTGCTATAAAATGTAAAAATAGTAACTAACACTTTCAGTACACCTACAATCAGTGCCAGGCACTGTTCTGACCTGTCTCCCTGTAGTAACTCATTTAATTTAATGCTCACAACCATCCTGTGATAGCAGTACTGTTAATATCTCCACTTTATGGATAAGCAAACTGAGGCACAGAGAGGTTAAATAACTTGCAGAAAGTCACACAGCCAGCAATGGCACAGGTAAGTTAGAACCAGGCAGTGAGGTGCTAGAGCCTCCACTCTCAACTGCCACACCATTGTGCCTCTGAGAGGTCTCAGCGTTTTTCACTGGTTTTATTCCGCTGGCGTAGCTGGGAGGGGACCACAGCCCCTGGGTCAGAGAACAGAGCAGGCAGGGCCTCCTGTAATTCACTGTGAGATGAATTGTTGGGCATAAACTGTGTCACAGCCAGGTCTCCAGGGCCCACAGGCACGCAGGGACCGGATAGCTCAGATCATAAAAATGCATGTGTTCAGAGAGTAACCAGAGCAGGTGACCGGATCTCATTTTGAGGAGTGCGCTGGCACGGGGCTTCAGGTCGTTTGCTTTCCGGGCCACTCCAGGGTGAAAGCACTGATGTGCCCCAAAGACCAACAGGCAGGATGCTGGAGGCCCAGCGGAGCTGGGGGGATTGTGTCTCCAACATGCCGGCTGACATGGCCGCATAACTCCCTGCAGTGCCAGCTGTTCCGCTGAACAGAGGAGCTGGGAAGCTGTGCTGTTTCTGCACCTTCCGATGCTTCCCAAGGATCATCAGCGTTCCCGCCCCAGCTTGGCCCCGTGACCACGGAGCCTGCGTCTCTCTCTGAAGGATGCTCCGGGAGGCTGACCGCTGCACCGCGGGCGTCCTCCAAGCGCAGCTCCCCAGCTGAGCTGGGAGACCTGCGTGTTTACGGTGCTGTTTTCGCTTTCTTCCCAGGCAGCCACGACTGTGTACCACCTGCAGCATCTTATCGGAGGAGACGGCTGTCACGGAGACCGGGCTACCTGAGGAGCACAGCTGGGCCCCAGACCGCGTTCCTCTCCCCGGCGGTGGGCACTCCGTGCCAGGCCCAGGGAGGGGCGTACGGTGAGGAGTCCCAGCACTCTGAGTCCAGGGCTGGACTGTGTGGCCTTGAGCCTGGAGGCCGGTGGCGCGGTCCTTCTGCTAGGAGCCGTGTTCCCAAGAGCGTCGCAGCCTCGGCTCTGACCTCCGCGGGCCACCGAGGCCTGGCTCTGACGGCCGGGAGAGGGACCCCAGGGCTCTTTGGGATTCAGCTCAGAGCTGGCACCCCCCAACCCAACCGGCTAACCAGGTCGTGTGGCCCTGCGGACGCCGGGCGTCAGGGGGAGCTTCCATCCATGGACAGCTGCGCGGCCCCGAGCCCTAGCCGGGAAGCAGCCCGTGGTGAAGGAGCACGGGGCACTCGGACCAAAGGCTGCCTGTCCCCGGACGAGGTGAGCGGCACCAGCTGCAGCCTCAGAAGCGGCCCCAAGGCCCCCACCGCCCCCACCAGCTCTCAGGACGTCTTTACCTCCAGCTTTAGTTTCATTCGCCTCTCCCTGGGCTCTGCGGGGGAGCGCGGAGAAGCAGAGGGCTGCCCGCCGTGCAGAGAGGCCGAGGGCCCTCGTCAGAGCCCGGAGGAGGCGGAGGCCAAGGCCGCCAGCGTGGACGGGCCCCACGAGCACCCTCGGCTGCACTCGCCCACGTTCACTCTCAAGGCTCCTCGGGGCCTGGCAGATGCTGCGCAGACCGCGGAGGGCAGCTGCGGGCTGCAGCGAGAGATGCTTCCGTGGCTGGACCGGGGTGCTGCCTCCGCCTGCTCGCCGGATCCCGCGTGCTCGGGCGGCTGCCGCCCGGGGGACCCTCGCCGTTGGGACACTCTGCTCAGCAAACTGGAGCCCGCGCTGCTGCACTGCCTGCAGGGCCAGCGGAGGCGGCTGGAGGTGGGTGTCTCCCCAGCCTCGGGGCCCGTTATGGTCGGAGCCCAGATCGTTGGTCCTGGGGTTGACCGGCTCCCCGCCGGCACCTGCCGCAGCTGCTTTGGTGGCTGATGGCAAAAGAGGTTCTGCCCTTCTGTTTCTTCTCTCTCAGCGTGAGCTCAAGATCTGTTCCCGTTTTTGTCTTCTCTGCCCCTGAGATTCTCAGATCCGGTCTCGGTGCTGCGGACTTGGTCTCGGTTGGGCTGTGGGCTCCTTTGCAGTGTCTGGCCTGGGCAGTGCACGGTTAGCTCACCCTGGGTCTGCTTTGAGACGGGAGACTGGGGCCAGGAAGCAGGCGATGAAGCTGGCTGGGGTGTGGACAAGGATGGGGAGGTAAAGACGGTGATGCCCTGGATGGGGAGGGGTGACCCTGAGCCTCACTAGCCTTCACCGCACTCACCTCAGCTCGTCCTGTGGCTGCGAGAACTGATGGAGAGTCCGGAGGCTTCCTTTGTGGTCACTGCCCCTCTCAGCCCCTCAGTTTTCTTTACTTAGAGATGATAACACCACAGAGGATTATTCTGTGGCTCAAATGGGAATGCAAGTGCTTTGGAAATTGGGATAAACTATATAGATTTAAGTCCTAGGGTTATGAGTGTTCACCCAGTTATCTGAGGGGTGGGGGCACCTGGGAGGGGTAGGCAAGTTGTTCTGTCCCCAGAAAGTTCGCAGAGAAACCCGGGCAGAGATGCTCTGTGGGAACCTACTGGCTCATCCTGTTGAAAGACTGCTTTCCTCCTGGGGTCTGTGCACGTGTGTGTGTGTGTGTGTGTGTGTGTGTGTGTGTGTGTGTGTGTGTGTGTGTGTGTGTGTGTGTGTGTGTATGGCATATGTGCCTGAGAGAGGGAAATGGAGCCTCCTCTCAGCAGGATTTGGTAGGAAAATGTGACACTCAGGTTCGTTCCCAGCAATCGATCGCACTTCCTCGCCATTCCTTACCTGTGGACTGATATCCTGGCCACCCCCTCACCCCGCTGGCCCCGTTCCAGCCCAGCCATGGGATTGATTACCCAGGGAGATGGCTCAGCTGCTCCAGCCAACAGGTCTCTGTTCCCTGGCGATGAGTGGAATCCTTGAGTTAGATGCACCCAAACCCGAAGCCATGGTCTTCCCCACCAAACCTGCTCCAATGGGCCTGGCTTTTGAGATACAATTGTTGATTTGAATGAATAGAACCCATATAATTCCTTAGAGAAAGAAATTGCAGCTTTCTTCAACACCTGCCTCTCCCTCACTCCCAGCTTGGGTCCGTCTCCAAGCACTCCTGCCTCTCGTGGTCACAGCCATGGCCCCTGCCTGGCTCAAATCCTCCTTATCTTTCAGCTGGGTTCTGCAAGAGGTCCTCGATGTGTTTACCTCCCTCCAGTGTCTCTCTCCCCCAATTCACACTCTGCGTGGCCAGCGGGGTCATCTTCCAGAGCACTGGTGGGATGGTGTCGTTCCTTGGCTGAAAGCCTTTGCTGGCTTTTTGCTCCACTTGAGGTGGTATCCAAATTCCTCATCCTGATAATTGAGACTTTTCTCAGCCTGCTCCAGCTGCCCCAATGCCTGACTCTCACTGGCTCAGCCAATGGGGGCTGCTTCCTGGTCCTGTGCCTCCGGCCTCTGCCCAGAATGACGTTCCAGCCCTGTTCCTCCTGCCAAGCTGTCCTTATCCCTTTTGGTGTGACTCCAAAGCCACTTCCTTGTGAGACCTCTCCTACCCTCCATAGACCAGATGAACCCTTCCTTCGGCTCCATCCCCACAGCCCTTTGGACATGCCCTGTTAGAGCAGTTACCACATTAATGAGCATTTGTTTCTGGGCCCATGTTCCGCACCTGACCGTGAACTCCTTAACTACCGGTCACTTCTCTTAGACATTTTTTTGATGCCTGATGCTGGGCATCGTGCCTGGTGCCTGATCAGTTTTTGCATTAAGTGAAATAATTTATCTTGTTAAGATGGGCCACAGATACCTAATTAACAGGTTTCTTGAATTGACTGTCTAAGGCATAAGGAGAGACTGCGAAGCACGCATTCGAGGATAAAGACACCAAATTGAGGTTTGTACCATCAGGCTTTTGGGACTGTAAATGCCAATTTAAAACCTTTTTTTCAATTGAAGTGTAGTTGATTTACAGTGTTGTGTTAGTTTCTGGTGTACAGCACAGTGATTCAGTTTTATATACACACAGGTATGTATGTATTCTTTTCCATTATAGGTTATGACAAGATACTGAATGTAGTTCCCTGTGACATACAGTGGGACCTTGTTGTTTATCTGTTTTATATATTAAATGACAATTTCTAACATTTCATTTCCGAGATCGTAAAAAAAAACAACAACTCAGCAATGTATCTGTATCTCTCCATTCCAAAAATCCAAGATTTAACCCAAGTCAAGCAAAAGCTGATCTAATGACCAGCTCCCCTCCCTCCCAAATAACCAAACAAACAGAAACTCACTTGCCAGCAAGTCCCCGGCAGTCAGACCACAAGATTCAGCCCCCTGGGTTTTGGTAGCACCAACAGTTTTTTTTCTTCCTCTTAATTCCTCTTACCTGGATATAGATCACGCCCTCCTGAGAACGGAGGAGCTGTGATAAATTGGAATCTGTGAAACCCTGAGCAGAAATGTGCTCTCTGGGGGCCCAGCTATGCCACGGGCTCACCAGGCCAGTCTCTGAGCCACTGCGACACCCGAGGCCCTGGGACCTGGAATTCCGGGAGCTGTGGCCTCAGGAAACCACCCCCACTCACTTTTTGAATTTCATGATTTTTAGCATTGAAAAGAAATAAAACCACCCTAGATATAGCTCTTCTTTTCTTTTTTTTTCCTGTATGGCCCAAATGCAGCTCTTCAAGATAACTAATTGGTTAGACAGAACCCACTGGAGAGCTACTCTGTGGGGACGAAGGGTGTGGTCGCTGCTGGGTCACCCACGGGCTGGCCCTCCTGGCGGGCTGGTGGGGCTGCCTGCGGGGTGGCCTGGCGCTTTCCCTTCCTAGTTGTGTGACCTGAGGGCATTTGTTTTGTTGTTCTGTGCCTCAAGGTGCTCTTGTTGAAGGTGGAGGCAACCACAGCCCCTACCTCATCAGATTGCTGTCAGGATGAAACGTGCCCATCTTGGCACAGAGCATCAGACCAGCTCTCGCGCCCAACAGGAGCCTGGAATGTTGCTATTACTGTCATAAGAGAAATGGCTCAGATTCAGAGAATCTGAGTCAAGAAGTAAATTCACTCTTCTCCCCAGAATTCAGATTAAATTCATACCGTGTCTTAAATGATGACCCGGACCCAGTTTCCCTGTAGTTTGAGGCTCTTGGTTTATGGTGATCCAGCACCTGGACAGGGAGACATGTGATGCCCTGGTCAGTGATGTGAATGTGTGCCCTGTGGGGGAGGGGGGACTTTATTTAGGGCGGCGGGAGGGACAGGAGGGGCTCTGCCCGGGGGGTCGGGCCTGCAGGAGTTCCCCGCAGTGAGGCGTCGCCCTGGGAGGCATTGCTTTCCCCATCATGGTTGTGCAGGGGCCCCCGGGAGGTCTTCAGGATTGAGGAGAGGGTTGGGCTAAGGGTCTTCAAAAAGATCCTTTGAAAGACTGGGATTCTAGTGTCCTGGAGCCTTTCACTTATTTACTTATTAAAAAAAATTATTTATTTATTAAAGTTCACTTATTAAAAGTATTTTTTATAAACAATCTTAATACAACAAAATAGCATTACAATACAAAGCTGGTCAAATATTAACTGTTCTCTAAACTGTTAAACTTTATTATAAATTAAAACTTCTTTACAAAAAAGTTGCACATAATATTTGACCACTCTTAGGTTCTGATTCACTGCCATTTGCAATAGTTTCTTGAATCTTCAGGTTAAACAGTCTTGGCAAGGAGTCCAGAATGTAGGCAGGGCGATAAACAACACTGTTCGAGCATCAGGGGCAGCTAGCAGACTTGTGGCCACGGCAGTTACACTTGGAGCCTTCTGGATATTACAGTCTAATTCCTTAACCCCTCCCCCCTCTTCTTTTATAAAAATGCAAATCTCAGGAATTTAAGTTTTAGCTCCATTTAAAATACAGTGCAGCCTCCATGTTTGTAGATTCCACATTTGGGAATTTGCCTACGTGCTAACATTTACTGAAGTCCAAAGTCAGTGCATGTAGGGCTTTCCTGGTCATTCATGGCTGAAAAATTGAGTCTCCTGATGTGTGCGGGCACAGCTGAGGTCTTGTTTCTGCTCAAGATGGTAAATTAGTGTCCTTTCTGTGGACTATTTAAATGCCTTTCACATTTTGGTTTTTTTTTTTTTTTTTGGTGGTTTACACTGGCCCCCACGGTCTGAGCTGCGGTGCTTTCTGGCGCTGCTGAGCACAGGGGGCAGAAATGTGCCTGATGGAGAAAATCCGTGTGTGAGGTGTGCTTCGTTCAGGTGTGAGTTGTCGTGCTGTTTGCTGTGTGTTCAATGTTCATGAAACAGAAGTAAATATTAAATAAACCTTAAACTGAGACACACGTAAAACAAAGTTGTGTAATTGATCTGTTGATGAACATATTGGGACCTAACCCAGTATTTCCCCTGCAAGCAGTGGTTCCGTATTTTCTCGTTGAGGGATCCCTGTGACTTTATAGAGCATTCCTGCCACGAAAGAGAATCAACTGTGTATTTTATGCTGTTTAGAAATAGCCACCCAGGGACATTGCCAGGGGCTGGGTGGGGCTTAGAAAATTGTGAGGAAAGGACACACTCACTGGGTTGTGCAGGACAGAAGTGGGGAGGACCCCACATGCTGGGTCCTACCTGAGGTGGTGGAGCTGGAGAAGGAAGGAAATTGCCCGTCTCACATGGGTTGTGTTGTTGGATGAGACATGCCCGTCAGTGGCTGTGTTTCTAGCCAAGGTGGATATTCAAACATATCTCAGGGTATCCGTTCAGGGTCCTGCAGGGATAACTGGATGAGGGGGTAAGGTGAGGTGGGCAGTGGATCTTCCTTGGACCTTCTTTCCTGCAGTTCTTCTGCTGTGGCTCTGGGGTCTAATAATCTCATCATTTGGATGTGCTGATGGGAATGCTATAAATTTACATGGCAACTGGACCACCTACCCAGCCCATCTCCTTTGCCAAAGAGATTTAAGACTAAGTTCCTGGGAAAATCCACGCTTGTCACATGGAACAACTCAAGGATGAAGGGGTTAACACAATCATTCATTCATTCGGAAAATATTTGCCTACCAGTCATAAGACAACACCTCGTGCCTGGCTTCGGAGGTTGGATTAGTTGAAATAGGTTAGTATCAGGCAGTAATGCAATAGAAGGCTTCATGTGACAAAATTGTGTTTCTTGCCTACACGTCATGTTCCACAAAGCTGGCTGGGGCTCTGCTCCACAGAGTCACTCAGGACCCCAGCCTGCACCCTCTGAGCATACGGCCCCTTCCGTCTCTGAGACAAGGAGGAGAAGGCAGCTGGATCCTACAAGAGCAGTTCAGGGCTTCAGAGCACAGGCGACCTCTGTCCCTTCCACTCACATCCCGTTAAGCAGGACAAGGCCGGGAGGGAAGCGCTTCCTCGTCTTGGCTGTTGTAAATAGCGCTGCTCTGAACATTGGGGTGCGTGTATCTTTTTGAATTGAAGTTTTGTCTGGATATATGCCCAGGAATGGGATTGCTGGATCGATCATAGGGTAACTATTTTTAGTTTTTTAAGGCACCTCCGTACTGTTCTCCATAGTGGCTGCACCAAATTACGCTCCACCAGCAGTGCAGGAGGGTTCCCTTTCCTCCACAGCCTCTCCAGCATTTATTATTTGTGGACTTTTAAATGATGGCCATTCTGACTGGTGTGAGATGATCCCTCATTATAGTTTTGATTCACATTTCTCTGATAATTAGGCCTAGAGATGATCATGCTAAGTGAAGTAAGTCAGACAGAGAAAGACAAATGTCGTATGGTATCACTTATATGTGAAATCTAAAGTATCACACAAATGAACTTATTTACAAAACAAGCAGACTCACAGACATAGAAAACAAACTTAGGGTTACCAAAGGGGAAAGGTGGGGGAGGGATAAATTAGGAGTTTGGAATTAGCAGATACAAAGTACTATAAACGGAATAGGTAAATAACAAGGTCCTATTGTACAGCTCAGGGAACGACATTCAATAGCTTGTCATAACCTATAATGAAAAAGAATATGAAAAAGAATCTGTATAAACATATAACTGAATCACTGCTTTGTCCACCAGAAACTAACACAACATTATAAACCAACTATACTTCAATTAAAAAAAAGAAAATCTCTGGACCTCCTGCTGAGAATAAAAATAATTACGCAATGAACATATTGTAACTGTCAGATACATGATGGGATCATTGGGTCTACCTGTGGGTTACATAGACATTGACTGCCCCTGTCTACAGTGGAAAGTATGTGAACCTCCAGACTTCCTCTGTGAAGTCCCTCTTGTCATTGTCACCCAGCCAGCAGCACAGTCTGCTGAGTTGAAGTTCATGCTTTTCTTCCCTTGGTTTCTCTTCCAACTTCAGTGTGTTTACCTTTATAATTTTAATGCGATTTTTTTAGAACAGAAACCATTTGGTCAGGTCTGGAAATTTGTATTCCTTTTTATTATGCATTTTTTCCCACACAGCTAAGGGAACAGTGGGATGTTTTTGTTTAAAATAACATTCTCTTTTTGTGGATTGTATGCTCAAATTACACTTTTTCTTTATATAACCTTTTTTTTTTTTTTGGAGACACGAATGCATCTGGTATTGGAAAAAAATGTACATTTGTGGTTCTTTTTTTAAAGGAGAATAGAGTGGTTTGGTTTCAAAATAGCTTCTAAGTGCTCTTAGCTTTAAGAAAATAAGTTTGTGTGAGCGCTATCGTAATTTGGTTTCATCTTCTCCCCTCTTCAACATAGGTAAAATCCTTAAGATTAAAGCTTCAGAAACTTCAGGAAAAAGCAGTTGAGGACGATGATTATGAGAAGGGTGAGTTCTGCTTTTTTATTGATTCTTTCTTCTTTTCCCCACGAGGTTCAATTTCCCTCTTTGTTCACCTCTGTCTTCTGCAGCCCGGATGCACTGTGTAATCTGTTCCTGTGATCAGCTCCACTCAGTGACAGCTGACTCTTTCACAGCATTATTGTTTTGTGGATTTCAGAGCGCGCTGTGAGCAGTACTCCCTTGGGTGACAAGCATGACTTTATTGATTGTCCAGAAACACTCTGAGTACTTGCCCAATAAAAAGTGATATTAACTTGATATTAACAGGTGATGATCTGCCTGCCCAAGGTGTGGGATATCTATACTTCATCCACTCATCAAAAAATGTTTGTTGAACACCTACTATGTGCTCAGCACTGCGGCAGGGAAAGGAACGTAAGGTGGACATAGTATTGACCTTGTGATTCCTGTGAATATAAAACCTCATGGGGCTTTCTGACTTGATGCTCGTTGGGACCAGGTGTAGGAGATGGGGTGATTTTAAGATGATGCCAGGCTGTGCCAGTAGGGCCGAATGTATCTTATTCCCGTCTAGATGGCCTGAAATACCCAAGCTGGACAGGAGACGCAATGACATGAAGATGGGGGAGTTGGTCAGAAGTCAGAAGAAACAGTTAAAATGAGGCACTGGAATAGGATTTGGGTCAGAAGCAGACAAGGGTGGTCATGGCAGCAGGGTGGACACATGGTGGACCGTGTCAAAGGAAGGACTGCAGGTGTAGTTGGCCTGGAAAGGAGCTTAAGGACTTGAGTGCCGATTGTAGGATTTCACATCCATTTCTGCTGGGTCAGGGGTGAAAAAGGGGGCTGAAAATGACTTCCAGGTTCCCCTGGACACTCATGAACTTGAAGGATGCTGCTGGTGATAACCAAGTGTAATGCACCGAGGACTAGTGTGGAAATACCATGGATCTGAGGATGCTCTGGAAGCTGTTAGCTGGTCTTCAAACTCATCGGCCCGTATCTTGGTATTCCCAGTAGAGACGTCACAGACTGTTAGGAATTGGGGTGCTACAGGAACGGGGCGCGTGACTTCTAAAAGGAGGTTGCACATCCTATTTTAAGCAACACCCCGAGCTGATGCTGTCTGGGGGCCTCATTATGTACATATGCCACTGAGGTTGGGCTTAGAAAGAGAGATGGAAGGAGAGGAATTTGGGAATGGAGGTGGAACTCTGCCAACTCTGCCACCCTTCTGTTGACAGGCTGTTTCAATTTCGCAATGACCCCGGGTAGAGGATGAGGTATGGGAGGCAAACCTGAGGCTCAGGGAAGTAGCCCTGTTAATCCTGCACCACTGTAGACAGGGAGCAAAGGTGTTACTCCTGGCCCCAGGTGCACCTGCTGACTTTTGTGTGTGCAAGACAATTAAACCTCGTTTTTGAGGCCTCCCACAATTGCACACATTTTTTTTTCCCGTTCATAGGCTGAGTTTTCATTCGTTTACCTTTAAGCACATAGCTCTCTCTGCAAGACACAAAGCTTCTGACACAGGTGGAAAACCGCTCTCTTTTTCTGATCAAGGCCCAGTGAACTTTCTGGACGTGGTTCTCTCAATGGGCTTCATTAAAGGACACCCTCATGTCTTTAGTCTTTTCTCCAAATATCTCTGGAACACCGAAGGGAACCCACCTCACAGGGAAGCTAGAAGAATAAAGGCATCTTAAAAAAAATTATTCCACTATTTTATTAAAAAATTAAAAAAACTGAAGTATAGTCAGTTACAGTGTGTCAATTTCTGGTGCACAGCACAGTGCCCCAGTCATGCATATGCATACATATATTCGTTTTCATATTCTTTTCCATTAAAGGTTATTACAAGAGATTGAACGTAGTTCCCTGTGCTGCACAGAAGAAACTTTTAAAAAAAAATCTGTTTTTATATATAGTGGCTAACATTTGTAAATCTCAAACTCCCAAATTTACCCCTTCCCACCCTCTTTCCCCTGGTAACCATAAGATTGTTTACTATGTCTGTTGTGAGTCTGTTTCTGTTTTGTAGATGAGTTGATAGTGTCCTTTCTTTTCTTTTCTTTTTCTTTTTTTTTTTTTAGATTCCACATATGAGTGATGTGTGGTATTTGTCTTTCTCTGTCTGACTTGCATCACTTAGAATGATGATCTCTAGGTTCATCCATGTTGCTGCAAATGACCCACGTTGCAAATGTAAAGGCATCTTTACGTCGTGTTTCTGCCTTTTTGTCCCCCCTTGTTCGTATGTCTACCGGATGAGAAGTTTTGGGACCGGCCCAGCATTCTGTGTTTTGTCAAGCCTCCTGGGTGACTGGGCTACGTGCTGAGGTTTGGGAAAACCCTGGTGTGGGACTTTCCTTTGTGGAGAATCAGACTTGTGGTATGGTAGCCGGCTGGTCTGGCAGGTGGGGTTCAGTCCACATGGGCTGTGTCCCTTTTGCTGGAGGTGACAATTTAGCCGGGCCCTGGAGGATGTGTAAGATGCACCAGAAGGATATTTTATAGGAGGGCAAAGAGATGGAAGGGCCCCCATCTCTACGAGCCACTATCCAAGAGTCGGGTTGCCTTGAATGAGATTTGAAACTGGCTGTTGTCTGAAACGGGGTTTGGGGGAGGATACAGCTCAGTGGTAGAGCGCATGCTCCACATGGTCCTGGGTTCAATCCCTAGAACCTCCATGAAAAAATAAATACATAAACCTAATAACCGCCCCCCCCCAAATAATGGCGTGGTCCCCTGCCTCTGCCTGCTAAGTCCCCGGTCACCATGCCTGAGGGTCTGAAACGGATCACGGCAGGGCCCAAGGCTTGGACTGGCACATCGTAGGTGATCAATACAGTCTCATAAATTGATTGCTGAGTCATTAGGGAAGATCAGACAGCGCTGAGGGGGAGAATTTGCTGTAATGAGATTGTGGAAGTAGGATTTGAGTAAAAGTTCCTTGCTCATCTCGTTTACCCAGGATTCCTGACACACACTTTCGGAGTTGCTCAGATACTTCACTCTCACTTTTCACCGTCTTTGCTTGGACTTCCTGCTTTTTCTGTCCGGAGCAGCTGTGCAGCTGTGCAGCTGTGCGGTGTCTCAGGGGAAGGGGTCTGATGGGTCCACGTGGTTTGCCAGGAGCATCTAGAAATTGACTTTAAACTCTGGGTTTTTTTGCTTTTCTCTTTCTAGTTTTCCTCATAAAAATGCCTTTGGGTTGCAGAGAAAGGAACAGTTGAAGCAGAATAGAAAGTTCCACGTTTTAGCTCAACAAAGTGCTGGCAGATTTCCCCACTGGTGCCTTGTAGGAAAAACCCTTCTCAGGCCTCTAATGACATCTCTCCCCGGCCAGGGAAGGAAAGTTAATATTTCCTTATTTTCTTTCGTGAAGCTAGGAGGGCTTGGGAGAAAAAGAATCGTGCTGTTTGGGATTCGTGTAGGCTCTTTCTCCAAGAGGCTCAGGATGCTTCATTGGTTTCATCGCATTTTTGCTTGTCCCACATCTGCGGTCAGCGGAGGGGCGAGGATGCGCCCTCGCGGTCCCATAGAGGAAGACACTGCCATCCAGAGATGGGTGAGGAAGGGCCAGGATCTGAGATGTGCTGGGCGGGAGGGAGTGAGAGCGTAGACAACGATTTTCGATATGGGTATTGTCCTGGCTGCTCCTGCATTGATTCATGGCCTCTAAGGCCCGCCTGCCCACCCGTGTCCACCGGGGGCCATGTCCACTGCTCAAGGGTTGTAGGGGTGGGGTTGTGAGGACGTGGACCTCAGCGCTTCCGTGACTCACGTCGATGTGACGCGTAGCATCGCTGGCCTAACCTGCTTGTTTGGACTTTTCCTCCTCCGACTGGAAAGGGGCCGCCGCTGAATCTGTGTCTCTGTCCTTGTCTCAGCTGATATCCGTGATGACAGAGTTCTAGTACAGTAAAAATGTGAGGCACCGAGTGAACAATGATCATGGCACAGGCCAAGCATGAAACCACTCTAGCAAAGGACCAGTTCTTGTCGAAACTCTCATCATTTTTTTTTTCTGAATTTTTTTCTTTAGCGAGATTTCTCCATCCACTGTGGCTCCTTGGTGGTGGAGTGCGATTGATTCAAGCCGACAGCCCTTTCTTTCCCGGGGACCCCACCCTGCATATCCTTGAGGGCTTGGTGTCTGAGTGGCTTCCTGGAGTCTAATGCTGTCTCTTCTCAGATTGGGAGACGTGACTGAGCGCAGCGGAAACGCACTGATGCCATTTCACCTCATTTCACGGGGAGCGGAGGAAACGGGAAACAGGATTGAGTAGAATCGGGTCATCCTGGTACCCGCGGGACAGCAGAGGCAGTGGGACCGTGGGCGCCATCAGGGGGTCCAGCCTGAATTGTTTTGTGTTCTGACTTGAAAAGTGGGCTGCGTTTGGTATCTGCTCGGAGACACCTGTCCAGCCTGGCATTTAAACAGGTTCCCAGAAGCAAGAGCAGCGGTGAGCCCCGTCGTGAATGTGGGTGCATCTTCCGTCCGCAGCCCCCGCCCACGCCCCTCCCTCCTCTCCCTGCGTCCGGGATCTGGAAATGTCATCCTCCTGGCCTGTTACCCACAGGGCTCCCCCTGCATGGCTCCGAGGGGTGCTGGCACTAAGGCTCCCCTTGTCCTGGGATGACGAGGCTTCCACTAAAACCCACGAAAAACAACAGCTCGAGTCTCAAGTCGGTGTTGGTTGAATGACTGCATTCTTAGCACTTGTGAAACACGCCCACCCACGACCCTGCCAAGTCACCCGTGGCTGAGATCTCGGCCATTTCTCGGGAACAATCGTCACCGCCCCTTTCTCCCGCGAGGCAGTGGAGGCTGCGCGGAGGGGACCCGCGCGTGCGCTCTGGCCGCCCTTCGGCTCTGCCTCGCGCCTCTCTGGCTTGAGAGCATTTTGCACCGCAAAGTGGAAGACAACTTTGTAGGAGTTGTGGGGACAAAACCTATCTGGGGAGTTTTTGGATGCTAGAAACTCTTATTTACATAAGAAGCCGGGGAAGGAACAGATGAGGGCCTCACGCTGGGAGGCATCAGAAAAAGTTCATGATTTTATCTAAAAAAACCCTCCAAAACTAGGCTTTTAGGAAATGAGCACTTGCATAATTTCAGTGTTAACCTCTAGCATCATTCTCACAGGAGAGACAGCTTGTGTGTCTGCCTCGTCTTATTTTAGGTAAAAACTTGAAAATTGAGAGATAAGCAATACATAAAAACAAACACCATAGAAAGACAATGTGTACAGAATGCCATTTACTTCCCTTGGTTACGTTGTCTGAGCTTCTTTTCATGTTTATAGGAGAATTTCTGATTCTGTGAGTGAAGGGCAGGAATCTCAGCCAACAGCATCACCGTTCTGTTTGCAGACTTGTGTACTGGCATTTTCCATGAGTACTAAGGGTGCATTCAGTCTTATGCCACCAACTTGAGATTTGAGCTTTGCGCACGGACCCAGCTGGTTTATCTGCATGTGACATGCATCCCTTTCATTTGTAGCAGATTAAAACATGATCTCAGTGAGATACCTTTTCTCCCCCGTGTTCCAGCTGGGTGTACACCCAGCTCCGTATGTCTTGGTGTGAAAATGTGGACTATGTTAGACCCCCCTGGAGCTGTAGGGGTCGAAGCACCGGGGAGTGGCTGTCCCTCTTCTTGGCCACATCACAGGTCCCCAGGTGGGTCTCTGCTTTGCTTCCCCGGCTGTAAGGAAATCAGTTTGTCCTGCAAGGATCACGCGCATTATTCTCAGGTGTGTTATTCATGGTGAAACCTGGTAGCACCAGGGTTTGATGTGCTGCTGAATACAAAACATCAAGACAAATTTAAAAAGAATTCTTCTTTTCCCATCTCCTCTCCTTAACTAGGTACTTAGTTGGAACATGGACACATTTTCCTTCTGGCTAAAATGCAGCACTTTTTAAATGGATGTTACTAAGTCTTACTGAACCAAACTTGGGTCCGCACACCCGAGGGCAGTAAAGCCAATCTACTGCCCCCTGGTTTTGGTGAAGGAAAGTGCAGCATTTATTGTAGGCACCCAGCAAGGAGTCCAGGCAGCTAGTGCTCAAAAGATGCGAACTCCATGATGGGTTTCAGGGAAAGGTTTTTAAAGACAGG
Organism: Camelus dromedarius; assembly: GCF_036321535.1. NCBI lineage: Eukaryota > Metazoa > Chordata > Mammalia > Artiodactyla > Camelidae > Camelus > Camelus dromedarius. Next base: position 6,919,548 of record NC_087443.1, read on the forward strand.
GTGAGGGAGGTGGGTTGTGGGGTGTGATCAGCTTGTGGACAGTCTTCTTATTGGTTGGTGGTGAGGTCATGGGGAGTCAAAATCATCAACCTTCTGGTTCCAACCAGTCTGGGGTCTCCGTGCTTGTGGGCAGCACACGGTTAACTTCTACCTGGTGGGAGTTTCAGTGTCTGCAAAACAGCTCAAAAGACATGACTCAGAATATTATCTATAGCTCTTGAGGAGGAACTAAAGGTCCTTGACTTTGTTTAATGGCTAAACTATTATTATTTTGTCTTACTTGACTGTTTTCCTTTCTTTCTGCATTTTCTCACTTCTCTGATTAAATGTACTCTTTGAAACTTGGAGAAGCCTAGGAGACTAAAGTTTTTCTATAGACAAGAGGCAGGCAAAGGACATGGTGGCAGGGGGATCTGTTCTGGGGAGGCCCCATAGGCTTCTGCACGGTTACAGATGGTTGTGCTAATAGTGGACACATCTTAGTCTCTTTCTGTGTATCTGCCTATGAGACTCTGCAAGTGACACAAGCTGTAGCCTCTGGTTGATGGAGTGGGAGGGTGGGCAGGAAGTCCCTCCTGTACTTAGAAGATGGATTTTGAAGCTGCTCCCACTGGTTTTCTGTGTTCATGCCTCCTTCCTAGAGTGGCCGAGAGGCTGGCTGCGATCCCAGGACAGCAAGCTCACTTGAGAGACTGTTCCTTCTGGGCCCAAGGAATTCAGCTGCTCTGAGGGTGGCCATACAGGATAAAGGAATGACTTAGATTGTCTGAGGCCAGCTCACTGGGATAGAGTGATCACCCCTCAGGGAGGGCCCTCAGGGCTTTAGAAATGTCAACAATTTCACTTCGCAAATGTTTTTACGGAGCATTCCCCCTCTTTCTACAGGTCTATGGGATAGCCGACAGACCTGGAAGGGGTGTGCCTGCGACCAGGGGCAAAAACCTAAACAGGACTGAATCTCCCCCTACAATCCTTCCACGTCCAACCTCTCTCTATTTCAGTACACATGGCTGCTTTTCCCTTAACAGAAGGAGCGTGCTAGTCGCTTGGGCTGCTGTAACCAAGTGACTGCAGACTGGGTGGCTGAACCTGCAGACATTTATTTCTCACCATTCTGGAGGCTGGAAATCCAAGACTGAGGAATCAGCAGGGTTGGTTCCTTCTGAGGCCTCTCTCCTAGTGTGCAGATGGCCATTTTCGCCCTGTGTCCTCACATGGTCCTCCCTCTGTGTGTGTGTGTGTCCTCCTCTCTTCCTCTTATAAGCACAGCAGTCAGATTGGATTAAGGCCCACCCTAATGACTTCATTTGGACTTAGGAACTCTTTAAAGATCTTACCTCCAAATGCAGTCCCATTCTGAGGTTCTGGAGATTAGGATTGCAAAATACGAATTTTGGGAGCACACAATTAAACCCATAACATGAGGCCTAATTGACTCAGAGCTGAGCTAAATGCTAAACACATGCAGGTGTTTCCACAAAAGTTTGAATCACTTGGTTTGACCACTCTGTGGTCATATGCAGACATTTGACAGAAGCGTTAAAAAAAAAAAAAAGGCAGACTCTTGTGACTTGAGTAACTGGGTTGACTATTCCGTTCCCTGCCCACAAATGAGCCTGACTGTTACTGGCATCTTGTTTTGTCCGAAACTCCTCAGCAGAATTTAAGTTAAGAGCAGAGCCTGGTCCTCAAGCCAGTGTATCGTGTACAGAGCAGCTCTTTGCTGGAATTTGCTGGGTTTACTCTGCTGCAGTGAACCCGGATAGGTATACGAGATGACCTCCCTTCAAGGCGTGCCAGCTTCGTTGGGGTAAACTATTGCTATATAAATATGTGAAACTTCAGTTAACATTAGAATTGATTTTTTTTTTTTTTGCATGAGGACTCTCTACTTTGGAGAGAAAGAGACCCAATTCAAACTAGTACTAGTAGAAAACAGGACTTACTGATGGAGAGGGTGGAGTCAGGGGGTAAACGGTGTCAAGACCCTCACTTTTCTCCTTGTGTTTTGACTTATTCCCTCAAACCACTGTTTCACTCATCTGTTGCTACATGTGGTACACTGAAAAATGGACCCCTATGAAATATATCCCATCTTAATCCCAGGAATTTGTAGATGTTACATTATTTGGAAAAGGAGCTTTGAAGATGTGACTAACTTAAGGATCTTCAGATGAGGAAATTATCGTGGATTATCTGGGTGGGCCTTAAATGCCATCACATGTGTCCTTATGAGAGCAAGGCAGAGGGAGATTAGACAAACAGAAGATGGGGAGGTGATGTGACCACAAGCCAAGGAACACTGGTAGCCACTGGAAGCTGGAAGAGGCAAAATAATTTGAAAAGTACCTAAACAGATGGACCACTACAGCCTTCAACAGTAAAACCTGCAAAGCTCGGAAAGCCATGAGGAAGGCGTAGAAGCTGACTTCCAGAGTCACCACATTATTTAACATGTTACCACATATCTAAATGTCGAATTTTCAACAAAATATCAAAAGATATACAAATAAACAGGAACACATGGCCCATTGAAAGAGGCAACATACCTGGACCAAAACCATCCCCAAGGAAGCCCAGGCATCAGATTTATTACATTAAGAGTTTAAAACAACTATCTTAATGATGTCCAAAGAGCTAAAGGAAACATGGACATAGAACTAAAGAAAGGAATTCAGAAAAACGATGTGTGAACAAAATAAGGATGTCAATAAAGAGGTAGAAATTATAAAAATGGATGGAATGGATTCTGGAGCTGAAAAGTGTAATAAATAAAATGAAATATTTACTACAGAAGTTCAACAGAAGAGTTGACCAGGCAGAAGAAAGAATCAGCAAACTTGAAGATACAACTGAACAATCTGAGTCTAAGGAGTAGAAAGAAGAAAGAAGAACATTGAAGATAGCCTGAGAGACCTCTAGGACGTCATCAAGCAGACCAGCATTTAAATCTGGGAGTCCCAGAAGAAGAAGAGAGAAAAGAGCAGAAGAATTTTTGGAAAAAATAGTGGTGGAACACTTCCTAAATTTTATGAAAGACTTGAATCTACAAATTCAACAACTCAGTGAATTACAAGTAAGATAAACTTTAAAGAGACCCACATGGGAACACATTATAATCAAATTGTCAAAAGCCAGGGACAGAAACTCTAGAAAGCAGCAAGAGAGAAGCAACTCCTCACATACAAGTGATCCTCAGTAAGACTGACAGCCATTCCTCATCAGAAACCATGGAGACCAGAAGGCAGTGGGAAGATATATTTGAAGTGTGGACAGAAAAAACTGTCCATCAGGAATTCTATATCCAGCAAAACTGCCCTTCAGAAATGAGGGAGCTATTAAGACATTCCCAGATAACAAAACCTGAAAGAGTTCATTACCACTAGACCTGCCCTGCAAGAAATGTTAATGGGAGGCCCGTGGGTTGAAATAAAAGGACACTAGACAGTTACTTGAAGCTTTACGAAGAAATAAAGAATTCAATGATGAAAAATACATGGGCAAATGTAAAAGCTAGTATTACTGTAATTTTGGTTTGTAACTCCACTTTTTATTTTCTACATGATTTAAAGGATAAATGCATAATGTAATTTATAGTTATTATATTTAAAAGGATGTAATTTGTGACAACAATAATGTAAATGGTGCTGTATAACAGTAGAGTTTTTAGATGCTATTGAAGTTAAGTTGGTATCAGTTCAAATCAGATTGTTATAACTTTATTATGGTAAAAATAATCCTCTTGGCAACAACAAAAGGCTACCAACAAAATATACACAAAAAGAAATTATAAAGAAATCAAAAGAGTTCAGTATTAAAAAAATCAACTAAATGCACTAAAATACAGTAATGGAGGTGATGAGGGACAAAAAGAAAGACATACAGTAAGTTAATAACAATGGCAGAAATTAAATCCTTCCCTTGTCAATAATTACTTTAGATGTAATGGGATAAACTTTCTAATCAAAAGGCAGAGATTGGCAGAATAGATTAAAAAAAAATCTACTGATATGTTGTCTACAAGAGACTCACTTTAGACCCAAGGAAACAAATAGATTGATGTGAAAGGACAGAAAAGGATGTTCCATGCAAAGAGTAACCATAAGAGCGCTGGGATGTCCATGCTATCACACAAAATAGACTTTAAATAAAATACTGTTAGGAGACAGAAGAAGCATTATATTTTGATAAAAGCATCAATTCCTCAAGACGCTGTAACAATTTTCAACATATACCTACCAAACAACAGAGGCCCAAAATGAAGCAAATAGCAACAGAACTGAAGAGAGAAATGGTGCTCCAATTATAGTTAGAGACTTCAATACATGACGTTCAATAATACATAAAACATCTAAACAGATCAATAAGGATATAGAGTGTTTGACTAAGACTATAAACCTACTAGACCTAGCAGGCATATGCAGAATACCCCACCAACGTCAGCAGAATACATATTTTTCTCAAGTACACATGGAATGTTCCCCAGGAGAGACCACATGTTAGGCCACAAAACAAATCTCAATAAACTGAACAGATTATAATCATACAAAGTATCTTCTCCAACCACAATGAAATGAATGTAGAGATGAAAACCAGAAGGACAACTGGAAAACTCACAAACATGTAGAAATTAAAAACATACTCCTCAGCAGCCAATGGGTAAAGAAGAAATCTCAAAAGAAATTAGAAAACATTTAAAGATGAATGAAAAGGAAAATCCAACATTTTAGAACCCATGAGATGTAGCAAAGGTAGTGGTCAGAGGGAAATTTACAGCCATAAATACCTACATTTAAAAAAAAATCTCAGAATCAATAATCTCACTTAATATATTGAGGTTCTAGAAAAAAAGATCAAACTAAACCCAAAGCTAGCAGCAGGAAGGAAATAATAAAGATTAGAGCAGAGATCAATAGAATAGAGTAGAAAACCAATAGACAAAATCAATAAAAACAAAACTTAGTTCTTTGAAAAATCAGCAAAATTGGTAAAAAAAAAATAGAAGATGGAAATAACTAAAATTAGAGATGAAAATGAGGATACCACTATGAAACATATGAAAATAAACATGACTAAAAGAGAATACTATGAACAATTTTGTGCCAAAAATTAGATAAACTAGATGAAATAAACTCATTCCTTGAAAAATGTAAATTACCTGACTGATTACCTGACTGAAAAAAAAAAAACTACCCCCAATTAAAAAACAGAATAAATAAAGCTAATTACTCCCTCCCCCAAAATGGGTAAAGGACTTCAATAGACATTTTTCCAAGATGATGAAGATTTATGGATGGTCAATAAACAAATGGAATGATTGTCAGCATCATAATCATTAGGGGAATACAAATCAAAACCATAATGAGATACCCACTAGAATGGCTACTATAAAAAAATGGAAATTAGCAAGTGTTGGGGAAGATATGGAGAAACTGGAACCTCATACATTGCCAAAGGAATGCACTTTGATCATTGTCAAGAAGCTAAACAGAATTACCTTATGACTAAGCAATTTTACTCCTAAGTATATTTCCAAAGGAATTGAAAGCAGGGCTCCAACAGACATTTGTATGCCAGTGTTCATTGCAGCATTTTTCACATTAGCCAAAATGTGGAAACAACCACGTGCCCATAAATAGATGAATGGATAAACTGTGATACATACATATAATGGAATATACATACATACAATGATATATACATACAATTATTCATCCATAAAAAGGAATCAAGTTCTGATACATCCTGCAGCATAAATGGGTCTTAAAAACGTTATGTTAAGTGAAATAACCCGGATACAAAAGGACAAATACTTGATTCCACCTATATGAAATGCCTAGAACAGGCAAATTCAGAAACAGAAAGCAGATTAGGGGTTAATAGAGATGGGGGAAAGGGGAGTTATTGCTCAATGGGTACACACTTTCTGTTTGAGATAATAAAAGGTTTTAGAAATGGAAGGTGGTGATGTTTGCTCAACATTGTGAATGTACCTACGGCTGTTGAATGTACAGTTAAAAATAGTTAAAATGGCAAAATTTATGTTACATATATTTGACCACAATTTAAAACATTAATGTAATGTACCAATACCCATTGAATTGTATACCCTAAAGGGGTGAATTGTGTGGTACGTAGGTTATACTCGATTAAGCTGTTTAAGAAAAACAATGACACCATTTATGTTGCCCACGAACCTACAATTGGGCAGGGCTCAGTGGGGACAGGTCATCTCTACTCACAGGCGTTGACCTGGCAGGTTGAACGAGGTTGGAATCGTGCTCACTCACATTTCTGCTGGTTGATGCTGACTGCTTAGCTGGGGCCAGGGCTACACTGTAGCCGTTCCATGTGCCTTCCTCATAGTACAGTGATGGCATCCCAAAAGAAAGATGTAGGCAGAAACTATCACTTATTCTGGACTGACCTTGGAAGTCAAGGAGTGTTACTCCTGCTGCCTTCTCTTTGTAGAAGTCAGTCACTAAAGGTGACCCACATGCAAGCATAGGGTCATTAGACTCCATCTGTTGATGGGAGGAGCATCCAAAGATCTTGTCGGCATCTTTTAAAACCCCCACAGATTGCCCTCTATTCTCATATGCTTTGACATTCTTTCCACATGAGAAATAGATTCACTCCCTCTCAAGACCTTTCAAAAGTCTCGTATAATAAGGCATTTGGCTGGGGGTTGGTGTCTGTGATCTCCACGTCAAAGTCAGGTGCAGGTGAAGGTGAGGCTCCTCAGATGTGTCTCCTTGAGCCCAGCTTCTCAAGTACAGTTTCCCTTGATGATCTGAACACCTGTGCACTGATGAGTTGGGCTGTCAACCGCCATGATCCCAGCCTACGATGGTGGGCGGGGCGGGATAACTGCTAAAGACCCTTGTTCACAAAGCGGGGCGTGGGTGGCATACAGCAGCCGCCGGTGCAGAGCAGTTCTGAAGTCCAGCTCTTGTCAGCTCCTTGATTAGTGTTTAGCCCTACTGCCTGGAAATGATCTCCTGTGGCTCTGACCTGTGGGCTCTTGGCTCTACACTCCAGGTCATCCTTCCTTCTCCCTAAGAAGTAGCCTGAGTTTGTAGCTGGCTTTCCACTCATACCAGTTGGGTGGCCCAAATGCTTTTTCTTGTTTTTTTTTTTTTTTTTTTCATTTTGCACTTTGTCTCTTTTTCCAAATGGGCATAATTCTTTTTTTAAAACATTTTGGGTTTTTTATGAATCAATCTGTAATCTCCATCAGACAGAAGCTATACCCACAAATCTCTTCAAGGTGAGCATCCTTTTTCAGGCTTCCTGGAAGGCTTGGAGGAGTTGGGGTCATTCTCCTCAGAGTCTTAAAGGGCTGTGTGACTTTTTGAAAGGATCTGTGATGCATTTCTTTAAATCTTTCTGAGCTCTTAAAAAGGGTTTTACGGTTTATGTCCTTGGTTGGCTTCCTCGTTTGACCGTATCTTCCGGACAGCTCTCTGGATCTGATCTTTGCCTAGAAGCCATTTCTCAATCTTAATGTTGTTTGTCCTCTGGAGAGGCTGGAAATGAGAAATAATTTGAATTTCCAGCCCAGCAAGTCCTGACTCCTTTATACTCATAATTATTTCTTCGGCTTATTTCTCTCTCCTGACATTAGACTGTGGGTAGTGAGAAGCCACCAGGTGGTCCCTTCAGTGCCCTGCCTGGAAGTCTCCCTAGCCAGACCACCCAGCTCAATAGGGGCATGTTCTGTTTTCCACCTCAGGTGACGGTGTTTCTAAACTTTCAGCTGCTGAACAAGGGTCCTTTTTTCCAGTTTCCAGTAACATTTTTCTTTCTTTAAGTCCTCACCAGTAGCCTCCTCGAGATCAATCATACTTCTCCTAACCATCTTCTTCAAGGCCCTTCCAACTTCCCACCAGCCCCAAATCTATTGCCACATGTTTGGGGCTTTGTTGTGGCAGTGCTCACTGTGGCACCAAAATCTGTGCCTGTTAGCTAGTGCTGCATAACAAACTTCCCCCAAGCTTAGTAGCTTATCAAAATGACATTAATTGTGCTAAAAAATCTACCATTTGAAGCAGTCTCAGTAGAGGTAGCCCTTCTTTGCTCCATTTGTGTAACTGGGGCCTGGGGTCATCTGAGCTCTCACTTTCCCATCAGGCAGGTGGCACCGGCTGTCCGCTGGGGCTCAGAGAGGGCTGTGGCTGGAACAGCTATTCGTGGCTTTTCCATGGGGCTGCTCAGCTTCCTCACAATGTGATGGTGAATGTAGTGGGAAAGAGAGAGACAGAGAGAGAAAGGGAGAGAGGGAGAGAGAGAGAGGAAGCTCTATCATCTTTTTTTTTTTTTTAATAGTTTTTTAAATTGAAGTATAGTTGATTTACAACGTTCTGTTAGTTTCTGGTGTACAGCATAGTGATATAGTTAATTAATTTAATATCACCAGAATCTCTTTTATCAATATTTTTGGTTTTAACCAGTACCAGGAATTATCTCTGAAACTGGAAATAGAGTACCTTAGTATGAGACCTAGAGATTTCAGTTTTCAATCAGAAATACAACACATGCAAATTTGGTGTAAAATGTAAGCTCCAAAAAGCAATATAATTTATAGTTAATGTTAATAGAAGAAGTAAGGAAAAACCAAAAAATAAAATGATAATATTAACTACACTTTGAGCTATAACGTTTTTTTAAAAGAATGATTGAGAGCAACATAGGCATTTCTAAATGAGGGATGTTAAAAATATACAAGAAGATTATGATAAAAACACCAGACAGAGTTCATTCGTTCGGCCAGGGAACACTGACCGAATGCCTGAACTCTGCTGGACCGAGGGAAGTGCGGTGGATCACACAGTCCGTCCTTTCCCAAACCTGCTCTCGCAGATTGAATTGAAGTTGCCTCTATTTAGAGATTTTCCAGAGGTTGGTCCTCATCCTCCCAGGGAAACAATATAACCTCTGATTTATCTCTGACTGTGGCCATGTCTGGGCGGGCTTCGAGGGTTAGACTCAGAAAGCGTTGAATCCATCAGCGAGTTATTATGTATATAATGTGAGGCTGATTGGCCCATGTCCTGTCTCTGAATTGATGGACTGATGAATTCAACTGGCAGAATCAGCTCTTCTATTTCTACATGAAGTGACAATTAGAAACAATTTACTCTTATTCAACCAGGGAGAGTCAGTAGTTTGAAACACCTTCGGGAACTGTGAAGAATTTTAACAAGTGTTTATTTACGTATTTAGTTTTAATTCTATGTATTTTTAGTTGAGGTAGAATTGACTTTTGATGAGCGGTGAAGTGTCTGCTAACCCGCTCAGCAGGCAGAACAGAGTCCCAGGACAAGGGGAGGAGACCCCAGGGCAGTGTGGTGGCTGTGCCCTCTCGTCCTGTCATCCATCCTTGGATCCCAGTTTGCTCCTGGATCAGCTAGGAATGATAACACCTGTGCTCCTGCTGTGTGGGTGAAAGGCTAACTGGGGTCACGAGGTACGTGAGGTACCTACCGGGTGCCTGGTGCGCAGGTATTGATGGATTATTTGTTCTCTTCTTTCTTTGCCCACCCCTCAGCCTCATCCCCCCCTCCCGGGTACCACACATTAGAAAATGCAGTGTCATGGGGGAGGGTACAGCTCAGTGGTAGAGCGTGTGCTTAGCATGCATGAGGTCCTGGGTTCAATCCCCAGTACTTGGATTAAAATAAATAAATAAACCTAATTACCTCCTCTGCCCCCCCCCCCAAAAAAAACGAAAAAGAAAAAAAGAAAGAAAACACGATGTAAAGTGTGACTGCGTCTGCATAATCTCTCTGCCTGCAGTTAGCATCAAAAGCATGCGGAAAATCAGGTAGGATGGTTTGGCTTCTTTTTTTCTGTTCAGCCATAAGCAGCTTATTTGCACATAGCTTGATTTCTTTCAAGCTGCAAAAAAATTCAGTATCGAGGGAAAGCCCTGTGTTTTAAAACATGCAAATGATTGTGAGGCATTTAGAGCTGAACTCCTTCGCATCTCCAGCGGCAGTTTTCCTTCTCTGCAGTCTCCAGTTCGTGACCTTAAGTCTCTCCTTCTCGGCTTCATTCTCCGTGGCCTGACATTGGATGACATTGAGAACATGAAGGGGAAACTCTGCTTAGGCTTTGAAAGAGCTGGTTTTCTGGGTTTGGCAGGTGGATGGAAAGAAATGGAAAAGGCAGAAAACGAGACATAAATGGAGCAGTGCTGAAGACGAGAGTGAAGAAGAAGAGACAGACGAGAGACAGGTCCTCGTTCTAGTCATTTTTCTATTGGTCTCTGCTGTTTTGTGACCTGCAGCCTCACGGGCAGAGAGGGTGAAGCTGCAGTTCCTAGACAACGACTTGATCCATTTGACACGGTCACTTACAGACGTGGCATCCATGTCCTCTGCATAAAAGCAATGACATGGTGCCCCTTTTCTTTCGTAGGGCGTCCTGCACTGTGTGATACATCATTGGACAGATCATTTTTTTTATGAACTGTCCAGGCACTTAATTAAATCTTGCATCCCCTCTAATAGAAAATTGACAGCAAACAGTACTACCAGCACATTCTGGAGGACAGAGACACACCGGAAGAAAACGGGTGGCTGTTCCCTCCGGGTTTCACAAGTCTGCAGCCCAGCTTCTGCTGCCCCATCTGCCTGGTGCCCCTGCTCCCATGTCCACGGGGGCCGAAAGCATGGCGTGAACGCAGCTGCTCCGGACGCCCTGCCTTTGGGAGCTTCCTTGTGACCTTCCTTTAAAAAAAGTTATCCAGGGAATTTGGAATAAGTTTTCTATAAGACTTGGAAACCAAAACCTTTATGGTATATAAATATCTGAAGGTTTCCCGGGGTCTTCAGTCAGAAGGAGGCAGACACTCTGCAGGATGAAAGGACATCCCCTGGGTGGTGGGTGGGAAGTTCTAGGAGGGGCCATTTGTCTTTGCATTGGTGCCAGTTTGCTGGGCGTCATGACCAGGAGCCTTGACACAGTGTTTTTTTTTTTTTAATTTAAAAACTAAAAAAATTGAAGTATAGTTGATTTACAATGCTGTGTTAATTTCTAGTGTACAGCACAGTGATTCAGTTCTACATATACACACATATATTCTTTTTCATTATAGGTCACTACAAGATACTGGATGTAGTTCCCAGGGCTACACAATAGGACCTTGTTGTTTACTTTATATATAGTAGTTTTGCTGTTTTTCTGCTCAAATTTGTTTGCAAACAAATTATTGTCATCGCAGCAGCTGGAATACCTTGAAGGAAGTAGTTTAATGCCCTTCAAGTGTAAGAGGAATCAGAAAGCCCATGGCAGAGGGGCTTTTTAATATGTCATAGCAGACAAAGTTATTTTCTGTCACGGCAGTGGCTTGGGTAGAATGACCTTTACCCGTCGATGACAGTGATGTAGGAGAAAGGACAGTTTTCCACTTGACCTTTATTCAACGTGCCAGCTTGTCTCCTGACACAAACTGTGTTACAACTGACGGGCTTGAGACAACGCTAAGCCAGCACAAGCTTATGGTTTGGAAGGAGGTGGGCACCGAGGCAGCCCGTTAGCTGTGGGACATGGTGACTTTCTCATCCCCGGGGGTGGCTTCGAATGACTGCTCCCCGAGTCACTGCCAGAGCGCTGCCACGTGTAATTGGTCCCTCTGGGAGCTTGTTTTTAGTGAGGTTCGTTAAGAATAAATTGTTGTTGCCGTGGACTTGAGCACTCTGTGTTCCTGTGACTTTCTGTCTTTGTTAGCTCTCTTCCTCTCTTTGCCAGAACGTCCCAGGATGGTTTTTCTCATCATCTCCATAGCTTCATTTTTGCCTTTCCCTACACTGTACTCTTTTCCTTTAGTTTTCTACCATTGAAGGAGGAGACGGTGAACTTCTCAAGTTTGCGTCTCCTGTAGGCGGCAGTGGGGCAGAGGGGTTCTGGGGGGCATAGGTTCAGCCTTGCGGGTTTTGGGGGGGAGGTGACTGAGAATCAGTCAGCTCATTCTGGTACTGACTGCATGGATAACCACAGGTAATCAGCTTCACCTCTTCTGGAAGCCAGTGGGAGGATTACAGTTTTTTCTTTTTCTTTTCGAATATATTTTTGGTTTTATTTATTTGTTTTTCTTTTGGGGGGAGGTAATTAGGTTAATTAATTTTTTTTGTTGTTGGAGGGACTGGGGATTGAACCCAGGACCTCGTGCATGCCAAGCACATGCTCTACCACTGAGCTATATCTCCCCCACCCCTCGCCGGGAGGGTTAAATTTTTGTTTGGAGTGGGTGGCTGCATTGGTCCCGATCATGCAAATTAAAAATGGAAAAGGAGCGTGTCATTCTGGAACTTTTTCCAGAGCCAAGATCTATTGGATGTGAGAAATCACCTCATCGTCTGCTGAAGGGGCACCATAACATCCACCCTGTCCACTCTGTGGGGCCACGAGAGAGACAAACGGAAAAAGACACAAAAGAAAAGCGTGCTGATTGAATTAACTTTGCCGTGTTAGCTAAGCCCGTCTCTGGCTGGGAAGCTGTGGATAATGGTCTTTGCTTGTTAATCTTTCCCACACTACAAATGGAAAAAAGAAAAAAAAAAGAAAAAGGAAAAAGATTTTAAGAGAGAAAAAAATTAGAAGGAAGTACTGAAAAATGCTTTGGAACGTTAGAGATCTGTTAAAACCATTAGTACTACAGCTGAGGATTTGGTCTCATGTTCCAAGTAAGTGAATCTTACTGAGATTAATATTTTATTCACATCTGTGGAATCACAAATTCACTCACTTTTTTTCTTTAATGGAGGTGCTGGGGATTGAACCCAGGACCTCATGCATACTAAGCATGCGCTCTACCACTGAGCTGTACCCTTCCCACTCCTTACTAGCATCTTTGAAATGAGTCTGTCTCTACCAAACAGGGGATGAAGATGCTAACCTCTTGTTGTTCTTAAAGACCCTGTGCCATGAAATATTCACTTACGTCACATGAACTTGGGATAGCAACAAAAACTAGGCAACTTGGAGCTGGCAGTATTTACAGCTCCTCAACACTGTTGAATCTGTGTATTTTCTTCAGAATGCCAAAAGGATGTGATTTTCGAGCTGTGTTCTGAGAGGGTCCCAGGAATGCCTTGGGGGAGGCTGGAAGAGGGTACCATCCAGAGTGCCTCGGCTTTATCTGTTCTTAGGTCTCCTGAAAGGTTTCATCTCAAAAAGGGTTCCGTTGCTAAAAAGTCAAAGCAAAAACACCAAACCAAACCAAAGCAAAAAAACCAAGCAGTAAACAAAAGCACTTGAAAAGCCCTGCGGTGAAGGCTTAAAGGTGATACCTCAACAGCCCTGAAAGCTTGTTGAGAGGAAGGACGAGATTCCTTCTGCATCTCGGTTTCTTTTTCATATTTAATAGAAGCTTGACATTTGAGGTGCCCAAAAACACAGGAGGCTGGCTGGAGGGGTTCAGCCTAGAAGGATGATGGCATCTGACTCTATCTGAGTCCTGAACGGGGAGGGCAGGACTGCCAAGTGTGCTTTGCTGTGAAACAAATCTGTCCGGTTGTCCCCCCAGCACAAGTGCTTCCCGTGGGCTCTTACGAGGCTGGTTTTCCAGCATAAACAGCAGTGAGCTTCGAACACTGTTCATTCCCCGTCAAGGATGTTATTCCGTGTCCATGCCATTTAGAGGGATTCATTTTCTTCTCGGCAGCTGGAGCCAATTCCTTTGGATCTCCCGTGCAAGCCTCAACATCCTGTACCGAAGTCCTATTAAGGACACTTCCAGAACTTAAATAAAACAAAAACAAAGAGATGCACACAGAGCCAGCCGTTACTCCTTTAGACAAAAGAAAAAGGATTTAGATGGAAGGAGACACGTTTAAGATCAGGGTGGCACCCTGGTCCTCTCTCTCTCTGTCTCTTTCAAAACAGCAGTTGTTTGGATGCTGGCTGTGGGCCCGACAAACGTCAACTGGGCATTTCTGCCCACCCTAAGACTTCTCCCTCTAATGTTCCAGCCCCCCATTATGGCGTGAAAAACCACTGTTGTTCAACATCTGTGTTTGGACACTTAGCTTTATTCCATTCCATTCCATTCCATTCCATTCCATTCCATTCCATGTATTATTGTAATTATTTTATTTGGGGGGAGGTAATTAGGTTTATTTTTAGAGGAGGTACTGGGGATTGAACCCAGCACCTCATGAATGCTTAGCATGTGCTCTACCACATGCACTATACCCTCCCCCCCAGACAGTTAGATTTTTATAGGGAAACTCCCCCTGCCTTAAAAATGAATGGAAAAATATGTCATGATTAACGTGTTAACAGGAGTTGAATTTTGGGATCTTTGGGACCATGATAAAGCGCTCTTTCTCCCCCTGGTGGCAGTGTGTGCTAATTGCAGGCAGAATATCTGGGCAGGAAGTCCCTTGCCCTGCAAATGCAGGTCTGCAAGGTGATGACCATCTAAAACCTGCCTCTTCTAGAAGTTTTGCTGTGAGATCAGATGCACTGGCCCCTTACTCTTTTAGTGGAACTTATTTCTGGTCCAGTTGAAAGGAGAGACCTTCCTTCTCACACTTCCATCAAAGGCCAGATGTCTTACAACACGATGACTACATCAGAATTCAGTCATAGTTGACCCAGAGCAGACATTCTAAAATATTGTTCCCATTCTGGTTTATCACTGATGTCTGCAAGATAATAAAATGAATGAACATGTAGCAAAAGATGACCAGTGGGAAATAGAGCTGCTTTTTTTCTCTCTCTCTTCTTCATGGCCGCCAGTGTTCCTCTCTATAATTTTATCCTGCCCAGGTATTTCTGCTTGTGGATATTGTTGGTGATGCATATGATGGAATTTAGTACATTAGTGTGTCCTGATGTCCCTCAAAGGGCCTCATGACTTCCAGGTGGTTCAGAACCACTGGTACCTGGGGAGCTAAAGGCAGCCTGTACTGCCTACATGTGCACAGTTTACTTTATGATAAAGGATGCAGAGAGCAGGACTGCCACGGGCCAGATTTCAGTCTTCCAGGTGTTGGGCCACATACGGTGAGTTTTAAAGAGATGCCCTTTGAGCTGAATTAAATCTGAATCAAATCAACAAGTTGGACCATCACAATAGTCTCTCTGAATTTTTTTTTTTTTAACTGTTTCTAACATGTCTCTTTCCGAACCATTCACAGGCATTCTTCTCTGGCCATTTCACAACAAGCCAGTGGCCCAAGTTGGGTAAATATTATTATTCTCATAATATAAGATGAGGAAACTGAGTCTTAGAGGAATTGAATAATCCCAAGATGACAAAGATGGTCCCAGTGAACCCCAGACTGAAATCTGAGTCTTCTGGTCCTTAAGCAAATAAATCATTTAAAATATTTGATTTTCTTCTTACACTAGAAGATCTTATGTAGAGAGAAAGAGAAGAATCACAGCACTCCCCTATAAATAAATTGTTTATTTGATCATTTGACATATATAATCATAGAGATAAACGTCATAGATTTATATTATCCTGAAGCTAAATAGCTACATTCTTAGCTACTTAGCTTCAGGATAATATAAATCTATGACGTTTATCTTTAATATTCTAGCTCTCGGGATTATAAAGCCTGTTCTTAGAGTCTGCACGCAGCCACCCTGACTCATTCCATAAATACCAAGTGCCTTTTGTAGCACACGCTGCTTTAGTACTGGGGACACAGCCATCAATCAACAAGGTGACATTGTCTTTTGCCTTTAGGGGCCTCCAGTTCAGTCCTCCTGCTCCTGGTCAGCACCTGCCAGGAGTTCCCATCTGGGTCCAGGAGTTAGACTTCTCCACCAAGGAAGGGTCACTGAGCTGTCAACTACTCTTATGGTTGGAGCTCAAGGGTTTGGAAGCTCTCTTCTTGGAGCTCTGCTTGACGGCTGGGAACCACATGCCTCGTGTTACCACATGGGAAATTTAGTTGGTTCCAAGGGACTCGAGATGTTTTTTGTACCTGCTTCCTGTTACTGTTGCATTCCTGCCTTGGGAAAATGTTCCTAGTAACTCCAGTTTTATTTCTAAATTCTGCCAGGTATCTAAGGACTCTGTGAAGATGCTTCTAATTTTTTTTAAATTGAAGTATAGTTGATTTACAATGTTGTGTTAGTTTCTGGTGTACAGCATAGTGATTCAGTTAAGCATATTTATTCCTTTTCATATTCTTTTTCATTATAGGCCATTACAAGATATTGAATAGAATTCCCTGTGCTATACAGTAGGACCTTGTTGTTTATCTGTTTTATATCTAGGAGTGTGTATATGTTGATCCCAAACTCCTAATTCATCCCTCCCTGCCTTTCCCCTTGGTAACCAGAATTTTGTTTCTATCTCTGTGAGTTTGTTTCTGTTTTATAAATAAGTTCATTTGCCTCATTTTTTTGTATTCCATATATAAGTGATATCATATGATATTTGTCTTTCTCTGTCTGACTTACTTCACTTAGTATGATAGTCTCTACATCCATCCATGTTGCTGCAAAAGGCATTATTTCATTCCTTTTTATGGCTCAGTAGTATTCCATTGTGTGTGTATATATATATATATACCACAGCTTCTTTATCCACTTATGTCTTGATGGACGTTTAGGTCGCTTCTATGTCTTTGTTATTGTAAATAGTGCTGCTGTGAACATTGGGGTGCGTGTATCTTTTTGAATGAGAGTTTTCTCCAGATACATGCCCAGGAGTGGGATTGCTGGATCATATGGTAAGTCTATTTTTAGTTTTTTAAGGAATCCCCAAGCTGTTTTCCATAGTGGCTGTACCAGTTTACATTCCCACCCACAGTGTAGGAGGGTTCCCTTTTCTCCACACCCTCTCCAGCATTTATCATTTGTAGACTTTTCAGTGATGGCCATTCTGACTGGTGTGAGGTGATATCTCAGTGTAGTTTTGATCTGCATTTCTCTGACAATTAGCAATGCTGAGCATTTTTCCACTTCCCTATTGGCCATTCGTATGTCTTCATTAGAGAATTGCTTTTTAGGTGTTCTGTCCATTTTTGGATTGGGTGGCTTGTTTTTTTGATATTGAGCTGTATGAGCTGTTTGTGTATTTTGGAAATTAATCCCTTGGTGGTCGACGATGCTTTTAAAACTGGTTCTACAGAGCCTTCTAAGTCCTATAACTTCTCCTTACTATTTACAGAGGCATTGCTTGAATCCAGTGGACCCGCAGGTCATTTTTATCACTGGCTGCTGTTTTGTGATTTCTCTCCATTAACATCGCCTTTGATTCGAAGGTCACTGTTTTATTTGTATTGTGGTGCTTCAGCCAAAAGAAAACAGCTTAATTCTAGTTTGTTCCAAGAAACTAATATTCTCGCATGCTTTATTCCTCCTGATTGGATTTCAGCCTAACTGGAATGGCTCAGACCAATGGAAATAACTGATTTAATCTTCTTAGTTTTATTTTGGTGGAATATGCCATTTTATGTAGATCCTTTTATGCCATTCAAAGAATTTAAGCTGTTCATGTTGCCATGTCTTTAGCCAGAGATCAATTTAGTGCAATCCTCTTGGCACTGAGTGTGACACTGGTGGGTTCCAATTGTCCACTGCAGAAAAGGATAGACACATTAATGTGGTTTGCATTATATATATATTTTTTTGCTTCAAGATATTTCTTTCTACATTTTATTGAGTTATAGTCAGTTTACAATGTTGTGTCAATTTCCAGTGTAGAGCACAATTTTTCAGTTATAGTTTGCATTATATTTTTAAAGTAATGACAGTAATGTGTTTAAAGACGTTCTACACAAAACAATGATGCCTCACAGGATTCCAGGTTACAGCGATGACTAGTAAGAGGGTGAGAGAACCTCTGATTGTTGAGCAGGGACAAGCAGACGTATATTTTGCATGAAAACAACAGCAGAGCAAATTCCTCACGAAAAGTCTGTTCGTAGGAACTAATTGAATGCTGTGTCCAGTGTAATCGTGAAAATGGAGTGCCACCAGAACCACCGGAGAGAGATAATGACGAGGCATTTGAACACTTTCATTTGTATGATTTCTTAAAAATAGCCTCCACGCCAATCGTATGTTCCCTTGCCTGAGAGGGGCATCGATCTGTCAAATGGTTCCCACACCTGTTAACAGAGGTGGAGAAAGAGAAGGAGGCCCGTGAAGGAGACACTCAGACGTGACCATTTGGATTGTCAATGGTGTCATTCTACGAGAGACCCAGGAATCACTGACCAAATCTTTAAGTTATATGATTGCCTTCCAGAGATTTCCCACACATAGCCCCGTTGGTGTGGTCAGTCAGCTACAAAGCACCGTTCTCACTTTTCTCTTAACTAGACTATATCTAATAAACTTCAGTACTCAGTCTACAGACTTGTTCCGTTGATCAGCTAAGTGAGTTAGTAATTGCCTAAGTGATTAAGCCATTTTGATGATGACTGGTCGTATATCTAAATTCAATTAAAATGAAGGGCATAAAAAATGATTTTGTGTAGGAGGATCCGCCACTACATTTCAAACAAGAGTTTCTTTTGGGGCTCACAAATTTTTAAATGACTGAAAAAAACCAAATCACACCCAACCGTGTTTGACTTTGTAATCCGTGCGAATTGGCCCCAGGAAGGGACGCTGCTGGCTATTGCCTGAATGAATCAGCTATAATTGCCTTTTGTTTCTAAAAATGGAATATTTTTTGAGAGGTTGGAGAAGTCTAGTTATTTTTTTTTAATTTGTTTTCTTAAAAAATTTTTTTTCTTTTTCAGTTTTATTAGGTAGACTTATTACAGTTTGACTGCACATATACATTATATTGCATGTAAATACATATATACAATATACCACAATTATTTTTAGTTTATGTATGTGTACTGATCATTGTTTCTAAGAACAGATTAGAGCTTTAGCTTTTTAAACTTACATAGTTATCAAAGGAATAAAGCCAACTGCAAAATAAGAATTAACAGAATGCAGTAATCCAATCATAAAGGACAGTCAGATGTGCTCACACATATTCAAGAAACCATCTAATCATCTAAGTTATAAATAATAAGTAGTTCATTTGTGTCCTTATTTTATTTTATTTTACTTTATTTTAGATTCCACATATAAGTGATATATGGCATTAAAATGGAATTTTTAAACTAGTCATTAAGGCAGTATGTGATCATTGTGAAAACATTGAGAAAGTTTAGAAATATAAATAAAAGAAAAAAATGGCCTTTATTCTCATGATGAAGTGATAGCCACTGTTAATATTTTGGGGTGTGCTCTTTTTAACTCTTTTTTTGTGCTGCTAAGTGGCTTTTCCTCTGTGGTCCTGTCTTTTGGGTTTGCTACATCATAGCTCTTTGGAAATGATCTGAAGAAGGTTCTTCCACCTTGTGCTTTCAACTCGTATCTCCCAATAAGCAGCTGGAGAGTAGGGTGGGTCTGTCTCCCTGATGCACTGAGCAGGGGTGAGGCAGTGGTGATAGGAGTTGGGGCAGGGCTGGTGCTGACGCTGGTCGTAAAGGAGCTGGTGGAGGGGATGCTGGAAGTGGTCAGCATGCTGGTGGGGCAAGTCCCATGGCTTGTAAACAGAGACGTGGACAACTGACAGTTGCCAATGGAAATTCAGCCACCGCAGATCCTGAACAATGAAAACGAATCACATATATGCAGTTTTCCACAGCATCTGTGAAAACCTACCATAGAGAAAAATTTTGTAGTTCTGGAAATCTGAGGCTTTAATAAGAAAGTAACCAAAATCCCATTGATCAGTTACTTCCCTAGGATATTTGGTGATTGACATTCGGTGAAAGAAACATTTTCTTAGCTTTAAAGATTCAGCTTAAAGCTGAATTTAGCTTTAAGAGTTGAGGCAAAACCCCAGTGTTCATAGCAGCACTATTTACATTAGCCAAGACATGGAATCAACCTAAATGTTCATTGATAGATGACTGGATACAGAAGATGAGGTACAAATATACAATGGAATACTACTCAGCCGTAAAAAAGAATAAAATAATGCCATCTGTAGCAACACAGATGGACCTAGAGATGATCACACTAAGTGAAGTAAGTCAGACAGACAAAGACAAATATATCTGGAATCTAAAAAAATGACACAAATGAACTTATTTATAAAGCAGAAACAGACTCACAGACATAGAAAACAATCTTACGGTTACCAAAGGGGAAAGGCGGGGAGGGATAAATTAGGAGTTTTGGGGTTAGCAGATACAAACTAGTACACATAAAAGATACAGCAAAGTCCTACTGTAGAGCACTGGGAACTATATTCAGTAGCTTGTAATAACCTGTAATGAAAAAGAATCTGGAAAAGAATATGTATATTTATATATAACTGAATCACTGCGCTGTACACAACTTGTAAATCAACTATACTTCAATTAAAAAAAAAAAGAAGTGAGGCAAAAGCATTTTGGAGTGACCCATAGCCAAGCCACCCTTTCAGAAGCTCATGATCCTGAGGAATTTTGTGTGTTTTCTGATGTGTCTGAAGACTGCAACTTGAAGCATTGGCTGGAAGCCAGTTGACAGCATTTGTGTGCATGAATGTGCATGCACACACACACACACACACACACACACACACACAGAACTTGTTAGTCTTATGACACACCCAAGACCTGGGGAAGAAACTGGAGGTTGCATTCCTTTTGCTGTTTTGACCACTCTCAATTCATTTTGCCTGGTAAATTTTTGCTGAAGAACAACAGGTGCTTGAAACTTAATAGTCTACACAAATATTTCAGAACAAATCAACAAATATGTTCTGAGAACAAGATGACAGGCTAAGTTTTTGGCAGGCAAGCACCACGGTGAAATGATTGCTTGTTCTGGAAGTTTTTGTATCTCCCCCAAATGTTTGTTTTTCCCCTGATACCACAACCAAAGGGATTTTTTTAGTCTTCTTTCCACACAGCGGTGAGCTTAAACTATAACATTTCTGGAAATCCTCTTTGGCACACACTGAAAAGACCTATGACCCAGGGAGACCAAGCCTACCCTAAGCAGTTTAGCATTAAGAACGCGAGGAAACCAAATCTCCATTTTTTATGCAGAAATCAAAGAGTGATATAAGTCACCAGTAGGCTTTTTTAAAAATAGGATACTTCTCTAAATCATAAACAGCTCAAGGTTTTACAGGTGATTTTATAAGAAGTGGAATGGAGAAAAAGTCACCCAGAATCACACAGCTGATGGCCAAAACTCTCAGTTCTCCCCAGCTTTGTAGAAAAACATATTTATAATCATAAAACACAGATACTATATGCATATAATTTTGTATCCCGTTTTTCTCTTATAATTTGAGAATATTTGCTCAGAATTTTTCTAATTTTTTTGACTTGCTACATACCATTCCACGTGAGTGGATATACCATAATTCATTTCAATATTCCCCTAGAATTCGATTTGAGGCTGTTTCCTCTTTTTTAAAAAAATTGCAGTATAGTTGATTTCCAATGTTGTGTTAATTTCTGGTGTACGTCATAATGATTGAGTTATACATATATATTCCTTTTCGTATTCTTTTTCATTTGTTTCCACCTTTGTCAGTTTTTTTGTTTGTTTTGGCTACTGAATGCTTTTTGTGAGAAAGGTGATTCAGGTGGAAAAATGTGTTGACAGAGTTGTTTGCATTTTTATAGTGCATTTGGGTCTGTATTTCGGGGTATGGGGTAAATTATAGAATGTGATCTTCCCCATAGGATACAGAGGCCCACAGGTTTTGGAATCAGACAGACCTTGGCTTTATTTCTGAATCCACAGAGCTGGGTAACTAACCCAGACCAAAATCTTAAACTTTCCACGAGCCTCGGTCTTTTGATCTGCAAAGTGGGGACAACCACGCATGTCTCCTTCATGACGTCATTGTGAGGATAACATGATGGATAGACAGCCAGGTGCTTGGCACATAGCAGTGCTTGCGACATGAGTGTTATCTTCCTGTGTCTACAGCGTTCTTCATCCAAATATAAACGTTAATTTCTTTAGTCATCGTTTACGCAGTACCTACTGTGTGTGCCTGGTGCCGAGCTGCATCAGCGAGACAGAGATGCATAAGGCTCAGTCCCTGCCCAGTGTATCCCGTGGTCTCCAGGGACCCAAACAAATGAATAGACAGATGGGATCCCTGTGTGATGGGGAAATACTACGGGAGCACACGCTGCTTCAGGGATGCTTCCTGGGAAATCTAATAGGAAAAGCCCAGAGTCTGGCGCCAGAAGAGCTCAAGATTCAAATTCTGACTTTGCCATTTACTCATTCTGAGGCTTTGGGCAAATTCCTTAACGTCTCCGCATTTTAGGTTCTGCATTTGTATTCCTACTCTCCAAGTTACTGGGAAGCTCAGAAGTGATGTCTGTGTGGGGCCGGGCATGTAATAAATGCTCAAAAATGACGATTATGCTGAAAGTCTTCCGTGCCCCAGTAGTGGCTGATTTTTATGATAATGAGTCCAGCAAATTCCAACAGACTGAAAGTCAGAAACTAGCTCAGGTTAGTCTGAAATACGTTTTATCACAGTCTTATTCTTTGTAAACTGGTCATCCCAGGAGGGGTATGGTAATGTGGAGTTGTTAACAATATTCGGCTCTCAGTGAATAGCGTTTCTTGGCTATTATGGAAGAACCAAGAAAAATGACTTAGGCAGACACTGATTGCTTCCTAGCTTTAAAGGGCCTCCTTAGAAGGTAGAAAACAGAAAATGGTTTGCACCATATAGTCTATCATCCCACGGAGAGAGCGAGGCAGTAGGAGTTAAATCTCTTTGGCAGGAAGGCTTCATGCGTGAGGATTTCTTGCTGCTGTGTAAATGCTTGCTTATTCATAGACGTAGAAAGTATGCTTCTTTCACTCTGTTTCTGTGTTGTAGCCGGAATAATAGGCACTTACTTAGGACTGATGTGCTGAGGAATAGCAGATGAACACTGACCCTCAATTAAACGTTAATAAATATTTTGTAGCGGCATCCAAAAATGCATTTGCTTGATCCAAAATGGAATGAGCTGAGGGTTAAAATTTTTATTGCTGAGGTCCTACAAATAAAGTGTGTTCGATTGGTAAATTAAATATTTAGTATCATTTAGAACATATTATTTAATGTATCATTTTGCTCGGTTTTCGTGATATCGCATGGTGATATCTTTCATGGTGAACTTCGAGTTTGGTTTTGGTCTTCAGTTGTGTTTGCAAAATGCAACCCCCAGTTCTAATATTGTGGCTGTCTTATCAGTCGGATGGTCAGCACCTGCTGTGTGCAGCGCCCTCGACAATTCTAGCTTTAAACCTTGAGCCACAAACTGAAATCAGATGAACCGTGTCTGCAGAAAGCTTGCAGGGGTTTAGAAGAAAGAAAAATCCGACAACATGGGTGATATTTCCTCAACCACTGGCCAAAGAGAATAAGAGAGATTTTCTTAAAGGCACAGCCGGATTTGTACCAATGATGTAAAGTCACAAATATAGCATTAAGTTGTTAAAGATCTGCTGACCGGGCTGATGGGCTGGGACATCTTTCAGAGAAGCGAAATCCTTGCAAGGGAGGCGGTGAATTTTAGTTTTGATGAGTGTTACATTTTTGTATCCATCCAGCTGCTTGTGAAAATACACAAAACAAGAAACACCGTGCGGGCATCTGCACTCAAGATTATTTGGACCGTTTGCACAGTTGCTCCCAGCTAGGGGCACGCCTGGTATGGGGCGCTGAACCATGACAGGCACGGTGACGCAGTCCTTCAGTCATGCACACAGAAGGCCTGGACCAAGTGGCGAGAAGCCTGAGGCACCTCGTGGGAGGAGAGGTCCGGGGTCCTAGGGAGCCCGCCTGGGGAGTCGGGGCGGTGCCGGGAAGGCGCCTGCGGAGCGGATGCCCAGACCCGGAGGCTGGAGGAGGAAGGATGTTCCTGGGAGTGGGAATATCCGATCCCCATTCTTCTGGCTGCTCAGGCCAAAAGCACTGGAGTGCCTCTGGATATCGCCTTCCCTCGTCCCCTAGGTCAGATCTGTCAGAGAACATTCGGGATCCTAGCACCTCCTGCTCCCCCACTTTTGCTTCTAGGCGGCCACCTCCAGGTCTGGTCTAGGAAACTGCAAGGACCTTGGGGCTGGCCTGCAGGCTTCTGTCCTTTGTGGTCTCTTCCCAACAAAGCATCCGGTTTCCTGCTAAATGTGAGCAGATCCTGTCACTAACTGCTCCAAACCCTCCAGGGGATCCTGACTCCCTTAAAGTAAACGCCAAAGTCTATAACCAAGTAGGACCCTGTGGGGCCTTCCTGGGCCAGGCTCCCGCCCCCACATCCTCTGCTGCAGCCCCTCTCTGAAGGACCCAGATCATAGTATCTCAGGTGTATTTCCTGAGTTTTTCAGATGCTAAAAACCACTACCAAAGGGTAGAAATTAACTACCTGATGATGGAGAGCACGTGGTCCCCAGGCCTTCTGGCTCTTAGAGGTTGATGGTGTTGATGCCCTGTTCCCTCCACATCAACCAATCAGAGGTCTGTGCACGAGCTGATCACACACCCTGCGACCCCCCCTTTAAATATGCTTTGCTGACACCCTTTAGGGAGTTCGGGGTTTTCTTGGGCCTGACCCACCCCATCCTCCTTGCTCGGCCCTGCAATAAACCTTTCTGTGCTCCAAACTCTGACGTTTCAGTTTGTTTGGCCTCATGGTGTGGTGGGTACACGAACTCACCTTTGGTAACAAGTCCTTAAAATGGCCTTCGGGTCTGATGGTCAGGCCCACCCCGTAGCCCCTCCCCTCCTCGCCTTTGCCCTGGCTGGGTGCTCCATCTGCCAGGGGTATCATAATTAGTGAAGAGGGGTGTGCTTTTTTCCCCACTGGCTTAAAATGAGTTTATTCTTAGAAGGAAAAATAATGATGATGATATTCAAGATAATTCAGATACTGGTCCATCAGGTTCAAAATCAAATGAACCATGCCAAGAAAGAAAATATAAAACATCAATCATCCTACTGTTAAATGTCAACTATCACCTTAAAGGACTGTTGGCTTTTTATTTTGTCCTCCTTTTTTTAAAAAAAATTGAGATAGACTTGCTGTACAACATTATAGAAGTTACAGGTGTACTGTTTCTAAAGGTTTTCCTCCCTTTATGGCGGTTCTGAAACATTGGCTCTATTCCAGTAGGGGTGTCACTTGGGGGACCCAGCAGATTTGACCCTCACGCCAAGCCGAGGTGATGTTAGCATGTGGAGCTGAGCGCCACTGGGGAGCCTGGAGCAGGAGCTACATTAGAAGTTGGAGATAGTAATAAGCTATAACATCGATGGTGACATTCTAGTGCACTTTTAAAAATCATAAAAGAGACATAATTTAAGATAGCCACACTTCTGAAGGTGGGTGGCAGCGTAGAGCGGAGCCAATCACACACATTTCCTGGGATAATTTGTATTTTCCTTCGGAATTCATTGTGAATATGATTTTTGGTTGCCCGTTTCCCAGTTCCATTATTTGATTTTGCTGGATCAGGTTGTGTTTTCTGAGGACCTTCCACCCCTAAGTGGGAAGGTCCAGTTTAGAATATGGTGGGTAGGGGGTGGGGGTACAGCTCAGTGGTAAAGCATGTGCTCAGCATGCATGGGGTCCTGGGTTCAATCCCCAGTACTTCCATTAAAAAATGTTAATTACATAGGCAAATAAAAGTATCACATATTAAAAAAAAAAAAAAAGAATATGGTGGACAGCAGAGGGAGGCCAGCCTGGGTAGAAACTTTCTGGTGAGCATTTGAAGGTCAACACTTAGTGGCACTGCTAACAATAGCCAAGGCTTTTGGACACGTGCTGGGTGCCAGGAGTGGATAAACGCCTTGGTTAGATGATCTTGTTTAATCCTCAGAAAACCTTATGATACACAGACTATTATTAGGCCTGTTTCTGCAGATTAGGAAGTTGAAGCTTAGAAAGGTTAAGTGACTTGAAGGTCAGACAGCCAGAAATGGCAGCATTGAGGTACAAACCCAGTTTCCTCCCAGTCCCTATGGCATAGCGTCTTGACACAACTTTATCTTCTGCATTGTGATTTTATCAGTAGGCTATTTTAAAGCAAGTAAGGTAAGAAGTTTTGATTTTATGGAGCAATAAAACAGTAAATAACTAAAGTAAAATAAATAAATGTTTAAAAAAATTATTAAAACAAAATCTTTAAAAAGGATGAAGCTTGGTGTTAGAGAACAGGGCAGGTATCTTTCAGCGTTATCCTAGAAGACCTCCACTGTGTGTTGTACGTGTGGCATCTGAATTAGCTGTCCCCTTGCTGTCTCTTTGAAGAAGGTGGCCCAGACCAAGAGCCCTGGCAGTACCTGTCCCTTTGTCTTGAAGAAATAGACGACCCTTTCTGGTATTACTAGAACGAACCCTTGGCAAATTCTCTTAGCGAGTTTCTGGCTTTTGGTCACAAGGCATAGGGCAAGCTGATGGGGAGGTCTGGTAACTGACATCCTTGGAGATTCAGGGTTGCTGCTCACGACCCCTGGGGTCTGCATCTCCCCCACCCAGGTGTGTGTCACTGCCCGAGAGGGGTGTACCTTGATTAGTGTTGACCCCTGCTGGTGTATAATAAAAAGTTTTGTTCAAAGAGTTTTCAAAGTAACAAGCTTGTTGAAACAGTGTTTTAATTTGAAGTTGTCATAGAAAACAAACTTATGGTTACGGGAGGGTAGGGGAAGGAGATCGGAAGGGATAAAGGGGTAAATTGGGATTTGCAGCCATACACTATTGTATATAAAGTAGCTAAACAACAAGGTCCTATTGTATAGCTCAGGGATATATTTAATACCTTATAATGGCTTAAATGAAACAGAATATGAAAAGGAATATAGAATATATGTATAATTGCGTCACTATGCTGTACATCAGAAATTAACACAACATTGTAAATTGATTATACTTCAATTAAAAAAAAAGAGATGAAGTTGAGTCTTGCAGAAGTGGCTTGCTTGGAAAATGGATAGTAGGGCCGTAGGAATGTAAATGGGTTTTGTGATCTAGGGTAGAGTGTCTGCTGTATCTCAGCATGGCTCACGTATAAGAGGATAATATTTACATTGCACGTGGGGTAAGCAGTTGGCACTGCTGACCAGAGGCTGCCTGGGATCTTGGGGGCCCAGAGCCCACCTGCTACCCAAGGGTGGAAGAGATCAAGGTCCTCCCCAGCTGTCAAGGACCAGGAGGGAAGCTCTGATGGATGACATTTTTAAACCCAGTCCATACATTTCTGCAAAAATAGCTTTATGGGAAGCTTTCCAGTTCTTGAGGTGTTTGATTATAAAAATAAGTTCTCAGTGGAGAGGATGCCAATTTCTGCAGTTTATTTTTTTTTAAAAGAAAACTTGTTTTATAGTGATTCTGTATTTATACCTTCTCTCTGGAGACTTAAGGTCATTGAAAAATAAATAATAGGATGCCTGCTTTAAGCAGAAGTGGGTCTCTGGTCGCCTATGGCCTGATAGATTTTGAACATCACATCTTTGACTTTAGTAACTGACGGGGTCTTTCTTGATGGACGGTTTCTAAGGAAACATTCTCAAAATCACTCTTGGGCACTGATTGTTTTTTTACATCTGGTTAATATAGAACTCATCAAAATTACCAGGTTTTCTCCCAAGTGATCACCATGGTTTTAAAAATGATTAGTATTAAGTATCCTTCAATGTGATGCTTGTAATCATGGTCTTCATGTGAATTCATAGACCATCAACTCTGAGAGTTAGGTGAACGAAAGCTAAGAGGGCCGTCTTTTCAATAAAAGGACTGAAGATTCTTAAAAGCATGCGCTGAGAGATGAAAATGCTGACCTAGAAACAGGTGGCTTTGTGTGATGTCACCGAGGTGACCATTGACTGGGAGGGGAGCCAAGGGACACTGGGTTGTCTATTTTGAGTTTCGTGGTTCTTTATTCCTCTCTCATCATTTTGGGTTTCCAGCCGAGATGATCCAACGGAGATTAGAGGACCTGGAGAAAGAGAGAGGCAGCCTGAACTTTCAGCTTCCTTCGAGGCAGCCGGCCCTTAGTGGCCTCCTGGGCCACCTGGGGGCTGTCCTGCGCCGGGGGGCTCAGCGGTAAGTACTCTCCCCTGTGGGCTCTTTTCCAAGCTGGGAGGGGCTGAGCCCCAGAGACCTTTAGCTGCCTTTCCCTGGGAAGCACCATTCTTTTGGTTGAGCAGGTGGGGGTTCCTTCCAGAGGGAGGGACCAGTGTGGGTCACGTGCCCTAAGAAGCCTTCCGCTCAGTGGCAGGAGGGAGCTTCAACAAGCCCAGGCACGGCCAGGTGCTAAACTCCCCCTGGGCGCCCCCCTCCCTGAGAAAGTGGGGGTGGATGTCCCCCTGTCCAGGGCAGCAGGGTCTTCTGTCATTGTGTGACACCAGTAAGATCCACAGATGGTCCTCTCTGACTGAGGGATGAAAACACGAAGACATCTTCCTCCTAACTCGGCCTCCAGCTCCTGAGCATCTTCCCCTGCTTCTGCTACCCAGAGGCGCCCTGGATGAGTAGGGGGGGAGCAGTCACTATTGCTGATTCGGTGGTTCTCAATCCTGGCTCCACGTTTGAGTCACCTGGAGAGCTTTTAAATATCCCCCTTCCACCCCAGACCAACTTAGTCAGGCAGTCTAGGGGTGAGTCCCAGGCACCAGACTGTTTGAGAAGTCTGGGAACCACTGTTCTCATCTGCCTGCTGGTTACCTCTCTCCTCGGATAAAGGCTGGGACAGAACCAGTTGCGATGAAGACTGTCAGCCTAATCACAGCGCAGGTCTGCTTCTACTTAGATATAAATGTGGCCACAGCAATTATACTGTATTTCCAATTCCCGGTTGGCTCTGACAGTCACAAGCCTGTCTAGCCAATTCCTCATTTTACATTCAGTTTATCTTGGGGTCACCCCAGAGCCTGTCTTAACAGCGAGGCTAGTCATTTTGTCCTGTAGTTTTGAGGGTAGCATGGAGCAGAGTGCCTGGTACCTCGTAGGTGCTTCCTTATAAATGTTTTTTTAAATTGAAGTATAGTTGGTTTAAAATGTTGTGTTAATTTCTAGTGTACAGCATCAGTTACAAATACACATACACACACACAATGGAATACTAGTCAGCCATAAAAAAGAATGAAATAATGCCATTTGCTGTAACCTGGGTGGGCCTAGAAATAATCATATTAAGTGAAGGAAGTCAGACAGAGAAAGACCAATATCATGATATCACTTATATGTGGAGTCCAAAATATGCCACAAGTGAACTTATTTATAAAAGGAAATAGACTCAGGCATAGAAAACAAACTTATGGTTAAGAAAGGGGAAAGGAAGGGGGATAAATTAGGAGTTTAGGATTAGCAGATACACACTACTGTATATAAAAGAGATAAACAACAAGCTCCTACTGTACAGCACAGGTAATGATATTCAATATCCTATAATGGATATCCTATAATGATAGTCAATAACCTATAATGGAAAAGAATATGAAAAATACACATCAACGCTTATGTATAACTGAATCACTTTGCACCAGAAACGAACACAACATTGTACATCAACTACACTTAAATTAAAAAAAAAACTAATAAAACTAACAAGAAACTCAGTCTATAAAATTATCTTTCAATGTGCCAACTGCCCAGCCAGCCTGTGACATTTGTCACCGGTAGGATTATCTGGACTTGCAGTTTCCTCTGAACCAGCGGCTTTGGCTACAGTTCTCACGGCGGCCGCCAGGGGGACACGGTGTCAGGCCGGAGCTCCCACAGCCGGAGCCTGGACAGAAAGGCTTCTCGGCCGCGGGGGGCGGTCTCTGAGTCCAGGGGGACAGAGGATGCTTTCCCATGCTGGTAGTTTTCCTGTAGAAATCAAACAGTTGTATAGACTTGGCAAATGCTCAATACTAATTAATAACACAGTAGTGCCTCTTCACCTTGTTGGGGTCAAGTGTTTCCTGGACAACGTAAGAGAAGCTGCAGACTTCCATCGCGACATCGCATCCGTACACACACACGGGGGACGGCGTGCGGTTTGGCGAGACCCACGGGTCTTCTGAGCTTATTCATTCCCTCTCGGGGGGGGGGGGGTCTTTGGGTCTCCGGTGAAGAACATTTGGTTTAGAATAAGATTGGAGGAAGTGTCCACGCCCGCGTACAGTCAGGTACCTCACCTTTTATTTTCACTGCCCCTCGGGTCTTCATAATCCCTGTCTGAGCTCAGCTCTTTAGAAAGCGCCGTTGAATTCTCTGAGCTTGTGTAGAATATCTGACTCACACTCGATTTGTCCAGGTCCTTCCAGCAGCCCAGAGAGTGTTGGCTGTCACCGAGGGCGTTCACGGGGCTCCTCTCAAAGCAGGTGTTGGTGCTCAGAGGGTTTGGCATGTGTCGCTCTCGGTTTTTGGTTCCGCACTGCTCTGTACTCTGACTGCTGCCCTGGGGCGGGGTGGGGGGGTCTCTGCTCAGCGGGGTTCAAAAGCGTCAGGTTGAACTGTTCCCTGGTTTGCTGTGCTCTGTGGAACCCATCTCTCCTATTTCTTTGTGATATCTTGGGTAGATAATACAGACGTCCAGGGCATTTTTAGTTGCTGATGCTCATCCAGTCCAGTCCAGTTTGAAACTTATTTATTTACTTATTTTTTGGGTATTTATTTATTTATTTATTTATTTATTTATTCATTCATTCATTCATTCATTCATTCATAGAGGAGGGACTGGGGATTGAACCCAGGACCTCATGCATTTCTAAGTATGCACTCTACCACTGAGCTATACCCTCCCCCCTGAAACTTCAATTACACATCCAGTTCAGATCTTTCCGTGTCCTGCTCCTGCTGTATCTTTCACCCGGTCCAAAGACGGTTCTCTTTTCCTTTCTCCCAAGAGAGGGGTTTGGTCTACGATCGCACCTGTGACGGATAATTTTCCCATTCACGCTCTGCATTTCTCTGACTGTGCGCCCTACGTGTTTTCCCATTGGACCAACACCAGCATGTACGTGAAATGAGCAAAATGCAACAAAGTTTAGAAACAAAGACATACAATGGTTTTTCCATTGTGGGCTTATCGAGGCAGAGCTCTGGTTTGCCTGTCCAACTATCTCCTGTGCACCTACTTCCTTTGCGATGGGAACAGGACAGAGAAATGTGCA
Source organism: Camelus dromedarius (assembly GCF_036321535.1). Classification (NCBI taxonomy): domain Eukaryota; kingdom Metazoa; phylum Chordata; class Mammalia; order Artiodactyla; family Camelidae; genus Camelus; species Camelus dromedarius. The sequence continues at coordinate 6,950,653 of NC_087443.1, forward strand.
GCTCACCGGGTTTCTGGGCTGCGTCACTTCTCCTCTGACGAGTTCTTCCTGTCTTCCTTTTGAAACATGTGATTCTGTATTTCTGTTTAATTGTCATGTCGGGGACCATCATGCTGTAGAATCCAGTGACAGTCTGCTCTGAGTGCATGGGCTGGGACGATGTCCCAAAGACTACCAAGTAACTGGCACAGACACATTTTACCAGAGGTATAAAACGAGTTGGCTACATTATGGCACAGCATAAAAGTGATCATTGCTGCCAACAAACAACAGTGTTGTTTGGGAGATGTTTCGGGACCCCTGATCACAGCTTGGGCCAAATGGGGATGAGTGTGGCCTGTGTCCCTCCCAGGAAACCCCCCTCCCGACCCCTTGTCATCACCTCGAGAAGATATGAGAGGAAGGAAAAGACGAGAAAAATCAGCTGAAGTGAGTCACAGAGGACTCCTCAGAACTTGTAAAAATCAGTGGGTTATAAATAAAAGCTTCCCAGTTACGCTCTCCATGTCACCCTCTTCGCTCAAATTCACCTGAGGTCTGTCTGAAGCCAGTGGTATCAGGCGTAGTTATTACAAACCTGAGGAAATATCCATGCGCCCCTCCTGGCGTCACCACTGTGGGTGGGATAGGACAGTAGAGAACAGGGGTGCCCCCTCTCCTCAGGTGTATCATGTTTACTCCATTCTTTTTACTTTTAGACCCAAATCAGATATATAAGGAAGAACCGTAAAGTTACCTGTATCGTGTCTGGCAAGTTTACAATATTTGTTTGTGCCGTCAGAGTGACCTCAGTAATTTGTGACGTCAGTTGCTGGCTGAGGAAGCTATTTCTAGCTTTAAAGCACCCTTCAATGACTGTATGACCGGCCCAAACCACTTCCCTCTCACCGTCTTCCCAGTGAGGGAGGGGTGGGAACACCTAGGTCAGATGATGTAAATTTGACAGAAGAGTTGTCGACACGGAGAGCAGTTTGCAAAGCTATTCAGAAGGTCCTACCCCAGACTTGCTGCCAGAAGTCATCTTCTGAACCGAGGTTTTCCTCTCTGTGACAGTGAGAGCATCAGTTTTTGGTCCTTCCTTCCATTAAAAGCACCGGTCCTAGCAGTGGCACCAAAGAGCAATTTTGCTGGCATCACGAAGACTCTGTGTCTGAAGGGGACCCTCTGTGTTATATGTCCATATGTATAAACAGCAATTGGCAGGAGATGTCCCAACGGGTGAAACATCTGGGGTCCCCTCTGCCCTGTTGTTCTCACTCTAGACCTTCCTGAAGGCGGTCCTCTGAGCAAGGGCAGGACACTGGGGGGTCCTGGACCCCAGCATGCTGGGGAGGAGGTGGCCACGTGCATTCGTCACTCACGCACCCCCATTAACCACCAGGCTCAGGAAGCATCCTGACTTTCAGGTTACGGTTGGGGGATTCATTCTCGTCTCAATGTTACTGAGCTCTGTGCTCACCAAAGTCACAGGGTGAATCTTATTCCCTGGGATGAAAAATGTCCTCTGCAATTTGGAGCTAAACTTATTTTAGGGGTACAGGGTCTTATTATACAAATGGGTTTCATCTGTCTTTAAACGATCAGTGGAGAAGAAAGTAGAAAGGCCAAGACTGTTCCAGCGCTGCACGGCCCCCCGATGGGGGCTTGCGTGAAACCTCAGGCTGACGGTGGTGTCTTAGACACCCCGAGTCCCTGTTGGCACCAAGTGCCACGCTAACATTCCAAACCACGCGTTTTTAATCCTTGCCCCGAGGGATTTGCTCGTCTTCCACACTGATTAGTTTATAGAAGCGACACTAATTTGCACTGACGTTTGGGATTACACATTGAGGTTTATTAAAATAAAGGGAACCACACTGCAGAGGGAAGGGGGAGCCTGGCTCCGAGCACGGGAGAGCTGAGCTGGAAGCCTGTCCCTTGCTTCATTACTGAGCTGTGGTGTGTCCTGGGGCCATCCCTCCGCTGTCTGTGGATGCTTTCCCCACCCAGAGTCAAAGTCTGAGAGGAACAGAGAGGAGTTTTGGGTAATCACAGGGGCTTTTCTTCCAGATTAAGTAATGAATGTGATTAACAAAAAGAGAGAATTCCCGGTTACCCACCTGTGACTCCTCTGCAGCTGATTTTCAATTCTGTGTTGATTTCCTTCAATAACTCCCACCCCGACCCAGATGGTATCTATTTAGGAAATTCAGACAACTCAATATTTGCATAAGCAGAGCAAATTGGGAAATAAATTAGCGCAAAGAAATGATCTAATGCAATAGAAAGCTGAATATAAAGGACTTCTGGGTTTTCTAGGGCATGGACTCATTAAGTCACTCAAGATATATCTGCTGAGCCCCACTCAGTGCTGGGCACGAGGGACAAAAACTTCCGAGGCTTGGCTGGGTGGCCGGGCTGAGACTGGGTCCCAGAGGAGGAAGTGGGTCCCCTTCCCGCTATAGCCGATGATGGTTGCCTCCCAGGGACCTCCTCTTCTGATACGTGTGAAGGACCTCAGAAGCACCTCGTCTTTAACCTTCATTACCCCGTAAGGACAGTGTGTCCCCTGCACCTGCGCACAGCGTTCACTTTCCAGATGCGAACACTGAGGTGGGAGGGGAGCGGCCAGCTTCCCGAGGACAGAGGTGCTCCTTCTCTCAGCCCATGTGGCCCCGGTGCGAGGGTGGAGACTGCACACAGCAGGTGCTCAGTGGCCATTTGTTGAATAAATCTGATCCCTGTAATCAGCCATATAGGGAAGACATCGTCATCATCACCATCACCGTCATCCTCGTTTTGAAAATGAGGGAGGTAAGTTTCAGACAGATTTGGTAAGTCCAAGGACACACAGCTAGAAAAAGGTGGAGTTAAGGCTTCAGCCATGGATGTCCACTCCCTGTGCCTGTCATTCTCAGCTGCCCGTTAAACAAGGAGCCAGGGGACTTGATCATCAGTGTGCGTGGCATGTGGCTAGACGCCAGGAGGAAACACAAGTTTATAATCTTGCTGAGAGCCTAAACGGCACATGGTATCCTGGAAGGGGCTGGAAAGTGGGACTCAGCCTGACGCCCCGTTGACTGACTCCTCAATTCTGCTTTTTGCTCAGAGCGAGTCGCTCAATCTCCCTGGCACCGTGTCCTCCCTGGCAAAACTGCAGTAACACCATTCTCATCTTAGGTCTGCAGTGAGGGGTGAGTGCGATAGGACTGATAGCATCTGGTGTGCAGTAAATTCTCCGTTCGTACTGGCTGATCTTTTTATTATCAGTTTACGAAATACTTAATGCTACTACTACTGTCGTAATTTGTCTTTACGCGCATGGAACAGAGAGTAACAGGTCTTAAAATAAATGTCGAAGCTGCGTGGTGTGTTACAGTAAGTCAGCTGCTTTCAAGAAAGAAAGCTGAAGTGACTATTTTCAGCCATCGCTTCTAAAAGTCTTAGAAGTGGTGTTGCTTCATCGCTGTGCTCGGTAGGGTTGCTTGCTTTCTAAGTGCCGCGTTGAGATTTAGGAAGTGGGAGCATGACTTCCACCTTGCCACTCCTGCAGTGAGTAAGTCTGAGCCTTGGGGTGAGCGTTTATCTGTTGTCTTGGTTTATCCATCACTTCTGCTCCGTGTAGGAACCACATCCTTTTGCCGCTGTGTCTCTGGCACCAAGCCCAGTCCATGGCGCTTGGCGGGTGGGCTTAATGATGGTTTTTCTTTTTCTGAATGAACGAATGGATGAAGTGGGTAGGAGGGAAAGAGCTGGACGGAGCGTATTTGGATCGGCACTCAACTTCTTTCCTAAGAAATGTGGCGGCTGTGAGATCCTGCGTGAATGTACAAGTCAGAACAGAGAGCTTCACGCTTCCACGTGAGGAGCCCTGAAATCGGCACGTGTGTGGCAGCCAGGTTCCAGCTGCAAGGAGGGAGATCCCAGCGAGAGGGGACAGGGCTAGTTTATGCCTCAGACTCTCAGAGCCGTAGGGACCGGCCTCTCTGCAGGGGCGACGCCCTTGATCATTAACACATTCAGACACAGACTGTCAATTTAAATGTCCAAAGCCTACAAAAGATTGGTGATGGTTTAAATAAACAGCACAGCTACTTAGTGTTTGGGGTAGAAGACATTTTTATTATAGTTGTAGGAATAATATGTGTTCATTATAGAACACTTAGAAAATAAAAGACGGGCCAAAAGAACTAATCCCACCGCCCAGAGATAAGGGCTGATAATATTTTGGTGGCTATTTTCCTGTCTTTTATTTTATATACGTGCTGTTTTTATAGTAGTTGGTTCACGTTATACAGAATACTGTAACACCTGCTGTAAAAGACAGCGATGTATAGTGAACGTTTTCCACACAGTGTTATCTTCTTTGGTGGCCTGACTTTAGTGGTGGCGTGGCCCTCCTCCGGTGGCTGTGCCGTGGTGTTCCCCTCTGATTCTCATCTGGGACCACAGGTATGGTGTGTTCAGTTTTTGGCTACCAAGGTAAAATATGTTGAGTTTTTTTTTTTTTCTTTTGGTAGCTGTTCTTTGTGTTTATCTGTGATTATTTACATATAGTGGATTCTCAGAATGGGAACATTATGATCCAGTTATATTGCATTGTAGATCTAATTCTTATTTCCTGTGCTCACCGAGGAATTATGGTTTCTGGAAACTTTTGCCAGGCTGTCCGGTGAAACATGATATTTTGTGTTGTTTAAATTTGCATTTAAAACCGTTTTTGATAAACAGACTCACAGACATAGAAAACAGGCTCATGATTACCAGGATAGAAAGGGGGTGAGAAGGGATAAATTGGGAGTTCGAGATTTGCAGATACACACTACTATATATAAAATAGTGAATAATAAGTTTCTACTGTACAGCACAGGGAACTGTATTCCATATCTTATAGTAACCTATAATGAAAAAGAATATGAAAACAAATATATATGTATATCTATGAAACATTATGCTGTACACCAGAAATTGACCCATTGTAAACTGACTATACTTCAAATTAAAAGTTTTTTTAAACATTTTTTTATTGAGTTATAGTCATTTTACAATGTTGTGTCAAATTCCAATGTAGAGCACAATTTTTCAGTTATACATGAACATACATATATTCATTGTCACATTTTTTTTGCTGTGATTTATCATAAGATCTTGCTTATATCCCTGTGTTATACAGTGTAATCTTGTTTATTTATTCTACATTTTGAAATCCCAGTCTGTCCCTTCCCACCCCCCGCCCCCTTGGCAACCGCAAGTTTGTATTCTGTGTCTATGAGTCTGTTTCTGTTTTGTATTTATGTTCATTTCATTCTTTTTGTTTGTTTGTTTGAATTTCTGATAGATGCACTCATATTTTTCTTCCTGATTTGCTAGCCCTCTTGATTGACACTAGGACTATTTCCCCTTTTTCTGACACACATGTGGCCATATGTTCCCCAATTTTTTGCCTTTTTAATTTTACTTGATGATGTTTTCTTAGACATAGTTTCCTTGAATTGGTAACGCAGTTTTGCTTAGGGTGAAATTTTTTTCATCCAACTGCACTGAGTTAGGAATCGACTTGAAGGCTGGATTTGTCATCCTTTGATGGGAAATACCCACAGGGCTCCTGCAAAGGCAACTCAAGGCTGCATCTTCACCAGTGTTGCTTTGACCAAATATGCCAACTCCTGCAGGAATGGGAGTAAGAAGAGCCAAACAGGGTTTAAGCGGTTTTTGACAGGTTTTAGCAAGCCTTTTCCGAGAAGCTCTGATCCAAGCATCTGCAAATCTGTCATTCCTCTTTTAAATCTCCATGGCCAAGATCAGCCCTGGAATTTGACTCTGTCTTGAATGGTGAATGCAGAGCTGTCCCATGAAATATATTGCAAACCACATGCATGATTTTATGTATTTATTTGTTTGTTATATTTATTTTTAAATTTTTTATTGAACTGTGGTTGACTTACAATGTTAGTTTCAGGTATACAGCAAAGTGATTCAGTTATACCTATGCATACATACATATTTTTTCTTTTCAGATTCTTTTCCTTTATATGTTATTACAAGAAATTGAATATAATTCCCTGTGCTACACAGTAGGTCCTTATTGTTTATCTACTTTATATATAGTAATGTGTGTCTGTTAATCACCAATCCCTAATTTATCCCTCCTCGCCCTTTCCCCTTTGGTAACCATGGTTTGTTTTCTATGTTCGTGTATCTGTTTTTGGTTTGTAAATAGAATTTGTATGATTTTTTTTAAGATTCCACATATACATGGTATCATATATTTATCTTTCTCAGTCTGACTTACTTCACTTAGTATGATCATCTCTAGGTCCATCCATGTTGCTGCAAATGGCATTATTTCATTCCTTTTTATGGCTGAGTAGTATTCCATTGCTGGTATCCACATCTGGATAGCCACATTTTAAAAAGTAAGAAGAAACAAGTGAAATTAATTATTAAAATACACGTAATTAACCCAACATATCAAAAAATGTCATTCTACCATGTAATGAACACAAAAATATCACTAAGGAGATATTTTGCACTCTCTCTTTTCATACTTAGACTTTAAAATCTGGTGCGTATTTTATGCTTTCAGCACAGATAGCCACATGCGGTCCTGGGCAGTGGCAAGTCCAAGAAAGCAAGCTGGCTATGGGGAAAAAGCCATGTCGTACAGACAAAAACTTATATTAGGCATCTCATGCCTGGGGGCCTCCTAAGGTTGAGAACAGCTGGGGGCCACTCTGTGGAACTTCTTTCCCTGAACATTCTTGTAGATCTGAGGCTTTCAGCTCGTCCACATCTGTACCAATATGTATGTTTTATTTTAAGGGCTGGCGGGGATGACAGCCAAGCCCAGCTCAGAGTGGAAGCCAAGACCGTGGAACCCACCACTCAGGACAACCTGCGTGTGTCTGTCACCAGGCGAGACTGGCTTCTCCAAGAAAAGCAACAGTTGCAGGTAAGTGGGTGAAGGATCTTCAGGAAATAGGACAGCGTTTTTCTTACCCATTTGAGCCAAAGCGCAGGGGGAGGGTCTTTGCTTGAGTGTGGCAATTAGAGAGCTTTGGCTGTCCGCCTGGGAAGTAAGAGGCAGAGTGATGGGTGGCAGTGACTGGAGGGTTTGCAGGAGTCTTGTTACAAATGAGAGGTTAAAACCTCGCCAGTGTTTGTGTCCGTTTTTGATACTCCTCATTACCTTTTGAATATACTTTCCTTGTCTTCCAGGCCAATTTGTCACCTCTTATCATTTTGACCTTTAGAAGGTTCTTTTGGAAGGCAGAAAAAAAAATCTTGAGTTGTGGAAATCCTTTATGGAAATTGCTATCAGGTTGGACCGTGAGTAGCAGTCGTCAGAGGTATAAGTACCAACTGGGTGAGGCAGGCATGACTGAGAATGACTGGGGCATCACGGAGGCTCCAGGTTGACCCAGAGGAGTGGATACCAGTTGGCCGAGAATCATCTGGGGGCTAGAAATCTTGGTGCAGCCCCGATTTAAAGCCAGGAGGCAGCCAGGAATGCTGGAAGTTGACAGGTCCCCCTACACCCTAGGGGGAGAGAACCTTGAAGCTCTGTCCACACCTGCTTGAGCTCGGAGGCCTGAGGCAGGAGTAAGGAGCAGGTAGGAAACACTGATTGGAGGCGATAGGACTTTTGGAAAGAGCCTAGGTCTTTCACACCCAAGTCCAAAACCAGGCAAAGGCTCTAAACAGCTGAATGAACTTAGACCAGTCAGTGGGGCTTGGACAAGTTACCAGGAGCCCCTTCCCATCATGTCGAGTGTTCCTGTTGTCTGGGTTTGCCCCTCCAAGTCCATACAATAGCAAGGTGGCAAAGGGAAGCAAAAGTCATCGCAAGTTGAAAATATTCTACAATAAACTAATGCTTTCATATTCAGTGAGTATTACTGCAAAGCTCGGTGAGCTGCACGTGTGAAATCTGGTTTTAGGTTCTGAAGGATCTTTGCCAGCTGAAGGTCTACCCAATTCCTGGTGATGTCAGAACACCACTGTGGCTTAGGGAACTTAGGGAGCATTCTTGGCAGAACTCTGGGGGAAGGTGGCTATTCATTGATTCAGTGGGTGTTTATTGAGTGTCTGCTGTGTGCCAGGTACCATTTGTGCTGCTAAGAATTCCTGTGGTGTTTCTGTGCTGGTGAGGGTAGGGGGGAGATAGAGAAGAAATGGCAAACATAAAGAAGATGTGGTATATGTATATATACAATGGAATACTACTCAGCCATAAAAAGGAATAAAATAATGCCATTTGCAGCAACATGGATGGACCTGGAGATTGTTATTCTAAGTGAAGTAAGCCAGAAAGAGAAAGAAAAATGCCATATGATATCACTCATATGAGGAATTAAAAAAAAAAAGCCACAAATGCACTTATCTACAAACCAGAAACAGAATCACAGACATAGACAACAAACTTATGGTTAGCAGGGGGTAAACAGGGTGGGAAAGGATAAATTGGGAATTTGAAAATTGCACCTCTTGGGGAGTGATGGAAATGCTAGCTATCTTGATTGTGGTGGTAGTTCCATTGGTGTATACATCTATCAAAATCAATCAAGTTGTACATCTGAAATATATGCAGTTTACTGTACAGTAGCCATACCACAATAAAGGTGTTTAAAAAGAAGGAGAAATGGCAAACACAATAAAGACCTAAATTATATCCCTAGTTTGCTGTTGGGTGGTTGGAGCTCCCAGGCATGGACGAGGGTGTTGGGGTAGCGGGGTCTGCTCACTGAGAAGTGAGACTGAAGCAAACACTTGATGGGAGAGGGGAGTGGGCCTTGCAGAAATCTCCAGTAAGAGCATCCCTGGCAGAGGAAACAGGCATGTGAAGGCCTGTGGTGGCAGCATGTCCCAGGCATTCAAAGGCAGCCAGGAGGCCAGGGTCGGGATGGAGGGCAGAGGGGAAGGTCAGAGATAAAAGGGGCCTTGCAGGCTGTGAGCTGGCCTTGAGATGAGTTAAGGCTGTGGGACCCAAGGCCATGATCAGAGCATGTTTGTAGTTTGCAGTAAATAATTGCTGTACGCATGCGTCAATTATATAAGATTTAGAACAAAGAAAATAGAAGTATGCATGTGCTAGAGATATTCTGTAAGCCTAATGAACAAAGAAATTTGCATTGCGCATGTGCTGGCCGAGAACAGATAAAAAGCAGGACAGGTGCATCACAGGCACGCACCTCCCTGTGGCAATAGAATAAAGTGTTGTTACCCCCATGATGTCTGGCGGTATGGCAACTCCTCGTGCATTTTTTCATTTGGGCCGCTCACCTTCTAGAACCCCACATCAGCCCCCCTTGACTGACACAGGCCTTTGTCTCTGATTGGAATGGGGGGCCCTGGGAGGGTTTTAAGCAGTGAAGTGACATAATCTGACCACATTTTATAGAGTCACTTTGACTTCTCTGTAAGAGTAGGGTGTAGAGTCACTGTGGAAAACAATACGGTGGTTCTTTAAAAAATGAGGAGTAGAATTACCATGTGATTGAGCATTTCCACTCCTGGGTAGATCCCCCCTCCCCCCAGGAACTGAAATATTACTCAGCCATTGAAAGAAGATTCGGACACGTGCTACAACATGGCTGTGGGCATTCCACTAAGTGAAGTAAACCAGCCACAAAAAATCAACTACAGTGTGATTCCGTTGATAGGAGGTCCCTAGAGGAGTTGGATTCACAGAGACAGAAAGTAGACTGGTGGTTGCCAGGGCTGGGGGTTGGGGTGGAAATGCGGGGTTAGTGTTTCATGGGGACGGAGTTTCAGTTTTGCAGGACGAAGAGGCTTCTGGAGATGGATGGGGGTGATGGTAGAACAACACTGTGAATGTGCTGAATGCAGCTCAATTGCACCTAAAAATGGTTAAGATGGTACCTTTCCTGTTACATGCATTTTACCACAGTTAAAAAAAAATTAAAAGAGAAAAGAATAGAGGATGGGAATTCAAAGGTTGGACGTAGGGAGATTGGCAGAGAGACTGTCAATAATACTATCATCTTGGACCGATGGCGTACATGCTGTTTTCTTAGAGTGTCTTAGTGGTGGCTTTTCAGTACCTCCTCCTTCTCCTCCCTCCCCTGCTGGAATCAGGGTCAGTGGGCAGAGCTGTGGGTGACCTGTACCTTGGGGGTTGGAGGACATGGGCCAGAGATGGGGAGACAGCCAGGACCAGCACCGTGTGCTTATCAGCTAGAGACCAGTGCACAGAACATGGGAGTGTGTTAATTAAGAGTCTCATTTTAAATGCAGAATCCTCTGGGCAGCGAGATGCTTATCTGCCCCAGTGCTGTGTGCCCTGTGGGCCCTCAGTTACCTGCTGCTTGTTTTATTCATCGACCTCAAGATTGGATGGTGCTCTGTGGATTCTTTGGATTTCCGTTTGTCATGTTAGTGGAAATTCAACTTATTTAATATTTCTATGAAATTTGGATGGCATAACGCTATCTGCGGCATCTCGGATCCTGTAGACTGAAGAAGCTATGATTTTTAATCTTTCTCTCCATGCTAAATTTGCATGTTTGGGAACAGGCCAGCCAAGGATTGTTTGCTTTTCTTTTCTGGTCTGTGGCTGGTGTTACCCGCTTAGCTGGTAGCCCCTGAAATGAAGTAAGTTGTTTATATATTTGCTGGGTTCTTCCAAGGCAAATTCTTGGTTCACTGCACACCCCCCTCCTCTCGCCAGGAACTTGGGAATGTGTTAATTAAATGAGTCTCATCTGGTCAGCATCCACAGCATGCCCACGGTGACCCTGGTGGTCCCGGCAGCCGAGACACCCTCCATCACATGCTGTGACATGTCCTCCAGCAACGGTACCTGATCGTCATGGAGTTCAGGGACCACACCACGCTGTCTCAGATCACATGCTCGGCAGGGGGGTGGGCTGGCACGACTGTGCCTGTGATCTTTGTCACGTGTAATAAAGCAATTGGAAAAAGAGCTGACTGGGTGCTATGTTCTGTCCCTTTAAAAAAATTATTATTTTTATGAGTATTTAATGCTGGGGAGGGTATGTTTTTCCTTATGCCAACTCATGAGAAATACAAAGCTGGCCTGATTTTTGCAGGTCAGCAAACCTCCTGCCTTCCGCCTGCCTCCGAAGGGGGCTTCCCGGCTCTCGTGCACGTGGCTGGCCCCCGTGTGTAGGACCCAGCAGCAGCGCAGTCCGCCGTGAGCAGGATTAACTGATCACATCTGCTCTCTCCCTCCTCTGCAGAAGGAGATCGAAGCCCTCCAGGCCAGGATGTCTGTGCTGGAAGCAAAAGAGCAGCAGCTGAGGCAGGAGATAGACGAGCAGGAGCAGCTCCTCCCGTGGCAGGGCTGCGACCTGAGCCCCCTGCTGGGCGGGCTGACCCCGCGCGAGCTGCAGGAGGTCCACGACACCTTGCGGGACACCCTGGCCTCAGCCAGCCGGGTTCCCCTGCGTGCAGAGCCGCCCGAAGCCATAAGAAGGTACTGATGCCTTCCTCACTGATACTGATACTTGTGTATGTTTATGGGATTGATTTGGTCTGCTAGCCCTCAGATATAAATACTTTCCAAGCAGTGCTTGCAATATTTTTGCAACAAAAGCACTGTTGGTATTTTGAGTGGCAAAATTCTTGACAGCGTGAGGCAGTCCTGCTCATTGCGAGATCATTTCCACCCTGGCTGCCCAGCCCACTAAATGCCATTACTCCTCTCCATTCTAATGTGCACCGAACTCATTTCCAAACACCCCATGGGTGCCTTCTCCCACTCTGAGATCTCCTGGAGCTCAGTTGGTTGGAGATTCTGATGCCAACCTTCGCTGAGGACGATCATCTACAGAGTGGGGAGGGGGTGAGCCATTAAGAAGCAGACCTTCTTAATCCATGATTAATAATTAATTATAATAATAATTAATTATGAAAAATAATAATAATATTACAATATTTATATAATAATATATAAATATTATTATAATTATAATATGCATAATTATAATAATGATATAATACATAGAATAAATGTATTATGAAATACAATGATTATTAATGCTTAATAATTAATCAATGATTGATTAATAATTAATGGTTAATAATGGTGAATAATTACTGTTCATGATAGCTAACATTTACTGAGCCTTCCTGTGTGCCAGGCACTGTGCTAAATTTTACCCTATGGGTTCCTTCTATTAGTATATCCATTTTACAGATAAGGAAAAGAAAGTTTAAGAAGGTTAAACAGGAACGAAGGAAATAGCTCAGTGGGAGAGCGTGTGCTTAGCCCGCACGAGGTCCGGGGTTCTAATCCCCAGGACCTCCATTAAAAAAAAAAAATAAAAAAATTTTTTAAGTGATTAAAAAAAGGTTGAAAACTTTGCCCAAAGTCCCAAAGAATAAGAGGCAAAACTGATGCTTAAATTCCCATTCATTCTTTAAGCCTAGTTTCTTGTCCACTTACTGCGGAGGGAGGGTCTTCCCCGTGCTCTCTGCTGCGCTTCTGATCTCACCCTGCAGGAGGTCATGATCCTATTCTGGCTAAAGTCAGAACCCACACTGACGTAGACAGACAAGTGAGTAGCTCCTGGGTGAATGTGCAGATGGTGGTAAGGACCACAGGTGCTGTGGGTCCAGAGCAATGAGAGGGGTCAATATTCTGCTGGTCATTATGCCAAAGAAAAAACCTGGGAAAACTTCAGCCCCTGCAGCAGCTGAGAACCTGACTCTGCCACCTGATTCCCTGGGGTTGCATCCTTGCTCAACCGCTTGTTGGCTGGGAACTACTTAGTATCTGGGGGAAGGGACGGGCCATTACGTGGATGAACTGAGTTAATACGTACAAAACTCCTGCAGTGGTGCCTGGGTGGCAGCCAGTGCTTTATTCTGCTCACTGCAGTTTTATCTCGGAGATTTCGGTCTCCTACAGGCTGTCAGCGTGACTTTCAGATGTGTCTTAGGATGTTTGGTGCGTTACTGTCCCCTCTGACACAAGTGTCACACCTGGTCCAGCCTATCCAAGCAAGCCACACTGTCCTCCTGTTCCCCTTCCGGCCCTAATCTTTCCCTGCAGAACTCCCACCCCGTGGCTCGTGCCCTTGGAGAAGGGGGAGGGATGTGGGTTGCTGTCGAATTTCAGCTGAAGGAAACTGATCATCGAGTTTGCCTGTGCTTTCCCCTTTACCTTGGTCTGCGTCCTTGACCTCTACGGGTCTGTCTTACTCCCGCTTCCCTTGTCCTCCTGGGGAAGCCACTCTGCACACACACACATGATACTACACATCACATGTATGTGCACACATGCAATATATACATTATGTTAGACATCACTTGTGTACATGGAATATGCATAATATCTAAGATGAAATATACATGTCCATTTATTTTTATGTTTATAAATGCATATATTTATACATGAGGCTTGAAAGTGAGCCTTTTGCAGTCCCACCATCCAGATGTGTCCTCTTATTCCTCCTTTTGCTTTTATCACCGCAGAGGTCAGTTTTACTCCTCTCGTCTCTCCCACAAGCTCTCGGTGGGAAAAAGCTAGGGCTGGCTTAACTTAGAACCCGCTGCAGTATTTAACCAAGCCTCTATGTGTTGAGCTGAATCCATGGGCTCCCTCCCGGCAGGTGTGCCCTGTCCCTCTACAGAGGGGCGCAGGTGGCCGAGGGCTGCTTTCACAGGTGCCGACCCACCGTGCGCAGAGCCGCCTGGCGTGGCGGGCAGGCTGTTCTTGGAATCCTCCTTGACGGTTGAGGAAATAAAAATCCAGACAGTTTCCTAGTAAGAGACTTACTCGTGTACGCCTTTAGTTGCCCTCCGGTCTGAGCCAATAGAAGATAGTTTCCACCTACAGATTTCTTACTCTTAAATACAAGGAACTCCGTAGTGTGGTGGGCTGACGGAGCTGGACCCCTGAACTCAGATCTTCTCATTTTTGGTCTGTTATTCTCCCCACGGGCTCCAACTTGCCTTTGAATCAGGATGAGACGCAGACAAAATAAACGTGTGACTTTAGCCCCGTCATCCGATGCTCTAATCAACCAAACAGGCTCTGGAAAGACCTTTCAAAGTTTGTGGCAATCCGATCTGATGATGCTGTTAGAAAATTGGGATATGATGAGGATGGTTCTTGAATGTGGTGGGATGCTGTCTGGGGACCCAGCATCTCCAAACCTACCCACTCCCACTGAGGTCACAGAGTTCAGGTCAAGAGCAGGCTCTGGCTTTTTGTGAGATATGCCTGTGGGAACACCTGGGCATCTCCGTGACCCTGAACCCAGAGGGCTCTTAGGAATATGGAGTTGCCTGCAGAGGGTGGGAGGGAAGTTCCTGGAGCGGTTAAAGATAAAAAGCAACACGGGAAATGAAGTGGCTGGTTGATAGCGTGGCCTCCCCCTGGTGCTGAGGTCATGTAGGTGCACACAGTGTGGGACCCTCATTGTGAGCGGAGCACCTCCAGCGCTCAGTGGCATCTTGTGTGGCTGGAGGAGGACCACCCTGAGGCATCCTCGTCATCTGGGCGACCCTGCAAGAGCTGACCTTGGCGTCTCCTTTATGTACGCAGTGCAGGTGCAGGGAGGCACCTCTCTGCCTCCGGGGAGTTCGGGGTGTGTAGGTGCAGGTTTGGACTGGTCAGTTTCCTTTCTCCCCCGGGGAGGTGAGGCATCGTGTGGTTCCTGGCCGTAAACATCGATTAGAAAAACCATCGTTGTTCCGTGGGATTTCCGCAAGAGGGAAGACACGCTTTTTCTGAGCAGACAGGCTATGGTACAGACTCCTGAAAATGGAGCATTTGAAAGAAACCAATGTAGAGTTTTATCAGGTCAGCAGATCAGAGATTGCTTGGCCTGGTGTTTCTAACTAATTGATCACGGTGCCACTAACGTAGTTTTTGCTATGAGGGACTGGTTACCTTTCGGAATGCTGACTTGGAGGCTGTGTCCCAGAGGTGCCCCAGCCAGAAGAACACATCTCACCTGCATCAATAGTTGTTTTTTTGTAAGAGTACGGTTGACCCCTGAACAATGTGGGGATTAATCTACATATAATTCATAGTCGGCCCTCTGGGTCTGTGGTCCCTCTTCATCCATGGATTCAATCAACCACCAACTGCGTACTCCTGCAGTGTTTACTTTGGAAAAATATCTGCGTGTTAAGTGGATCCTCAAAGTTCAAGCCCGTATCGTTCAAGGGTCAGTTGTAGCTTCTTCCCAGGCCAGATGGAGACATCCAGACAAACTAGGAAAGAGGAAAATCTTGGTCTTATGAAGAGAGGTTACAGAAACCAGTCTTGTGACAGAAGTCTGGAGAAACAGACCACTGAACATCCGATCATCATCATCCGCAAAGATTTCTTGTAGAGACCGGCTAAGAACGCAGGGTGCTCTCTGGGAAGGAGCCGCTTCTGAAGTAGTCAGCTCGGTACTGTGCACGTTCGCAGGGAGGGCTGTGGTTCTCTCCCTGGTTAAAAACCCTGTTGGGCTTGAGAAGGAACTTCCTGAGTGCTTGGCGTTAGGGCGCGAATCGCTGATGGAGACTGAGTCATCATTTCTGGCTGTGGCTTGTGGGGAATGTTTTGGCCGAGAGCACGCGCTGGGGACGAGAGACTTGGTGGCTTTTTGTTTGGCTGTGACAATAGGAGTCAAAGCAGCAAGTTGAATTTTCTGATGTCTGGGTCTTGGAGCAAATGTCTTAGCAGGATGGGGTGAGGAGGCACCTTCTCAGACATTATAGCTTTCTTCTGAGAGAGCCAGAGAGACTGGTTTTCTCCTGATGAATGAGGGGAGAACATTTTTTTTGTGTGTGTGAGGGGATGGGTAATTAGGTTTATTTATTTATTCTTTAATGGAGGTCCTGGGGAATTGAACCCAGGACCTCACGCATGCTAAGCATACAGTCTACCAATTGAGCTAGACCCTCGCCTCTCCAAGAGAAGAACTTTAAAAAAATTTTTTTTTATTGAAATGTAATTGATTTACAATGTTAGTTTCCGGAGTACAGCGAAGTGATTCAGCTAAACAGATATATACATGTATATTTTCTTTCGAATTCTTTTCCATTATATGTTATTACAAGAAATTGACTATAATTCCCTGTGCTGTACAGCAGGACCTTGTTGTTTATCTACTTTATGTCTAGTGATGTGTGTCTGTTAATCCCCAACCCCTAATTTATCCCTCCCCGCCCTTTCCCCTTTGGTAACCATAGTCTGTTTTCTATGTCTGTGAGTCTGTTTTTGGTTTGTAAATAGAATTTGCATCATTTTTTTATTCCATATATAAGTGATATCATGCGATGTTTGTCTTTCTCTGACTTACTTCACTCAATATGGTGACCTCTAGGTAAGGAGGAGAGCATGTTTAAACACCTGAACTCCACAATCTGGAGGCTGGCAGGGCAGGGATGTGTGAAGGACAGAAGCCACTCGAAAGTTTCAGTTTCCCTCATCCCTGGGATTCTAGGCCCTTGGCTTTAAAGCAAACGTCTTGTTTCCTCCTGCAAGGCCTCCTCTGATGGGAGAGGTCCAGACGGCTTTTCTCTACTCAGTCTGATCGTCCCCCATGTTGGCGGGTCCTTCTCAATTCCCTCCCATGCTGACTGGACTCCCCTCTTCTGTAATGGGGTTGGGGTGTGGGGTGGGGGAGGGAAAGGATGGGGACACAGGGAGGAAGGAGGTGACAGTTTCTGGGCTTTTCCTGGACCACGTCCCTGCACACTGGGTGTGAGTGTCCGTCTGTTTATTTCGGTAAACTGCTGTGCTCTGCAGCTCCTCTGTCTCCTGGGCTGTCAGCTGCGCTCCCGTTTTGTTGGTCTGTGGCCTTGAACCTCAGGGCAGGGCGGACTGTGACCCTGAACTGTAGAGCGAGGAAGGAATGAACAATCAGGGTAGTAACAACAGATGAGCTCGGGCTGCGGACGGTCCTCTCCAACATTCTTTAGAGATGCCTGACTGGTTTGTATTAGTCTGTGGCTGAGTTCTTCATTCCTCAGCTCCTGGAACTTCTCATGCTTCGCAAGAAATGTGTCCTGGCAGCTCATGGATGAATTGCCTTTCGTACATTTGGAAGAAACACGTCACATCTTTTTATAAACCATTGGCACAAACTGACACAAAATCAACCTCCGGTTATAGCGAGGATGGCTGGACCTCGGTGGGTGCATCTGAGCTCTGGGGTGCGGGCAGGGGGCAGGGGCGAGTGGGCAGTGAGCCGGGCCTGCTCCCGCCTCCCCGTTGCTTAATGGCTCAGAGCCCCCGGGTGAGGCCGACCGAGGAGTGCAGGTGCCCTGGCGTCCCCAGCACACATGCTCCCAGCCCACGACGAGTGATCCCGGCTGATGTCAGCCTGCCTTTCACATGAGATTTGAAGTTCACAACTGACTGGGAAAAAAAAAAAAATCAGCAGTCCCACTTTCCCCTCAGATACGGATCTTTTTAGAGTGAGGAGAGACAGTCAAATTGCAAAGCCTGCATCGGAAAACAGACTCCCGGAGCCGCGGGAGTGGGCAGGAGTCTCGAAGGGTGTGCGCTGGGGGCCAGCTGTGCGGCGCCCGTGGAGGCACCCGGGCGACAGCGCCGGATCAGGAGAGCCCTCCGAAGAAGTGCCCGAGCTCTCCGAGCTTCCTCTCCACTTCCTGTGGCTGTGTCCTTCAGCCTCTGCTTCTGGTCTTTGCTCTCCTTCCTTCTCTGCCTCTGTCTTTCACCTGGTTGGTTTGTCAAGCACGTGGCTTGACGGGACTCAGAGCGTCGGGAATCACCTGAGGGAGCAGCACTGCTCTGTGTTGCTAAAACTGCAGGAGGAGGAGGTTCTGACTTTTCCTCCTTTGCTTTAAAGCAGAGACTTTGCTTTCCCCAGGAATTCAGGAGGCAGGCAGAGCCTTGCCCAGAGAGTCAGTGCAGTGAGTTCGGAGCATAGGAGCAGCGTGAGACTGACGCTTCCTGCAGGAAGTCGTCCTTGCTTAGATGCATCCTCAGTATTCGAGACAACTCTCCTATGTATCATGTGTGTCTTTCTTATTTAGATTTGTAGTAATAATACATTACTTTAAATATCACTGTTGTTTACAGAATGCTTATTTTTGCTCACCATAATCCTATAAGGTATATGAGACAAAACATTGGCTTTTGCAATATATTTTGCTAATAAGGCTACTGAGGGTTCAGATTCACATAGCAGCCCTGTCCTGACATCTTTTTTCAGCTTTTGAAATAGGGGGAGAGAGATGGTTAATGCTGACAGCCTGGGAGAGAGCAGGGCTTGGAGCCAAGTGCTCAAGCAAGCGATGGAAGGAGTCCAGCCGGGCAGAACTTGGGTCATGGGTCCAAGCAAAAGAGAATGATGCCATTTCAGGCCAGCGAGTTGTCTCTGCGCCCCACAGATCGCCTGGTGTCACCTGGGAGAGATTGGAGCAAATGGATGTCGAAACACAGGCAGCCCGTGGAGACCACCAGGCGACTGGCTCAGGCCCGAGGGGTCGGCTTGCGGTTCCAAAGACAGGAGAGCAGGCGAGGAGGTGCCTGGGGCCAGAGGAACCGGAAGTTTTCTTTATGAAATGAAGGTTTGAACTAGATGATGCTGAAGGTCCCTTCCAGATCGAGAACACTTTGCACTTTCAGATTTTGTGAAATAGGTTAAAATAAACTGCTTTTAGAAAACCAGTAATTCTGTTTCTCCTAGCCCCCAGATAAGTTCCCCTGTAACGTTCCCTGGAACCATCCCGGCCACAGTGCTCAACTTCTCCCTTCTCTAAATGAGTCACTGCTGACAAGGAGCAGGCATTAGACAGGGAGGGAGCAGAAACCTGCCCTGCGGCCGCTGTCCAGAGTGGGGAACTCACTCACCGCCGTTTCCTTTGAAAAGTCATCATTACGGGCAACGAGAAACATTTCCCAAACCACAACCTGGGAAAGAAGAAAAGGGTTGGAAAAGAGGCAAGAGACTTGAAACTACCATCTGTCTGGGCGGGTCCAGACGCCACTCACTCCACGAAAACAGGACCGTGAATTCTGGTTTTTGTTGTATGTATTTGAGAAATTCAAGGGAGGAACTTTATCTTACTTACAGATTAAAAAAATACTGTATTTTGTTCTCCAGTAAATCTACTATGATTAAAAATAACTCATACAATTAAAAAGGCTGGAAAAGTGGCTCTGTATTTTTAACTTTTATTTTAATGTTTTACAAAATCTCTGTGCTTTGTTTATTTCAAGAAATTTACTACATGGGTTATTATTATTATTTATTGTTGTTATTTAGGTAGTTCTTTTGGGAAGCTTGTAGTATGCAGACACACCCACTCCTCTTTTATAACTTAGGTATATGATAAATTATTTTCACTAGAGCCTCCTGGATTCTCATTTTTCTTATGGTTACCTTTGCTGTGCAAAAGCTTATGAGTTTGATTAGGTCCCATTCATTAATTTCTGCTCTTATTTCCATTGCCTGGGTAGACTGCCCTAGGAGACCGTTGCTAAGATTTATGTCAGAGAATGTTTTGCCTATGTTTTCTTTTAGGAGATTTATCGTGCCTCATCTTATATTTAAGTCTTTAATCCATTTAGAGTGTATTTTTGTGTATGGTGTACGGAGTGTTCTAGCTTCACTGATTTACATGCTGCTGTCCAGTTTTCCCAACACCACTTGCTGAAGAGACTGTCTCTACTCCATTGTACGTTCTTGCCTCCTTTGTCAAAGATTAGTTGACCATAGGTCTGTGGATTTATTTCTGGTAGAGCCTCCTGGATTCTCAAAGAAATACATAATCACCTTAAAATGGTTGTAGCTGGCTCTTGGCATATGAGAATTAACACAGCCTAGTTTAAGAGTTTTTTTCTTGTGGTCAATTTCTATTTTTATTTTTCATTTTTTATCCACTTGAGAAATGTTCCACGCCTAATTTCTTTGTAATCTGGGCATCTTCTGCAAGCCTCTCTTCTCTTTCATCAAATTTTCTTCCTCCTGACGTATCCTGAGAAGGCTGTCCAGTCTGCGGCGTGTATGCTCTTAGTCCCTGCTCTGACTTTTCAGGTGTTAAAGAAGTACTTCAGGGGAAACTGCCCTTCAGACCTTGGGCTGAAGGTTTAACCGTCTTCCAGCAGAGTCATCCAGTTCTGCTCAGAGGGCCCTTTTCCAGGGGCTGCAGCACATATCCTGGGCTGGGGATGCCAGCCCATCTCTTGCTGGGATGTTAGTCAGTTAGAAGCACGTCCTTTCCAAGTTGCAGAAGGGCTGATGGGTCTGCCCTGTGCTGACTCCCAAGCTGCTGGGATGACCAGAAGCAGACCCTCCAGGTTTCCTTTAGATGCTGGCAGGGCTCCCTGTGCCCCACACGAGGGGGCCGTTTTTGTTACAGTGTCTTTTCGGCTGCCACTATCATTACGACCTTGCGTGTCCTTTTTGGCAGATTTCCTCAGCTTCCTTTTTGAGCTGTGTTGTTATCGGTGTTTGACTCCCCCTTCAGTTACTTGTCCAGTCCACTGGGTTTTTTCCCCCTGCTGTGTATTCGTTTTGTTCATCAGCCATCTATTTTTGCAGTCTTTATCCAATAAAAGGTGTACATCTTTAGCTTACTCACTGAAACATTTTAGGAAATGAAATTTGCAGTATTCCGCAGTTTCGGGAATCCGACTGATATGTTGCTTCATCAGCAGATTTTGAAAGAGCTGGAAAGACACGTAAGGTTTAAACTGTTTTCGCAGCTTTATGTGCATATGCTAGTTCTTGGCCAGACAGCAGGGAGTCCAAGATGACTCAGAAAAGCATCATAAACCCAAAGCAGAAGGTAAAACCTTTTGGATAAACTTTATAGTTTAGGTAAGCATACATGTTGGGAAATTTAGGAGAAACAACTTGTATTTAAGAAAATTAGGATTAAATGGAAATGCAAGCATTTCTTTTCTTTTTTTCTTTTTTTGGTGGGGGCAGAGAGGTAATTAGGTTTATTTATTCTTAGAGGAGGGACTGGGGATTGAGCCCAGGACCTTGTGCATGCTAAGCATGTGCTCTACCACTTGAGCTATACTCTCCCCACTGCAAGTATTTCTTTTAAAAACCCTGGGAGCAATGGGACATTACTTATTAAGCCGTCAGAACTAGGGGGACAGTGATTGAAATGGAAATTCAACGTTGCCTTTCCATCATTTAACAGAATAAACCCAGGGGCAGGATCGTGCTCCCCCTGGATCAAATTGTACTGTTTTAAGGATTGAACTCACAGGAATTTTGTGGAGAAAAGCTCTAAAGGCCCAAGAATTGAAATCTTTTTGACTCTTTAAATAGATTCAAATCGTTGACAATCGTTGAAAGTCCGGAGCCATCTTGGAAGCCAGTCCTCAAGACATAAAGGGGCTGGTGATTTATTTTCTCATTGTATGTCAGAAGGTATCTTTAAACAACTTGGGAGGAAGGGGTAGAAAGAAGAGTAGTTATGATCTAAACTTAAGACTGTTCATATTTCTTCTTTATTCCTCCCATTTCTTCTTTATTCAATAACCAGCATCTCTTACAATCTATAAGTCAAAATGTTTTTGGCATATGAGTTATGGTTTCAGTTTGGAATAGGATTGTTTGAGAGGCAGTGAGACAGAGCTGGTTGAATTGACGCTTGGAATATTTGGATGAGCCAAATACCAAATTAATAATCAGTTGGCTATAAAGCTGTGATTTTTTTTTAATACAAAGATGCTTTAGTAATTTATTTATTCAAAAAGCACTTAAGGCTGTGATTCTTGATGGAACTGGACTTAGATGCAAGCTGTAACTCTGCCATGTCGGGCAGAATTTCCCGGTGGAAATTAGCAAGAGATGGCATGGGACCAAGGCGTGTGTGCATGTGTGTGTGCGCAGGTGTGCACTATCTTATTCATAGTAGCTAATTTGGGGAATTCTGCAAATCCAGTAAATTCAGTATTAGGGCTGTTTTCTCTGCTCAGTATCTTTATATCAGCACCTCGATCCCAGGAGGTCTTTTCTAAGAAATTGAAAATCCTTGAATTCTCTCTCTCTGATATCCTCTGAGGAGCTCTTCTATGAGCTACGTAGATGTATTTAATTACAAAGAGTTTATGGTCTAATGACACATAACATCTCAGTCTCAGTTTGCTGAGTTATTTGGAGAATTTGGACTTTACCACCAAGACTCAAGCTTAACAGAGTGTAGCATCCCAGTTAAAGTTTACACACAGGATCCCTGAAATTCAGAGAAACGTTCAATGAGGGGATGAGTCACGAATATGATTCATATTCAAAGAAAGAATCAAAGGGCTCTTAAGTCCAAGTTGTTCTCTGGCCGATTTTGCTTTGGTTCTTTCGTTTGATCTTTTTCACTTGGGCCAGAGAGGAAAGCATCAAATGTATTTACTCCACCCTTGTTAAAAATTCACATGCTCAATTTTTATCGGATTATGCAAAAATGCTGCTTACTTTAATATAGGTACGGCTGTTTTGTTAAAAAAAACTTTCTATGCTTCATTCTGCCCGAGGACCCCATGGTAGGAGCTGAGCTGTGTGACGGGCATGAGTGGGTCTGTCATGTGCGCAGTCACCACACTCCTGTCCCGCCGCTGAGCTGGACGGAGCTTGTGTGCTGCGCCCAAGGGGATGAGAAATCTCTCTCCCCTGCACCAGGCACCCTTTCCCAAGAGTCCGTGTCTCAGATGGCCAGCTCGACAGCTTTCACAGCCACGTGGAATGACTCGCCTCTGACGCATGTATGTGTCCCATTGCGCCTTTCCAAGATCATCTCAAGCCTGGAGGAATTCTTGTCATTTTTGTTGTCTGTGCCCCATGTTATGTCTCACTGGTGACATGTGACATTATCAGCTGTGAGGAGAGAAGGGTTGAAGGAAGGAAAAAGGCCAAGTAGATAAAATCCTGCATTTCCTAAAGCCATTTTTGCTGTCATTTTCTTAACCACTTGCCCTTGACAGAAGGTTAGAAGACTGAGCAGTAATTGGCAAGGCTGTTAATGTCAAGGATTGTTGTGTGTGTGTGTGTGTGTGTGTGTGTGTGTGTGTGTGTGTGTGTGTGTATTTAATTCAAGACCCAAGTAGCACCTATGCTGTCCCTTTGCCCTTTATGGTATTTCTAGCTTGCTTCAGGAACACTCATTCTTCATCTTACTGTTACTAAACAAGACACGGGGGATGGCGCTGGGAATGGGGACAGGGACAGGGAGAAGACTGGAGATGAAAATGACACTCATCCTGTAGCTTTCTGCAAAACGGGTCTTTGGCACAAGGCCACATATACACAGGCGGGAAGACGGATGGGTGACTGCCAGCAGACAGCAGGCTTTCTGCACAAGTCTGTTCTGAGGGCTGAAACACTCGTGTCTGGCTCAGTAAAAATGACAGGAAAGAAATGGCCTGTATTTCCGCCTCTGTCACTAAGGTTACCTGGCACTTTACATAACATCTTTGTTCTTTAGATTCTCCAGATCTTTACAGATAAAATCATACGAGCAGAAGAATCTTGGATGGCAGGGCTGGGAGATTTTTAGAAATAACCTGGTCCAACTTCCTCACTTTGCAGATGAAGAAACAGCCCCAGAAGAAAGTGACTTATTCAAAGTTCTGCAGAAAGTTAGTGGGTGGTGGTGGCATTCTCTGCATGCCATTAATATTCTTGTGCATCAGAAGTCAGACAAGAGTAGCAACAGAGTTTGTCCTCCAAAGGCTAGTCTTTGGGGCAGGTGTACAGTTGGCATCTTAGGTGTGAGTCTAATGCTGTGGCTGAGGCTGGTGCTGAGGGTGGTTGTGGCTGGGTCCCTGCTGGTGGGAGGAAACAAGAAACAGTGGAAGAGCACATGGACGGGAGGTGGTTTCTCTAGGACATGAACACAGAGGAGTCCTCCAGGCCCCCTGCCATCATGGCCCAGAAAATGAGGACCCTGGAACTCTTGACCTGTCTTTCCATCCTGGGATCTGTCCTGCACCATGATGGGACCCCTGCCCTGCATGTTCAAGAAGTACCCACACTGTCCAAGTAGCCACTGCTTGACCACTGCAGTGTGGTCCACCCTTGGGAGGAAGGCCTTGAGAAGAGGGCCTGGCAGGACGCGGGTGGGCTCTTTGGGAAGGCACTTCTGGTCTTGGTGGCCTGGACCAGATCTGGGTGGGCATGTACCCTTGGCTCCTTAAAGACTTCACGCCAAGAATAAGGAGGGTCAGGGAAGGGCCCTCTAACTCCTGGATCCTTGAGATGCCTTGAAGTAATACTATGGGAGGGGACCGATTCAAGGTTCTTATAAGGCTTTTGAGTTATGCCTCCCTCAGTGCCAGCATCTGGAGAAACAGGGAGTAAACAATTGTTAGTTGCTATTAAACTGGGGCAGGGGCTTCTTTTCTTTTTTTAAATTATTTTTTAAATTGAAGCATAGTGTATTTACAATAGTATATTAGTTTGAGGTGTAGAGCATAGTGATTCAATAGTTTTATAGACTATACTCCATTTAAATTTATTATAAAATAATGCCACCCCTGTGCTGTATGATATATCTTTATAGCTTATTTATTTTTTACATAATAGTTTGTACCTTTTAATCCCCTACCCTTATCTTGTCCCTTTCCCCACTAACCAGTTTTTTTTTTTTACTGTGTCTGTGAGTCTGTGTCTGTTTTTGTTATATTTATTCATTTTTTTTCAGATTCTATGTAAAAGTGATAACATACAGTATTTGTCTTAATGCAGCTGTAGGTTTTTGAGGAAGATTAGCAAGATGCCATAAGCACAGTCACTCTGAATTTTACAAAGTGACCTTGGCAGTTTATTAGCAGTGAGGACTGTTTTGACATTGGCTCGAGGCTCCAGGCTGAGACCTCCATTGTCTTTTGTACAGCCCTGGACCGCACTTCCAGCCTTGTAGCTGTCCACATGTCTCCCTTCCCATCCCAGTGAGCATTAATTTGTCAGGGCTGCCGTAACCAAGTACTATAGGTGGGTGGCTTAAACAGAGAAAGTTACTGTGGTTAGATGTCCAAGATCAAGGTGACGGTGGAGGAGGCGTTGGTTACTTCTGGGGGCTTTGAGAGAAGGATCTGTTCCAGGTCTCTAATGGTCTTCACGCAGTCTTCCCTCTGTGTGTGTTTCTGAGTCCACATTTCTCCACCATTTATTGGAGTCAGGCCCACGCTAGCAGCCTCATCTTAACTAATGGCATTTGCAGTGACCCTATTTCTAAGGAAGGTTACATTCTGACAGTTGGGATGGGGGAAGTAGGACTTTATCATATGAATTTTAGGGGAACACAGTTCAACCCAAATACAGTTTAGGAGAAGAAACCATCCAAAAAATGTAGGTCAAAGAGAGTGGGACTTCCAAGAGATGGGATTTAGAAAGAGGAGAGGAGATCTTACACTGAGTAGGTTCCAAGTCTTTGACTGCTCCTTTCTCTCTCATATAAAGCTCCACCCAGAGCAATGTGGTGACAAGCAGAGATGGCCTTTAATCCCCACTCGTGCTGAGGCAGAGGGTATGGGAAGTGGGACAAAGAGGGAGCTGCCTGCCATCCTGGGGTTTGAGAGCGTCTCTAATAGTGGTGGGGATCTTCCTACCATGCCCCACCTGGACTAGAAAGAAGAGGAGAGGATGCCCATCATTCATCAAGCACCTACTATGTGCCAGGCTCCTGTATTAACCCAGCGGCCCCATAATCATTTTTAAAGGTATCAAAGACATCAAGGACATTCTTATATACAATTGTCTTAGAGCCATCCTCTTAGTTCTTAGCTCCTATGCTATAAGAAAAGAATATTTATCAGCTATTGTTGGAGTGTCTCTCAGTCATTCCCTTTTGTGGGTTGAAAATGAAACCATCTCTTAGTCTGAAGCAAACAGAAGGGCTATTGTGTCTCCTGTTGTCTGGCTGCTGCCACAGAGAGTAGTGATTTTTTTTTTCTTGGATCCTGGAGCATCAGGGTGTAGGATCTTACTAACACATACAATTAATTGTACTACTAAAAATGGAAAATCCTGCATGCATTAGTTTGCTAAGGGCTGCCATGACAAAGCCCCACAGACTGGGTAGCTTAAATCATAGGACTCTATTGTCTCACTGTTCTGGAGACGAGGAGTTCAAGATCAGGGTGTTGGCAGGGCTGGTTTCTCCTGAGCCCTTCTTGGCTTGGAGATGATGGTCTTCTCTCTGGTCTTTGCATGGTCTTCCCTCTGAGTCCTAATTTCATTTCCTTTCCTTCCTTCCTTCCTTTCTTCCTTTCTTCTCTCTCTCTCTCTTTCTCTCTCTCTTTCTTTCTTTCTTTTTCTTTCTTCTTTTTCTTTCTTTCTTTCTTTCTTTTTCTTTCTTTCTTTCTTTCTTTCTTTTTTCTTCCTTTCTTCTCTTCCTTTCTTCTCTTTCTTTCTGCTCTTTCTTTCTTTCTTTCTTTCTTTCTTTCTCTTTCTTTCTTTCTTTTTCTTTCTTTCTCCCTTCCTTCCTTCCCTCCTTCCTTCCTCTCTTCCTTCCTTCCTTCTTTTCTTTCTTTCCTTCCTTTTCTCTCTCTCTCTCCTTTCATTTTTCCTTTTCTTTTCTTATGAGGACACCAGTCGTACTGGGTTAGGCCCCATCCTAACGGTCTCATTTTAACTTAATTATCTCTTTAAAGTCTCAGTCTCCAAACACAGCACATTCTGGGGTACTGGAGGTTAAGGCTTCCAAACAGGAAATTTAGAGTCACACAGCTGAGCTCGTAACTCCACAGTAAGCTAATGTTCTATGTTTACTTTGAGAGGAGGGTAGTTTTTCTCCTTAGTTCCCTGATACCCCAAGGCCCCCTAGGGGTGATTATTTGGAGACAAACATCAGTGGAGGAGGATTTATCTCCTGTATAACTGAACGGAGCACATGTATTTACCCCACCTGAGAAGCAGGCCCTCCTGTCTGAGGCTGGGGGAGGTGGTTCTTCCTCCCGGCTGTCAGCCGTCGATGCTCTGGGCCACTGATAGAAGTCGAGTGTGATCTAAAGCAACAGGGCTGACTCTGGCACAAAGTCATCTGAAGTTCCAAGTCCTGTGGGACATTGTGTCATCTGAGCGGGTATCCTCTGCCTTCCAACCATCCTCCCACGGCTCAGAACATTGTGAAATTTCTCAGTTGGGCTTGTCTTCAGACTGCAGCTGATGTCCCCTCTTTTTTGTTGATCAAAGTATTATTTATATGCAGTAAAATCTACCAGTTTCAGGTGTAAGCTCGGAGAATCTTAGTCACTGGATGCAGTCTTGTAACTGCCGCCAAAATCGAGATCTAGAAGATAGGCCCCCCCTCCCCCCGCCGACAGCGCTTCCCTGGGCTCTGTGTGAGTTTCCCGGCGCTGCTGTAACAAAGCCCCGCAGACCGGGCGGCTTACGGATCAGTAATTCATTTTCTCATGGTCTGGAGGCTGGAAGTCCGAGATCAGGGTGTCCCCAGGGTTGGTTCCTCCTGAGGGCTGTGAGGGAACCATCCACTCCAGGCCTCTCTCCTTGGCTCGTAGACAGTGTTTTCTCCCTGTGTCTCTCCACATCATCTTCCCTGTGTGTGCGTCTGTCTCTGTGTCCAAATTTCCCCTTTTCAGAAGGACCCCAGTCATGTTGGACTAGGGCCCACCCTAGTGACCTCACTTTGACTTGATTGCCTCTGTAAAACTCTGTTTCCAGTAAGATCCCATTCTGAGGACATCAACATAATGAGTTGGGGTTGTAGGGGGATACAGTCAACCCTCAACAGACCCCTTTGCCTTCAGTTTCCTCTCAGTGCTGCCAGCGCCAGGCTCAGCCCCCCCGATATGCTTTCTCTGCAGCCCATTTTTGTCGATAGCCTCAGCTTCCCTAAGGCTTCATTTGTTGAGGGTGAATTTTGGTCATTTGATTGAAACACCCGTTTGTAAGTAAAGAATGACGTCCGCTTACAAGTAACGACATTGACTGTACTAGAATGCAGCGCCACTCTAAAATAGAATTTTAAAAACCAGCCTGGGCGATGATGGCATATTTCAGATAAGTGCACATCTTCTGGGAGAGGTAGTGTAGTTTAGTAGTTAGGAGAACAGACAGCTAGACTTTCTGGGTTATCGTTTACCCTCTGACCAGCTGACTAACCCTGGGAAAGCTACTTAAATCTCTCTTTGAGTTGTCTTGTCTGAAAATGGAGACATAACAGTATGTACTTCGCAGAGTTTGAGAATTTAGAACATGAATCTATGTAAGGAATCCAGGGAAGAGTGCCTGGTACACAGTAAGTACTTAATAAATATTTGACACTCTTATTCCTAGCGTGGCTGCGTTGAATGAAGCTCCTCATTGGAGTAAATTAGGTCTGGTCTGTTTGTTAAAACATTATCTGCTGATTTGTGGAGACAACATGTGTTTCCAGGGTACGGTGTAATTTGATCTGAGAGGACAGCTTTATTTGTCATTAACAATATGCAAGCTTAAGAGAAACATGGGGGTTCCTTTTAATTATTGAAGTACATCTAACTCTTGTTTATAAACATTTAGCTCATCTAATTGGGTCGTTTTCAATTTGTGTTCCTGCTCTGGGGATCATGGTTTAGGGACCCCTGGGTGATGGTGGTAGCAGTCAGTGGGATGACATTTGTACCCTGGGCTAGACCTCCCAAATCAGTCAGTACAGATTGCCTGTGATCTATGATCTATCGTTCTCTGTAAAATTTCATTTCCAAGAGCGCTACTACTAAAAATAGCTTGAAAACCACTAGCAAATTCTATAGATCATTCAGTCTTCCACCCCTCATTGCTTCCATTCTCTGTACACCCCAGGATGCCACTAATGTTAATATTAGCCTGAGCAAAACGTAATTAGGAAGGTAAATCTACTGCAAAAAGTAATATTGCATAAATTAAAAAAATTAAGTATAAATCAAATCAAATATAAAACAATGCATTTAATTATCTGCATCACTGCCTCCCTGCTGTAACATGGATATTTGAGTGGAGACTAATTTCCTTCCCGGGATAGGGCCCGCTCTGAGCCAGGACCAATGAATTGCGTCAACCCCTGGAAGGACAGTGCTTGACCCGTTGGGTGTTAGCTAAAGGTGCTACCATTTTGGTCAGCTAAATTCTGTATTATTTGTTAATGCATGAACTGGTCTTTGCGTGCAGCTGGGAAAGGCTATTTGTAAGATACTAGTAAATGCTCATAATTTTGTGGTGAACCATTTATTGAAAAGTTATTAGTTGAATGGGCTCCCATGAGCCTGGCAAAGGAAGTGCGTTTGTGCCCAAGAAGGGTTTTAAGTTTGGAGAGCAGACATCAGCAGCACAAAACTGGTGCATCTTCTAGAATCGGAGGCAGAACCAGTTCAGGCCCCTCTCTGGCATCCTCTCCATTTCCCTCCGCAAGAGCTCACACAGCTTGGTCTGATCCCTGCTCTCCGGGGGAGCCTGCCTCTCAGACTGACCTCCCTTCCAAAGACCAAGCTCCATCCGGCCAGCGTCTAGAATTCTCTAGTGGGGGACTTCCACATCGAGGACACTGATTTTTGTCACACTGTGGCTCCTGAATTCAGAAAAATCCACTGCCCTCTGCGTCGCTGTTTGTCAACTGTGATCTCCTCCACCCGGGCTGACCTCAGCGCCTCTGGGACACCCTTCTCTGATACATGGAGATCTCAAGTGGGGATGTCCGTGTTTAGAACGTACTTGCACCAGCTTCACGGCATTTGCATTGGAAACGAACTTGCTTGTGCTCAGAAATCCCAGATCGGTGGAGGTGATAACATTCAAGGCCAGTTCTTAAAGTTGGAGAATGGGCTACAATCAGCAAATTGGCAGCCTGGCTCTGACGCTCTGCAGCCCCTGTGATGGGAGTTTTTCCCAACTCCTTCCTCCCCAGCCCACCCACACAGACTCCAGAAAACCCGACCTTCCCCTTTTGCAGCTCACTAGTTTTCTCAGTGACCGCTTCTCATCTAGTACCTCTAACTGTTTCGTTTTTGTTTTTGAGGAGGGCTTCCATCTACCAGCTTTGAGGTGTTGAAGGCAAGACCCTCTTTTGTCCATCATGCTCCAAGCTCCAACTCTCAGGCTGCCCAGTAGAAAAGGGAAGAGTTAATGAGTTTGTGAATGAATGAATGAATGAATGCAAAGTTCTAGATCAGATGCTCTCAGTGCTTTTCCACATCAGCATCGTTAAAGGACCCCCTCCTTCCTCTCCTTGCTGACGTCTGTCACTGTGCAGGCCCTTAGACGTCACAATTTTCACTGAAGGTGCCTGCCTGGTTTGTCACATTCAGTGTTTTGTCTTCCAGGTCACCTCTCCCGGTCCTGCCCAATTAATTTTTCAGGAAAAAAAAAGCCATCTCTTTCCTATCCCTCTCCTGCTCAGAAATGGGATGATTTCCCACACTCTGCGGGATGAAACTCAGAGCCCCTCAGCTAGGCATTTAGTACTGATGATGGCTTGTCCTTTATATTCCTTCAAAAACTAATTTGAATTGCAAAAATCCCAAACATATTGAAAAACATCATAGGTGCTCATTTACCTACCATGGAGATTGAACAGGTATCGGCATTTCCCCCCATTTATTTTCCTAATAAATAAATAAACAAGCATCACCAATGCAGGTAGAACTCCCATTCCTGTCCCCCACATCCCTTTCCCTCCTTCAGTACAAACAGTCATTCCCCTGTGTACCTTTATCTCTCAGAATCCACCCATGTGAACCATTTGGCCATTTGGGTTCTTCACCCTGAAATTTCACTTCCTCCTTTTTTCTTTGACTCCCGATTTACTTTCCACCTTTTCCAGGGAGCTTTCCCAACAATCCCCTGGTTTCTAAATTGCTACATGCAAGTTATTTTCCTATGGCCCACTTGGGGACAATATTCCATCTGTGACAGTTTTAATGTAGCAGTTGGATCCTAGCGATGGGTTTCTATTCCCCGTAGAGTAATTTTTTTCATCTGGCTTCATATCATAGTTGATTGTCTGTGTCTACTCCATTAGGTAACAAAGTGGGAAATAAGAGTGAGTCATTTTCATTCATTCATTCATTCTGCAGATATTGGCTGAGTGCCCTCCTTTAAGCACCAGGAATTGCTTTAAGTACTGAGGATTCAGGAGTGGACACAGGAGGATACGGGCTGTTGCTACAACTGTGGAGTTTATATTCCAACTGGGGGAAGAGAACTTACATGAATGAATGTGTCAAGGTACACAGTGCTAAGGAGAAAAAAGCAGGGAGCCCTAAAGAGTAAGGGAATTCCATTTTAGGTAGTTTATATATGTGTGTGTGTATCTTCTCCAGGCTGCTCCTCCCTGCTAAATTCATCAGGTGCGTGGAACATGGTGGTTGAATTGCACAGTAAACCCAAGTAGATAATATTGGACTACCTGCTTGTGAAATGCTACCCTGTGGAGACCACCCTTCTTGGGAGGTAGTTGTAGGAATGTAATTTTAATCCTCTGCTCCTGGGAGCACGTATGGGTTGTTCCTTTGCCTATCAGCAGATGTGCACAGTGGAAATGATAACAGATTTTAATACCAGCCTAAGGAGGGTGTAATTTGGGAGGGAAAAATTGACTTCCTAGTAATTTACTGACCAGGGTTCTTGGACTCTTTAATCAATAGAAATTGACAAGAAGCCAGATGAGAAATTCAGGCAAGGTTTCATTGGGACTCATGCTGCAGCGCCAGGGTGGAAAAACAAGGAACAGTTTCCCTTGCTCCCTCCCTGAGGGGCAGTGAGCTGGTCCCGTGAGTGGGGGAGGGTAGGGGTGGATCCAGGGGTGAGGCCAGAGGGGTGTCTTAGGTGGTCTGCCCATCCCCTTGATGGTGCTCTGTGCAGGGATCATGCCCAGTCCCCTGCTTCTGCTTCTGACATCTCAGAAGTAGCAGCTGGGCCTTTGGTCTTTTGCATCTTCTTGTTCATAATTTGCCCCAGCTGCACAGGTACGCAGTTATTTTTCAGTCCCTTATAGTTCCTTTGCATTCTGTTGCTCGAGGAGATGTTTGTCCAGGTGCAAGCACTGCAGGTCCCAGGTCCCAGCCTGACTCGGTAACATATTAATTCCACAGTCAGATGGAGCCAATATGGCAGTGTCTTTCCCACGGTTCTTCAGCCGCTGGGCTGATGGGAGGGTCATGGTTCCGTGGTGTTCCTGCATGTGGTACTGTTGAACTGTGATACCCAGGAGACCAATGTCCTCTTTCTAATTCTTCTAGCCTCCAGGAAGGGATAAAATCCCTCAACTTGTCACTTAAAGAAATCACTGCTAAGGTAAGTACCTTTATATGCCCTCTTCCTAAAGAAGCCTCTGAAATTTCTTTTGACTTAATTTCTTGTCTAGCTCACAGGACACCTGGGCTCGGGAAGACACAGAGACTTGGTAAAGCCATTCTGCCAGCCAAGCAATGAGCCAAGAGAGCCAGGGCTGAGGGCTGTCCCCAAGGTGGAGGTCCTGACATGTGGTTCCCCCAGGGATTGGCTGGGCTGTCCTTTGCTTCAGAAGGAGCCGCTGTGCTGGAAAATGGGAAACGATTGACGCTGTGCACAAATGCCTTTGCTTCAAAAGGCTTTCAGGATGGGAGTAATCTGAGAAGTTAATTATGTTTCCTTCCTGGAGGGAAGGATTTAGATTTTTCACAAACATATGGAAATGGTATAGGAGGTGATTGTTTTCCATTTTTGAAAGTTTTTAAGTTGACCGTGGAATCATATTGCCTGTTGCCTGGGTGCACATAGCCAATTCCCTTAGTCAGTGTTGTGGTTAGTTAGGATAACCACAGTTTACAAAACAAAACCCTTCTCCACAGAGATAGTTACCCCTCACCGAGTTATTGACAAAGTGTGAAGGAGGATCAATTACCCTGCGAATGATTACTGGATGTTTGGCAGAGAACTGAGTATAAATCTTTAATTATTTGTGTTCGGTCTGGGAACCAGGGTGGTTATAAGATGGTTGAAATGTGAAAAGAATAGGTTTCTGTGCAGAGAGCCAAGCAGACAAGAGTCCACTGGTCTAGGAACCTTTCCTTGTTCTCAGTGTGGGGGGTTCTTGCAGACCACCCCAGCTGAGCCGAGGCTGTGGGTGTGTCCACAGTTCCTCTGGCCCTTTTCCCGGTTTTTGTGTCTACTTTATTTCTGAAAACAGCATTAAATGATTTTGCTAAAAATCACACAGCAGCAGTTTGATGGGCTGTCCTGCCCTGCGTGGAATGTGAGCTTCCTGTCTGTCCATTAGACGGCACTGGGACCCCGGACCCTGGAGTGCTTGAAGCCCGCTCTGCCTTTCCAGAGACATTCACCCAGGGAAGAAGGGCAGGATGAGGACTTGCATCTGCGGGCAGAGCTCTATCTCAGGCTCCCATGCTGAGCGGGGCTGAGACCTTCGGCCCCTGCCCAGCTGCTGGTCAAGGACGACTGACTCGCTTTACCAGTTTTGTGATGTGAAGCAGGAGGGGATGTTAGAGAGCTGACCTGAATTTCTGCCTTTTAAGTGACTGGTGATGTCACTCACTGGCATTCATGGCCTCTCAGTGTCTGCTACTGTGATCTCTGCGTGGAACCCCTGGGAGGGTGAGGGGAGGTCAAAGCTTCCTGGATGGGGGATGTGGTAGATGTAGCCTCCTGTATCTCCTACTGTAAATTGTGCCATTTATCAGGTGCATTCTAATTTCTTTTATTTGTTTAAATTTTTTTTAATTGAAGTACTGTCAGTTACAATGTGTCAATTTCTGGTGCACAGCACAATGTCCCAGTCATGCATGTACATACATGTATTCATTTTCATATTCTTTATTTTTAATCCTTTTTAATTGCAGTATAGTTGGTTTGTAACATTGTGTTAATTTCTGGTGTACAGCATAGTGGTTCAGTTATACATATGTATATTCCTTTTCATGTTCTTTTCCATTATAGGTTACTACAAGGTACTGAATATAGTTCCCTGTGCTCTACAGAAGGAACTTGGTGTTTATCTATTTTATTTATATTTGTTAGTATCTGCCAATCTTGAACTCCCAAGTTATCCCTCAACCCCTACTCCCCCTACTGTAACCATAAGTTTATTACCTATGTCTGTGAGTCTGTTTCTGTTTTGTAATAAGTTCCTTTGTGTCATTAGGTTCCACATATAAGTGGTATCACATGCTATTTTTCTTTCTCTGCCTGGCTGACTTCACTTAGTATGACAATCTCCAGGTCCATCCACGTTGCCGCAAATGAAGTGCGTCTTAATTTCTATAGAGAATGAAAATGTGGAAGGACTCTTGGGCTTGGGTTTCTTGAGCGTGAGACCATGCTGTGTGTGTAACATGAGTGAGTCTGTATCCCAGCAGTGAGGATGCAGGTGTGCACGCTACATAACACAGGTGGTGTTTTTCTGTGCCTGTTTTATATTGTGTACACACACGTACACATGTGCACATGACACTGGGATTTGTTGATACTCTGCAGCTACTGTCATTGGCCCAAATGCCAAAGGTGGCTTCTTGGTTTGCATACCTTCCCTAACGCATTTACAAAAACCTTCTAATTCCCTGGATTTTCCGTAAGATTAAGGAATTCATGCTGAAGATTTTAAAGTGTAAATGCAAAAGCTCCATTTGATAATGAGTTCCTCAGGGTCCAATTTTATTTGGAAATAAAGAAGAGATGCAGATTTTCTGGGGCACGCGTGTGTCTGTCTATATAAGGGAGTGTCTGCGTGCACATACATGAATGTGTGTGTGTATGGGGGGGCATAGATCAGTCTACAGAGAGTTAAAACTGTTCAGTCACACAAAACACACAACCTTTTCTCCACTTTTCTCGACTGACTGCTGACCTTGAGTAGAAGCTGCAGCTTTAGCACAGTTTTGTTTTTTTCAGTGTATTCTATACATAGACCTGTATTTTCTCAATTTCTCCCTTAAAGAGAGATGGCACCTTCCTTCCACTCATCATGTATTTTTTTGGACTCTTACGGGTTACCCAAACCAAAGGTAATTAAGGGATAAAGGAGATGGAAGGAAGAGTTGGAAATAAATGGGGCATCCGGAGGTTGGTACGTATTAGATTACGTCCAGCAGTGCTTGTGAGAACGTACATTGCAATTTAATAAGAAGATTTAGAAAGGTTGCTTCATATTAACGGTGACAGCTGAGAAGAGAAAGATAAATATCGTGTGATATCACTTATATGTGGAATCTAAGAAAATGATACAACTAAACTTATTTACGAAATAGAAAGGGACTCACAGACGTAGAAAACAGACTTATGGTTCCCAAAGGGGAGTACAGTGTGGGGAGGGATAAACTTGGAGTTTGGGATTAACAGATACATACTCCTATATATAAAATAGATAAACAACAAGGTCCTACTGTATAGCACAGGGAACTGTATTCAATATCTTATGATAACCTATAATGGAAAAGAATCTAAAAAAGAATGCATACATGTACATATACACATAACTGAATCATTTTGCTGCACACCTGAAACATTGTAAATCAACTGTACTTCAATAAAAAAAATAAAACTGAAAAAAGTCACAGCTTTCTCACAAAAGAGAAACTGACCCAATTATCATTAAGAGAGACTGTTAGTGAAAGTCAGAAATACTGGCTGTCCCTTGGATGAGACAGAATTATGGCTGGTGTTACGGAGTTAACAGACTTGTCCTCAGACTTCCGACGACATTCTTAGACGGATGGAAGGGGTGGTACCAGTCCGTGGAGCCCACCTGAAACTTACTGCTGGGGGAGGGCGTTCGGAGTACCTTCCTTCTCAGTCCCAGTCCTGACATCCTGACAGATCTCAGGACCGTTGAGAGTGTGTCTCGGAATTAGTCACTTTGCACGATGGGTGCGCAGCTCTGCTGTTGCAAGTCTGGGTAGACCACACTGCCGTCTTCATCCTGAAAGTGAGTTTTATAAAGACATTTCAGAAATTGCAGCTACTTAATGGCAAAGAACAGGTTGGGAGAGGTCTGCTTTGATTCTAAAAACAAACTCAATTTCAGAGATAAAAACATGTCAAGTTGATGGAATCAAGCTAAATCTGGAAACTGCTGGGGAAACCAAATCTTATACTTTCTCTGAGCTCTGTGAACCCCCCTGGGTTAATTTCAGTTTTTGAACAGAATCTTAGATTTTTAACAAGAAAAGATGGATGCTTCTAGGTAACATCTTTTGTGGATCACCCCAAAATGTCTCCACATGCATGTTCATTGTTCTCATGCTTTTTCAACTGGAAATTTTTTTAGGTAGCTCATTAATCTGAGTGTTTTTGCTTTAAACAAAGAAAAAAATATTTTCAATATTTTCGCTCCAAACAAATACAAAATGACCTAAGACGTCTAGAAAAAGAAACAGAGATTTAAGTTTTGCTGTTGTGAAACAAAGAAAGTTATAGGACATGTTGGGAGTCTCCTGGAAAAATAAATGATAAAATCTACAAACTTCACTAAGGTCTACTGGTCTATTTTTCAAATCTGACTTGTCAGCAATATCTGCCCTCAAGTTTTTTTTCTTATTCTTTTTTCTACATTTTTTTTCTTTCTTTCTTTCTTTTTTAAAGCCCTGTATTTTATCCTTTTTTTGTGGTGGGGGGAGGGGAGGTAATTAGGTTTATTTATTTATTATTATTATTATTAATGGAGGTACTGGGGTTTGAACCCAGGACCATGTGCATGCTAAGCACACACTCTGCCACTGAGCTGTAACCTCCCTTCACTCTCAAGTTTTATTAGACAGCATTGACCAGTAATGCTCTGCCCTTGATCTCACCCTTCTTTGCTGCCTACTCTGTGCCAGACACGGAATGAAATCCCCACTTTCCTAGAGCTTGTGTTCTAGCGGAGAGAGACAGTAGGAAAATGAAGGAATAAAAACAAATAGTGTGTCAGCTGGAGAGGAAGGCAAGGTAAAGGTGGAAGGGGCCGGAGGGCTGAGGGGAGTGCTGTTTTTCTGTAGGTAAAGTCAAGGTCTTCATTCTCAGAGCAGAGCCCTGAGGGGTGTGAGTACACTGAGCCAGCAGAGATGAGAGCATTTTGAGAGTATTTCAGAAGGGTGAAGTAAGGGTGCAAGATGGGACAGAGTGCTGAAGTTATTGTAGTTTGCGATTGCCCTCTGTTGTGCGAGTGTAATGGAGTCCCGATAAATCGGGAGATGAGGTGTTGGGGAAAGGAATAATGACTTTATTCGGAAAGCTGGCAGATCAAGAAGATGGGGGACTAATGTCCCGGAGAACCATCTTCCGCAAGTCAGAATTCAGGCTCCTTTTCTACTAAAAAGGGGAGGGGGTGTGGTTGGTTGTTGCAAACTTCTTGGTGTCGGAATCCTTTGTTCTTGCAGCTGTCCGCGTGGGTCAGGTCATGGTGTCCCTGTGAACCTCCCACAAGACAAATGTTATTCTTTGTTCTGCAACTTTTTATCTTTATATGAATGGAAAAGAGTTATACTCTTAAAAGTCAGGGCCTTGAGAATGGGCTATTTCAGGCTCTAGGCAAGGTTCTTATACAAAAGGTGCAGAACCAGCATGACTCAGTACAGGAGACAGAGCACAGGGTGACAGCCAAAGGAACAGGTCTAATATGGAGTCAGATTTGTTCTTCCCTGTCACATGGCTCATCTCAGTTTTGTGTTCAGGTGTGTGAAAGGTGCAGGACCTATGCTTGGACTGTGTCAGCGCCTGCTTTACTTAGTCCTTCTTTCTTTCGTTCCCTCCTTCCTTCCCTCCGTTCCTTCTTTCCCTCCTTCCTTAATGCCTTGCTTGCTTTTCCAGAACTCTCTTGCAGTCATTCGTTACCACCCTGCTGCATTACTTATAAACCCAGGAATCTCTGACCTGGTGCTCTGTTGCCCACCGACTTCCACCTGAGTAAGTGATGACACGTGCCTGTCTCTCTCCCTCCAGGTGTGTATGAGCGAGAGACTCTGCAGCACTCTGAGGAAGAAGCTTAACGACATTGAAATCCAAATGCCGGCGTTGCTGGAAGCCAAAATGCTTGCCATAGCAGGTACCTGGAAACAGAGGGGACAGGGAGGTGGTTGGAGTGGAATGATGACAACCACCACATCCATGTCTTGTCCTTGGTTAACATTCTGCCTGTAGCTTCTGTCATACTTGACAGCTCAAAGCCTTTCTGGGGAGTTTTGCTGTAACCCACAGCATAGATGGGCAGCATGGTTTCCTTGTAAGGGATGGATAGCACTCTTCAAAATACATATGCGTGCATAATACAAAATATGTTATTTGTGTAGGTACCATATTTTGGACTTCCAGTTCCTGTTTCTTTTAAGAGTTTAGAGACTAGATGTACTTTGCCATGTAATTCAGGCTGATGTTTCTATGTTACGTATCTGTAGATGCTCAGTGAGGGTTATTGGATGTGATCAGCCCCTTCCTATGGGGGAAAGAATGAAAACAGGAGACAAACTGACGTA
The DNA here is from genome assembly GCF_036321535.1 of Camelus dromedarius. Taxonomy (NCBI): domain Eukaryota; kingdom Metazoa; phylum Chordata; class Mammalia; order Artiodactyla; family Camelidae; genus Camelus; species Camelus dromedarius. The sequence continues at coordinate 6,988,964 of NC_087443.1, forward strand.
CTTGGTGTAACAGTCTCATCACAGACCGCAAATTTTTGGAGGCTTCTCAGTGGATCACTATCCTTCCTTAATCTGGTAGTTCTTAAAGGATATATTTTCCATTAATTAGTAGGTGGAAAATATGAGTCTTTGAAAATAGTGTCTTATCCTATCATTTGAATAGTACTTTTGAACATTCTTCTGCATTTGTTATCTTATTTTATTCTTATTCTGTATTCTATTCTATTCCATTCTGTTTTATTTTATTCTATCTTATTCCTTATTTTATTTTATTTTATTTTGTTTTATTTTCACATCAGCTCTATTAGGTAGGTGAGCGAGAGACTGAGCTCAAGGAACAGATGGGGAGATTGAGGGCCCGGGGTATGTCCTTTGGTTACGTTCACTCAACTGGCTAAGTGGTGCTAGACCAGGGACTACAGTCCAGGTGGGATACGTGGATTTTTAACCCAGTTAGGTAATGACATCCTCCAGGTAGTCTGAGTTTTATAGGTTGAGTGAATCCACAGCTCATCAGTGTCAGAAGAATCATAAAAATTTAATGAAAAGGTATAATAATTACATGTGTGGGTTTTAAATGGCATTTTAAGAAGGGATACAATAATTGGCAGCTTCTGCCCTTCAGACCGTTAAACAACTAACGTTGGCAGCTAACGAGCAATTTGGTTCCTGGCGCAGTCACACGTGTTACTTACAACCCGTGGAACACTGCGACGTGAATGTAGGGCTTGGCTCTTAACAGCTTCACGTGCCATTTAGTTGGAATTATGGCCCCATTTGCTAGGAGGAAAAAAAGAAGATTGAACACAATCTTGCTTCTGAGTTAGGGTTTTTGTCTTTCTTAATCAATCTGTCTTGCCCAGGGATACAGGTGGATGTGTCTCTGTTAAGCCCAAGGGAGGAGATGTATCATTCAGGCAGCAGAGAAACCCTGCCTCTCATGTGAATCATCCCTTTTTAGAATCCCAGGGAAAATTCTTAAGGTGGTATATTGCATATGGGGCCCGGGTTTTCTGTTTAGTTCTTAGATTGGCTGGGAAATCAGTGGGGCCTAATCAGATGACAGAGCACCTGAATTAATGGGGATGGGAACTCACCTGCCAACCCCCTATTTCCTGATCACTCTTCTTTTTTTTTTTTTCAAATGGAGGTACTGAGGATTGAACCCAGGACCTTACGCATGCTAGGCATGCGCTCTGCCACTGAGCTGTACCCTCCCCTTCCTGATGACTCTGGAGCCCCTTGGTGAACGGACCTTTTGGTCAGCGGGCGCTCCTCCTCCTGGTCATCCTTACTTCACATCTTCTGCGCCTAATGCGATTTGCGTTTTCTCTCGAGCTAGACTCCTTAGCAGGGAGGGGCTGCGGCCGGAAAAGGCACTTCCCTTAGGATCCTCACGGGACTATTTTATTGCCTTCAGAGTGGCAACCCTCACTCCATTAGACAGAAGCCACAACAAACCTCTCCAAGAGAGGCCTTTCTCTCACTGGGGCTCTCTGTGAGGACGCTGGGCCAACGCCCATGAGATGCTGAGAAGCCCTATTGAATGGAGAGGCTCTTAAGGGGTGCCCTTAGGTTCTCAGAGGGCCTTTTGTCTGTCTGAACATTTCTAAGATTCCGTCTTAGCGCTCCCATTCTGAATTTCATCTTTGGACTGAGGCCTTTTTTTTCGTCCCTTGAGAGGCTGCTAGTTAAGAAAACTTATTTTATTTATTTAATTCATTTTTTTATTGAAGTCTAGTCAGTTTACAATGTTGTGTCAGTTTCTGGCGTACAGCACACTGCTTCGGTCATACGTGAACATACATATGTGCGTTTTCATATTCTTTTTCACCGCGAGCGACTACAAGTTCCCTGCACTATACGGTATAAACTTGTTTATCCGTTTTGTATATACCAGTCAGTATCTGCAAATCTCGAACTCCCAATGAGGGCTTTTCTTAATTTGAGAATCACTGGCTCCCTGCAGAGACGGGGGACGAGAAATAGTTTTATTTTCAAGCCCAGCAAGTCCAAGCTCCTTTCTATTTACCAGTATGTTCTTTAGCTCATCTCTCTTTTCTTGCACTTTGTCACAGGCAGTGATCAGAAGCACTGGCTGGCACGCCTGTATTCTGCCTGGAAACCTCCTTGCCTGCTTAATTAGCTTCATCAGGAACTCTTTTCTGTGTTACCTCATTGGTAATGTCATCAGACTTTCTGTCACTATATGCCAGGGCTCCCGTTTCCTCCAGCTTCCGATAATGCTTTTCTTCCTTTCCTTTCAGCCTTCACTGAGACCCGTTAGCCTTCCGCCCGCCACCTGGTCCCCAAGTCAGTGCCTCCGACTTTAGGGATTTGTTACAGCAGCACTCCACTTCCAGACGCCAAAATCTGTTCTTGTTACTGATCGCTGTGGAATAAACCACTTCGAGACTCAGTGACTTAAAACATCCCCAGTCATTTATTTTGCTCGTGAATCTGCAGTTAGGGCTGGGCAGGGCAGGGCAGGGGCAGCTGTGGGGGAGCTCATGACTAGCAGGTTGGTCTGTCTGTCTGTCGGTTCCTGTCCACGTGAGCCTCGCGATAGCCAGCTTGGCTTCCTTACAACATGGCTGCTAGGTTCTAAGAGGGAGTGTCCCAAGAGACAGGGCATGGAAGATTCTTATTTCTTAAAGCCTGGACTTAGAAACTGGCAGGAGTCTCTTTTAGTAAGTGATACGTTACCCCAAATCTTAGTAACTTGAAACAACAAATGTTTATTATAGCGCACAGTTTCTGGAAGTTAGGAACCCAGAAGCAGCTTAGCTGGGCGATTCTAGCTCAGGATCTCTAGGAGGTGCTGCGAGATGTGGGGCCTGAAGGCATCATGGGGCCTGAAAAATCTGCTTCCAGATTTTTCTGGCTGTCGGTGGAAGGGCTCGGTAGCCATGTGGGCCAGGCCATGGGTGGCTCAGACCATGGTGGCTGATGCCCCCCAGAGCAGGTGATCTGAGAGTGAAGGCAAAGAAGACTGAAGATCCCAGGTTTGTCGGGCCTTCATTTCCAAAGGCTCCCAGTCACCTCTGCCTTGGTGACCAGGAACGCATCCTAAGTGCAGCTCACACTCAGTGAAAGGGAAAACAGTTTCCACCCCAAAGGAGGAGGATTAAAGAACCTGATGGGCACATTTTTAAAAACCATCCCAGCTGCTGTTTTATTTTATTGCTCGAGCAGTCCTGGGGCCCTGACTCAAGGGAAAGGGACACAGGGGACAAGTGGGAGGTGTGCCAAGAGTTTGGGGGCCGTGTTTTACAATGTGCCACAGCGACCTAGGAGCCTGTAGGGTTCTGCAAACTAACGATGGGGGCAGAAAGTTTTTCAGGGACAGAGAGTGGCATCAGGCACCTACTAAGCACCAGGCCTGGCTCTCGGTCCTGAGGGTGCAGCTGCGGACAGGACACCATCCCTCCTTTTGTGGTAGTTGTGGAATAGAATGGATATGCCTGGCCTGTTTGTGGAGGAGAGCACGGTTCTGTCTGGGGAGGAAGGGTCGTCTAGATTGATGCTGGTATAGGATCCGTGTTGTGGTAGGAAGAGGCTTGTTATCCTTGGTTAGGACCGGATGTCCAGGGCTCTGTTCTGCAGGCTAAGGATGAAAGCATTGGGGAGCTGTTATAATTTATTTTTAAGCAAAGCAAAGGCATGACCAAAGCCAGACTTGAGGAAGCTCAGTCAGGCGGTGGGTACATGGTGGGGTAGAGGCGGGAATGTCTGGGGACTGGGACTCACTGACTTTAAGATCCTGGCATTAAAAAAGGAAGAAAAGATCACTCATGCATGGAATCTTAAAAAGAAAAGAAAGAAGATACTATGAACTCATCTACAAAACAGAAACAGACTCGCAGACACAGTAAACAACCTTATGGATACCAGGGGAAAGGCGGTGGGGAGGGATAGATTTGGGAGTTTGAGATTTGCAAATAGTAAGTACTATATATAATAATAGATAAAAAACAAATTTCTTCTGTAGAGCACAGGGAACTGTATTCAATATCTTGTAGTAACTTACAATGAAAAAGTCTACGAAAATGAATATATATGTATATATACACATACACGACTGGGACATGATGCTGTACACCAGAAATTGACACATTGTAACTGACTATATACTTCAATAAAAAAAAGAAGAAGAAAAAAGAAGAAAAGAAGGTTAGCATTTGAAATCTTCTACAGGTGCTTAGAAGATCTAGGTGGTATTTATCTAGCCAGCTGAATGTGGTATTCTAAAAACTAGGAAAAATAACCTAGAAAGCCCATCACTTCTTTCCAAGTATAAGTCATCGAGATAAGAACACAGATGATGGTGACACATCGGAAGCGATGGTCCTCCAGCTTTGTTCTGTAACGTACACAGTGGATTCTCCAAGTAACTACCAGTCCACTTCGCCACTGCTCAGGCTTTCAAATACTCCAGGGACCCTAGATTTCTCCCTTGTCTTCATCAGCCTACACAAATCTTGACTCAACTGTATCTTACTCATCTCTTTTCTTGCCCTTCTCTATTTCTGCCTTAACTCTTGTGATGTTTGGCAGAGAATGGCTCAGTTGAAAGCACTCAAGCATCTTTTATCACCAGAAGGAGACCCCCAGCTCTGTGCACAGTGGCATAGAATGAGGAGCTGACTGGGGGCCTCCACATCTCTCAGTTCTTGAGACCAGAGGCCATACTGTGTAGCAGATGGAAGCTTTGGCTATGGGATCTGAGAGGTCTGTGTTCAAGTCCGGCTTCATCATTACCTGGCTGGGTGACTTTGGGCAAATTATTTAATCTTTGGAAATCTTGTTTTTTTCCCATCTGTAAAATGAGTGTAATAGCAACACTATTACATTAGTGTGCTGTAAGAATTAAGTGAGGTCGTGAATTAGGATAATATGGTGCATTATTATACTGATAAATGAATAATCAATATACAAATGAGAGCTCCTTGCATAGAATGAGCTAGCAATTGGCAGCCATGCACCTGAGTGGGAGGAGGTGTGGCCGGGAGGTGAGCCCTTGACCGGCTGTCACTCCCTGCTGCGGGTTCCTGGCTCGTGTACCTGTAGCAGAGGGCTGTGGTGGCATCTACACCCCTTATCACAAAGTGGCTTTGGCCCCAAATGCCTGTGCAGCCCCCTGCCTGCTGTGCTAGGCTGGGCTACTTGTTGACGGTGAAGATTCGTTTGTCCGTTTGGTTTTCAGCACTGATACTAAAAGCGTGGAGCCCTGCGGTGTCCCCTCCCCAGGCCGGGTGCTAACCTGAGCCCTGCAGGTCTGGTCACTGTCACGGCTGGGTCCTGCCTGGTAAGCTGAGCCCAGGAGATGAGCATCTGCCCGGGGACTGGAGCAGGTGCGGTCTAGCTGCCCACTTCAGGCCCCTTTCCCCTGGGCCTCACCGAGGTTTTTCTGGGTGGAGGTTGAGAGGCCTCTTTCCTCAAGAGGCAGCCCCAGGCCCACCTTGTTGAGTGGCCGCCTGGAAAGGAAGTGAGAGCGAAGATCCCCCCAGGTGCCCGGACAAGGGCTCCTTGCCTCTCTGCTGCCCTCACTGACAGCTTCGCCCTCCGCCCCAGGATGGGCGGGTTGGGCGGGGGCTGCTGGGGACAGAGCTCGGGGACAGAGCTCGGGGACCGGCTTAGTGTCCTCTAGAGAGTGTGGTGGGTGTGGCTGCCCCAGGCTCAGTGGTTAAGATCTCACCATCAGAAGCAGGGGCCTCTCTCGCCTAGAACTGTGCTGCACCCTTTGACCTCCAGTGATGAAGGCTCGTGGCTGGAGCTTAGCCTGGGTCCCCCCTCTGCCCGCCTTTCGTAGCCGTGGCCTCTTCAACCCGCCCCTGGTTCCCAGAAGCAGGAGACTTTTAAGTGGCGGGAACCCACGCCTGTGACTCAGCAACAAGCATCCTTCCTGCCTGCCGTCGGCCTCGCGCCGTGGACTCCGGGTCCGCAGTGTAGCTGAGACACGGTCCGGGCCGGGGCTCAGGCTCCTGGAACTGGGCTGTGCCTCCTTCCGAGCTCTGTAACCGCCTAGTGTCCCATCTTCACTTTGCGCGTGTCTGACCTTTGCCTGCCCCTAGCCAGCATCAAGGCCCTCTGCTGCCTGCCTCTGAAACTTTCCAGTGTTGACGTGACGCATGCCCTCCTGGTTCCAGCCCTGCCCTGCTGGAGTCATCCACCTTTATTGATCTGGTCCCTCTGTTGAGTCATTTTGCTGTTTTTTTTTTTTTTTTTCCCTTGGGCTTTGCCTAATGTCTGGTACTCAGGAGACAGTAAGAATAATTGTTTTTTAAAAAACGAGCCCTCATTTGTTGATTTCTGGTCCTCAGAATCTGTTATATCCGTATTTCATGTGAGTTTCCTCTCAGTTTGTGGCGTATTTTCTTTCCCACCTGCCTCCTATTAACAGTTCAAATAATCATTTACTCTTTTTTTAATTGAAGTATGTTGATTTACAATGTTGTGTTAGGTTTTGGTGTACAGCATAGTGATTCAGTTGTACATATATATACACACATATTCTTTTTCGTACTTTTCCATTATAGGCTATTACAGTATATTGAATATAGTTCCCTGTGCTGCATAGTAGGATCTTTTTGTTTATCTGTTTTATATATAGCAGTTAATATCTGCTAATCCTAAACTCCTAATTTATCCCTTCCCCTCCTTCCCCTTTGGTAACCATAAGTTTGTTTTCTATGTCTGTGAGTCTGTCTCTGTTTCGTAAATAAGTTCATTTGTGTCATTTTTTTAGATTCCACATGTAAGTGATATCATATGGTATTTGTCTTTCTCTGTCTGACTTACTTCGCTTAGTATGATGATCTCCAGGTTCATCCATGTTGCTGCAGATGGCATTATTTCATTCTTTTCTATGGCTGAACAGTATTCCACTGTGTGTGTGTGTGTGTGCACGCACGCGCGCGTATCTGTGTATCTATCTATCTATCTCACATCTTCTTTACCGAGTCATCTGTGAATGGACATTTAGGTTGCTTCCGTGTCTTTGCTATTGTAAATAGTGCTGCTATGAACACTGGGGTGCAGGTATCTTTTTAAATGAGAGTTTTCTCCAGATGTATGCCCAGGAGTGAGATTGCCCAGGAGTGAGATTGCTGGATCATATGGTAAGTCTATCTTAGTTTTTTAAGGAATCTCAGTACTGTTTTCCATGGTGGCTGCACCAGTTTACATTCCCACAAACAGTGTAGGAGGGTTCCCTTTTCTCCACACCCTCTCCAGCATTTATTGTTTGTAGACTTTTGAACGATGGCCATTCTGACTGGTGTGAGGTGATATCTCGCTGTAGTTTTGATTTGCATTTCTCTGCTAATTAGCTATATTGAACATCTTTTCATGTGCCTATTGGCCATCTGTACATCATCTTTGGAGAAATGTCTGCTTAGGTCTTCTGCTCATGTTTTGAAATTATTTATTCTTAAACAGCATGTCAAGATATTCCAAGCCAGTTTTTCTTTTTTAAAATATGGTTCTATCTGATTTGACTCTTCCTTTATAGAGAATAACAATTATCTACACTTAACACACATGTATTAGAGACAAATGTGTCTAAATAGCAGCCTGAAATCTTCTTTCTTAGTTTATGATTTGGAGGGAACTGAGAAGTTTCTTAGAAATGAACTAGATTTTCCTAGATAAGTACAAAATACTTCCTTCTCTCTCAGAAATTTCACGGCTTAGATCAATGGCTGGGGGAGCTAAGAAGCTCAGTAAAGATGTTTTTTCAAAGATGATGTTTATCCAGGGTGGAAATAAAGACCCACCAGATGAGAAGGAAAGGGTATTGTTCAGACTGACTAAAGCAAGGGGCTCTACCACCATCATCTGTGCTTTGGCGGTGGCTCCAAGGCAGGCAGAGGAGAGGGAGACTTGGTGAGGGGGGAAAGGAAGGTTCCAGGTGTGACTGGAGGCTGTTGGCCGGGAGAAGCCGGACGTAGGTGCCTGGAGCATCCTATGTGATTGCCTAAGGAGCATATCTGGCTTTCTCTGGTTGGTCCTAAGTTGGGTGTAGGGACGCAAATTAGAGAAGTGGTCAGTTCTTAATCAGGTCCTGGCTATTTTGGGTGAATTGTTACAGAAGTTATTGTTTTGCTTCCTGGAAGGATCTGGCGTCCTGCCAGAGAAGAGAAGCAGGACTTTGTTATTTGGGCTTTATTTTGGTTATATTCAACACTGGCTTTATTTCTCTTTCCTTCATAAAGAAGTAGGGCCCAAATTCGGGTGGGTGGAAGAGGGTAATTTTAGGAGGGTTGTCACAAAGGGGAAGAAGGTCTGTGGCCCAGCGAGGATGGTGTGTGTGCTCTCCCCCCAGGGAGAAAGTCGTGGTGAGGCCTGGGGGCTGATGGGGTGAAACCGCCCATCTGAGTGTGAGATCCGCCCCCAGCCTCCCTGGTGCTCCCTCCCTTTATGGGTGATTTGTGGCCACGTTTTGGCCAAGTCCCTTATTGAGCTGTATTTGGTAGGACAAGCACCTAACCTGAAGTTGGAAAAACCAAGTTCAAGTTCACTACTCTTACGTGAGATCTTTGAACTCCAAAGCCTCATGACCTGGGGAAGGCCACCCTCTGGGTCTCAGTTTCTTCCACTGGAGACCAAGGACAGTCATGTCCTGGATTAATGGGAAGCCTAAGTGAGATGTCATGCACCGAGAGCTCTGTGATCTATAAAATCAGACTCTCAAGTACTGACCTCAAAAATGAGCTCCAGATACTGGGAGGTTGAGGAGGGTCAGTAATTAAATTCAGAGATGTCGAGGATGTCGTTAGAAGGAGCGGGACGGGTAAGGTCAGTTTTGGCTTTGGCATACACCTAGGGGTTGGTTTTTTTTTCTTTATCTAGAGATATTTTTTTTAACATTTTTTATTGATTTATAATCATTTTATAATGTTGTGTCAAATTCCAGTGTAGAGCACAATTTTTCAGTTATACATGGACATATATATATTCATTGTCACATTTTTTTCTCTGTGAGCTACCATAAGATCTTGTGTATATTTCCCTGTGCTGTACAGTATAATCTTGTTTATCTATTCTGCAATTTTGAAATCCCGTCTATCCCTTCCCACCCCCCGCCCCCTTGGCAACCACAAGTTTGTATTCTATGTCTGTGAGTCTGTTTCTATTTTGTATTTATGCTTTGTTTGTTTGTTTGTTTTTAGATTCCATATATGAGCGATCTCATATGGTATTTTTCTTTCTCTTTCTGGCTAACTTCATTTAGAATGACATTCTCCAGGAGCATCCATGTTGCTGCAAATGGCATTATGTTGTCAGTTTTTATGGCTGAGTAGTATTCCGTTGTATAAATATATACCACATCTTTATCCAGTCATCTGTTGATGGATGTTTAGGCTGTCTCCATGTCTTGGCTATTGTAAATAGTGCTGCTATGAACAATGGGGTGCAGGTGTCATCCTGAAGTAGGGTTCCTTCTGGATATAAGCCCAGGAGTGGGATTCCTGGGTCATATGGTAAGTCTATTCCTAGTCTTTTGAGGAATCTCCATACTGTTTTCCACAGTGGCTGCACCAACCTGCATTCCCACCAGCAGTGTAGGAGGGTTCCCTTTTCTCCACGGCCTCTCCAGCATTTGTCATTTGTGGATTTTTGAATGATAGCCATTCTGACTGGTGTGAGGCGATACCTCATTGTAGTTTTGATTTGCATATCTAGAAGTTTTTAATGGTGTTATTTGTAGAATAAAATGTTTTGACAGGTGCTTCAAAAGACCCACGTGAAGGCCCAAGCGTGGCTCCCTTGGTGCATAGCAGGCGGGCACGTGTGCTGCTGGATGGAAAGGCGGATGTTCATCCGTACACAGATCCTCCTTTAATTTCCTGGGGAAGTTTTACAGTGATTTTCTGCGTAGAGGTTTTGCATGAGTTTCTTTAAATTTACCCTAAATATTTTGAGTTTTAAAATGTCTTGTACATGGAATTTTTTAAAAAGTCATCTTCCCATTGTTTGCTGCTCATATTTGGAAATACGACTGATTTTTTTTAAACTTTTTTTTATTGAGTTATAGTCATTTTACAATGTTGTGTCAAAGTCCAGTGTAGAGCACAATTTTTCAGTTACACAATGAATATGTGTATGTTCATGTATAACGACTGAATTTTGTATGTTGACCTTGTAGCCTGTAATCCTTCTAAATTAAATGTACCATCTATGTTGCTCAGAGCTTTCTAGAATTTCATGTCTATTCTTGCAGACTTCTATAATGCAGGTGTTAGCACGATCATATTTTATTAGAAGTTTGCACTGAAATTCCATATGCTAATTTCTTTGCTCAAGATCATGCAGTTTGAGTAATGGGGGATTAGGATTTGAACTGAGGTCTTTTTTTGGGGGGGGGTTCTTTCAACACTTTATTTTTTTATTTTTATTTTTTAAAAATTTTATTTTATTGAGTTACAGTCTGGTTCCAAGGCCCAGTCTCTTTCCACCCTTCTATAATATTTCACCTCTTTGACATTTGGATATTTGAATGGAGCGATATCATTTGGCTTCCCTGGGTTTCATTGGGACATTTTTGTGTCATTATGCTTCCCAAGGATGTGGATTAGCCAGTGGAACCCCTAAAACAGAACACAACAAGAATAAGGTGAGAGAGAGATGTACGAGAGTTAAAGAGACTTACAGCTTGAGGACAGTGTTTTTCCCGATTCCTCCACGGAAGACTGTTCATGCAGCTGGTTGCAGTTGCCAAGCTCAGCCCCCTGTATCCACACAGTCAGTGCATTTAGCTGTTGCTGAACCTTTCCCGTGTAGGGGTGCTGTAACGCTTGTTTTCCCCCCTTCTCCCCGGCGATGTGCTGCAGGAAACCATTTCTGTACGGCTAAGGAGCTCACGGAGGAGATCAGATCCTTAACATCTGAGAGGGAAGGGCTGGAGGGACTTCTCCACAAGCTGTCGGTGCTGAGTTCAAGGAACGTCAAAAAGTTGGGAAATGTTGAAGAAGATTACAACAGACTGAGAAGAGAACTGGACCACGGGAGAACTGCCTATGGTAAGTCATCCCAGCGGTCTCCCGGTGAAACATTTATGATATTTACGGTACTGTGTGTCGGGCCGGATGTTCTGTGCTTCGTGTGAACGTCACTGCCAAAGGGTGTCCTGGAGCCACACGGCACATTCCCGGGAGGATATTTTGGCAGGAGCCTTGGCAAATGGGGCGGAATTTCTTGTCAGCTTTTGTTTTGCTATCACATGTGATGGCTTTTCATGTGCTGTTTCTTTCCCCCTCCTCTACCCTGGATTTGCTAATGGCCTTGCGATTACTTAGAGCAATCTCCCCCTTGGCACAGGTCTTGAGAATTTTCTCTGTTGGACAATTATCTTCCCTTTGCTCCTTGGCTCAGCCTTCTGGCTTGCACCATCACAGACAAAAGCAGGCTGACTCTGGGAAAAAACTAAGACCATTAAGTTGCTGTTCTATGTGTGGGCTTTTCTGAGAGCTGCTTTCCCCAGGAAGAATGAGGTAGAAGATGCCAGTGGTGCCTCAGCCAAAGTATTGGCTCATGGGAGGAGTTAAATGGTTTTGCTCTTTTCCTGTCCAGTTGTTAAGAGCCAGTGGGGTCACCTTGAGGTTTCACTTTGGGGGACAATCTCAGAAGATGCCTGTTTAATCCAAATGGATAAAGCAAAACCCTATTTCTTTCTTTCTTTTTCTTTTTTTTTTTTTTTTACCTAATTTCAGAACTTTTTATAAATCCATAGCAATGAAAATAACAGTAATTGCTTGAGGATTAGGAATCTAGGATAATGGAACAGAATGCGTGATTTTGGAATAGATCAATACATGTAACATCAATTCATATTTCACGGATGCAACAAGGCAATTTAATATGGAAAGGATATTGTTTCAATAAATCTGGCCAGCATGGTTCAATATCAGTATGTCTTAAATGACCATAGTCTTTTGTGTTGCACCCCATAGAAAAATGTAACTTGAAAACCTAGTTCTTAAAAAACATAGTAAAGAATTTCTGATGATTCAATTTCTAATATGCAGAATGAAATCTTAAGAAACAAATTCAGATTTAAAATACATGAGATTCTGCCACCTGTTTCCTCACCAGTAAAATGAGAAGAATATTATCCACATCATGGGCTGGTTAAGTGGTATGGATTAAGGGAGGTAACTTTCAAAGATCCTGAGATACGTGTGTGTGCGCGCGCGTGCGCTTGTGCGTACACGCGTCGTCGTACTTTCCCTGGGAACTAGAGGTTGTTAGAAGTCAAAGGTCATACATGGTAAATCATGGGCCCTAAATAAATGTTTACTAGGAAGATGAAAGACATCTGCACTAATAAAGTTCTGTACTTACGAAGTATGCTTCCTTAAAAAAGAAATACGACAAGAATGGGGATATTAGGTAGCCAGATTTGAAATAGGGCTATTTGAAAATACTCCACAAATTGAAGTACATGAAGATGAGTGTTGAAAACCAAATAAACAGGAAATCAACTTGTAGAAGTCGGTGTGTCATTTTCACTGTGAATCTATTTTGTTTTGACGGCTTAGTCAGTTGTGCAGGGAGAGGTGTCTTTACAGAGTGATTTGAATGACAGATGGGATGGTCAGCTGTTAACTGTGTCTTCTTTTTTTTCCTTCCAGCCACATCTTTTTTTTTTTATTATTTTATTTATTTATTTAAACTTTTTTTTATTGAGTTATAGTCATTCTACAATGTTGTGTCAAATTCCAGTGTAGAGCACAATTTTTCAGTTATACATGAACATACATACATTCATGGTCACATTCTCTTTCATTGTGAGCCATGACAAGATCCTGTATATATTTCCCTGTGCTACACAGTACAATCTTTTTTTTTTTAACATTTCTTACTTATTTTATGATCATTTTACAATGTTGTGTCAAATTCCAATGTAGAGCACAATTTTTCAATTATACATGAACATATATATATATTCATTGTCACATTGTTTTCTCTGTGAGCAACCGTAAGATCTTGTGTATATTTCCCTGTACTATACAGTATAATCTTGTTTATCTATTCTACATTCTGAAATCCCAGTCTGTCTGTTCCCACCCCCCGCCCCCTTGGCAACCACAAGTTTGTATTCTATGTCTATGAGTCTGTTTCTGTTTTGTATGTATGGTTTTTTTTTTTTTTTTTTTAAGATTCTGCATATGAGTGATCTCATATGGTATTTTTCTTTCTCTTTCTGGCTTACTTCACTTAGAATGACATTCTCCAGGAACATCCATGTTGCTGCAAATGGCATTACATTGTTGGTTTTTATGGCTGAATAGTATTGCATTGTATAAATATACCACATCTTCTTTATCCAGTCATCTGTCGATAGACATTTAGGCTGTTTCCATGTCTTGGCTACTGTAAAGAGTACTGCTGTGAACATTGGGGTGCAGGTGTCACTTTGAAGTAGGGTTCCGTATGACCCAGGAATCCCACTCCTGGGCATATACCCAGAAGGAACCCTACTGTGTCTTCAGAGGTGGACACCTTCAAGTTGGCTCAATGACTCAGAACACTTTATCTTTTTTTTTTCTCTCCTTTTGCAGGTCAAAGCTTTGTTTTTGCCAAATATGTAGAGACTGTGCATTTGAACCTTAATATATCACTGTAGTCCTGAGAAATGGTGACATGTCCCCCAGATGTCACAGTGCAGTTTATTGCATTACGATAGAATGAGCCTTGTACATTTTAAGTTAATTTTTTGCTACCAATTTTTAAAACATATAAGCAATGAAAAGCATGAAATAAGTAATCACCACAAGGTTTTTAGCCCCAAATGAGGAATTTATATTTGAGAAGAAAGAAGATGTAAACAAATTTGGGCAAATTTAGTCCAGCGATATTTTCATTTGAACATTTGAGCCCTTGAAAATCATTAATCTCTCTCTCTCTTTTTTTTTTTTAAAGAGCTATATAGTAATTTTTGAATCTCATTATTGTCACTTCACTAAGTATTTTCAAAATGATGAATAAAACATAAACCAATGGAATGAGAGATTGTTACCATGGATGATTCTAAATTGCAGATGGCTCATTACTGTTGTGAAGGCATTCTTTTTGTTTTGTGCTTGGATTTTGCTGGGTCAGCTACCCTTTTCCCTGTGCTTTAGGCTGAAGCTAATTTTTAAGCCATCTGAGATGATTTGGCTTTGGGTGAGCCAAATGAATAATCTTGGGTTGATGAGACTGTGGGAGACAAAGGAAGAAAGAATTCCGTAGTAAACTGAAGCTTTTATCTATTGATATGTAATAAAGCTAGGCCAAAGTCCATATTCTGTCATTGGTTGGGTTTTGAGAGTTAAAAATCTGGAAGGTGGTGGGGAGGTGATAGCTCAAGTGGTAGAGCACATGCTTAGCATGCACAAGGTCTTGGGTTCAACCCCCAGTACCTCCCCTAAAATTAAAGAAATAAATAAAACTAATTATCCCCCAAAAAAAGAAATAAAAAAAAAATCCAGAAGGAGCTCTCCACTCAAGTTTAAATGTAGAGCAAATACAGAGAAATAGTGTGCCTATGCATGTATTACCGTGAGCTGATCCTTTTTCATCTTAGAAAAAACATTTAAAATTAAGACTATTCAAAAAATGAGCAATGTGTAGTGCTCTTCAAAATAGACTTTGATTTTCAGCAATGGTTGCAGAATGCAGCGTTCAGGAGGAAAAGGCAGTTCAGCTCCATGGTGGTCTGGGACCCAGGTTCTGCGAAGTTTGCTCCAAGTCAGCTGATGCAGCCACGTGTCTGTCCAAGTCCAGCCAGGATTCCGTTTCTGCAGCGGAAGGGGAGATCTGCAGTCTTAGGGAACAATCTGCAGTCTGAATTAGCGTTCAGAGGATTCTTGCTGATGGGAATGTTACCCCAAAAGGGGAAGGGAAAAGACCCTAATTCTTGTCTTATCTGAAAGATAAGAATTCAGATGGGAGATGGAAGTGTTGTGTACAAAAGATTTTAAAGGTTTTATTAGCAAAGGGAAAATACACCTCTAAGAACAGAAAGCAGGCTGATGTAAGGCAGATAGGAATGGTCTTTGGCCCCTCCTCTTAGACCGTGGCTTAGAGTTGGTCTCTTGATTGATGGATGGCTTTTGCCCCTGGAGTGCTCAGTCATGCTCCTCCCCTTTGCACATGTCCTTACCCATGATGCACACAGGAAAAACCCACGGGGGCGGGGCCTAAACCGCATGCTGATTATATTACAATGAGCACTGGGTCGTGTCTGGTTAGGTCCTTGTAGCTACTGCGCAGTTGCCGCTGTTAGCTTCTAACCGATTTCTTGCTGGCGCTCATTTAGAGGAAGTAAAGCCCCTTTATGCTGAAGGCGGACATACAGCCATCTTCTGGACCACCCTCCCTGTCCTCCACCTTATCTGCCTGGTGCCCTCGCTTATCTGACTACCTAACAGGAAGAGTGCATGTAATGACTCATCACAGATAAACTTGCTTTGCTGAGCATTTACAATGTCATTACAGCTTGTGTCTCTGGCTCAGCTGTAAGTCCTTCGAGGTGAAAGCATTGTCCTTATGTTTCATTTGTCTTGTTGCAGTAGCCAGCATCACGCTGGCATTAAAAACAGTAAATGTACCACAAATATTTATTCATTTACTAGGGCCAGATGTTAAAATGAAACATGAATTCTTTCTTCCTTTATTTTGAATCACAGACCCAGACCTGAGATCTTCTTTTTTAAAAAAAAAATTTTGAATTCATCTTCCAATTTAATGAGAGCAGTGATATGTTTGATAGTCTTTCATGGAAGATGCTTGAGTTGTCTGAGTCAGATATTCAGATTAGGGTGTCGGCAGACAGAACAGCATGATGAAAAGGACTGAAATGTGCCAAAGTATGCAGGAGGCAAAGGAGGCAGAAATCATCACTGAATCCATTGACTTTCGTCTCACTGGCACACAGTCTGTAAGAAGGGGAGGAAAGGGTGTGCTTTAACCCCTGTATGCGGTTCTAAAGACTTCAGGAGAATATGTTTGAATTCTGAGCAATTTAGGTGCGGTGAAATAGAATGAAAACCTAAATCTATCTTTCAGCCCCTGAATACTTATGGAAATTAACTATAAACCTTTAATTATTGTAGATTTCAATGATTTTTTTTAAAGGGAGAGTGGGATTAAAAAAATCAGTAACTTTTTGCGCTTTGCTAGGTCTGCTTTTCAGAAAAAAAGACAACTCTGAGATTTACATAACTTTTTCCATCCCTTGTGTGTAAGTTGGTAATCTGCATTGTACTTTCTTAATATTGTTGATTTCGTACTGTAACTCAGATATAAAGGAAGCAGACGTCAAGGGGAGGGATTTAATCACATAATAATCAGGGCTAGAATTTTAAATAGGACATCATTAGCATGTTAATGAATTTTCTCACTTTACGCCAGCTGCCCGGGTAGAAAAGACACTACAGCTGTAGCTCAGAAATCCGGTGAGGTCTGTGGCCCGGTGAGCTGTCAGGAACCTGAGTAGAGGATTTGTGAAATATGTAAAAGGATTCTCAGTGTGAGTGTCAAATGGCGTTTTTTTCTGGGAGTGATGGTCAGCTGTCTCCAGCTTAAACTCATTTGCCTTTCAGCGAGTGAGGACAAAGTGGAAGGCAGATAAGGGGCACTTTTTAAGGGCAATTAAGTTGAAGTGGAGTCAACTTTTCTGTTATGGTTTGGAACTAATACTTACCTCTTGCTTTAGATTAGAAAGGCCATGTGTCCACACCGACACAATCCTGCCCTTATTTTTGGACTATCACCTAATTTTTGAGATTGAAAT
Source organism: Camelus dromedarius (assembly GCF_036321535.1). Taxonomy (NCBI): domain Eukaryota; kingdom Metazoa; phylum Chordata; class Mammalia; order Artiodactyla; family Camelidae; genus Camelus; species Camelus dromedarius. Next base: position 7,005,747 of record NC_087443.1, read on the forward strand.
AGCTAATAAAAGGGAGTATGATGCCCTTTAGTGAGCTATCAGTTTTTTAATTAATTAATTAATAATTGAAGTCTAATCGGTTTAGTGTTGTGTTAGTTTCTGGTGTACAGCATAGTGATTCAGTTATACACATATATATTCCTTTTCATATTCTTTTTCATTATAGGCTATTATAAGGTGTTGAATATAGTTCCCTGTGCTGTACAGTAGGAACTTGCTGTTTATGTATTTTATATATAGTAGTTAGTATCTGCAGGTCTCCCAGTTTATCCCTTCCTGCCCACTACCCCCATTTGCTGGTAGCCATAAGTTTGTTTTCTATGTCTGTAAGTCTGTCTCTGTTTTGTAAGTAAGTTCATTTGTGCCCTTTTTTTTTGTTTTAGATTTCACATATAAGTGATATCATACAGTATCTTGTTTTTCTCTTTCTACTTACTTCACTTAGTATGATGATCTCCAAGTCCATCCATGTTGCTGCAAATGACATTATTTCATTTCTTTTTTATGGCTGAGTAGTATTCCGATATATATATATATATAGAGAGAGAGAGAGAGAGAGAGTGAGAGAGACACACACACACACATATATACCACATCTTTATCTAGCCATCTGTTGATGGACATTTAGGCTGTTTCCATGTCTTGGCTATTGTAAGTAGTGCTGCTGTGAACACTGGGGTACATGTGTCTTTTTGAATTAAGATTTCCTCAGATATACCCCTGAGCTACTAGTTTTTTTTAACTCCAAAGTCCATGGGTGAAACTTCTTGTGTAAGTCACTTTAAGAAGAAGCCACAGTTTAAAGATTGTGTGCTTTGCAGGTTCTGCAAATATAGGCAATCATTCCTTTTCCACATTTATCCAATATATTTAGATAAAATTTACAAGAAAAATTAGAACAGAAGAATAAAATCTATGTGTCTTTTTTGGGGAGTGGGGGAAGAAAAAATACATATATACATAGCAGAAAGATAAACAACAAAATTAACAAATAAAAATTAAGTTTAAAAGTTAAGACTGAAGAAAATTGCTAATGAGTTGTAATTATTTGGGTTGAGAATATGATGTAATTAACAGCTTCCTAGAAGCCAGAACCAAAAAACAAACTAAACCAAACCAAACCAAACCAAACCAAACAAACAGGTGAAGCATTATCCGTCCTTCTCAAAAGTAGCTTAAAGCAAGAAGTTTTCAGGAACACGGAGTGGTGTTAAATTCTTAAAGATGGTTTTTTGTTTTGAGTGCATAATGGAATGTCCTCATGAACAGATTTATAACCAATGCAAAGGCACATATGGCTTTACGGACCACCTCTGGGGGACAAAATAGGAAATGAAAGCAGGAGTTCATGGACATAGACTGTGAAATACACAAATATCAGATCTCTGGGGATGTCCATTTTTTCCACAAAAGATCCAACTTCCCAGCCAATGGTTAAAGGAGTCATTCAAAGTTCTCTCAAATTTTAAGAAACATTCCATTAAAATATAATGCCATTGGTGTGAATTGTAAGGGCTCAGGCTAATTGAGTTTAAATATGAAATCTGGTAATCTGACATCATTTGAAGATGGACTTAGAACCTACAGAAGTGGTTAGAGGTCATGTTCTGTAGACACACCAAATGTCTCTTCTCTTTGCTGAGCTTTGCCTGAGATCCGCTTGGTAGACAGTGTGGCTCTCTTTGGGCCAGAATGATGGTGGCATTCTCCATCACTGAGACCAGAGCTGTATGTTTGGGAACCAGATGAGTGTTGCAGTTTCTGTATGTGGAGGAACTTAGATTGTTACATGGCAAATATCTTATTTGTGTCTGCCTTTCTAAACTGGAAATCTCTGCTTAAGTTAATATATATATGAATAACACAATTTATATACATTTGAATACGATTGATCTGTATATATAGATGAGTTCATTAGTGTCCTCTTTTCTTTTTTTTTTTAGATTCCACATATGAGTGATATCGTATGACATTTTTCTTTCTCTTTCTGGCTTACTTCGCTTAGAATGACGATCTCTAGGTCCATCCATGTTGCTGCAAATGACATTCTTTCATTCCTTTTTATGGCCGAGTAGTATTCCACTGCATAAATATACCACAACTTCTTTATCCAGTCATCTGTTGATGGACATTTAGGTTGCTTCTATGACTTGGCTTTTGTATATGGTGCTGCTATGAACATTGGAGTGCATGTTGTCTTTTTGAATTAGACTTCTCTGCAGATATATGCCCAGGAGTGGGATTGCTGGATCATAGGGTAAGTCTGTTTTTAGTTTTTTGAGGAATCTCCGTACTGTTCTCCATAGTGGCTGCACCAAATTACATTCCCACCAGCAGTGTAGGAGGGTTCCCTTTAAATAATACAAACTTTTGGAGGAAAACCTCTTTTTAAAAATTTCAAAATCTTTTTTTCTCAGGTTTGTCTGCAGGCTGAGGTTTCACACCTCTGGTCACTCACCTTTGTTTCATCCTATTTATTACACCGTCAGGATCCCAGTTAAATATGCATGTGTATTTTTACTGTCTCTGCATGGTTCTCTTCTTTCCAGCTGTCTTCCTCCAGCACTATGAGTGCGGCTGTTTCTCTTCAGCCACTTTTGCCTGTGACTGTGTAAGCTTGAAATCTGCAGTGAACTTTCTTCCTCTGTTAATAAATACGTCCTTTGGGAGGCACCTCCGCTACCATGCACAAAGCCGGTATCGGTCTGCGGGGAGGCTCAGCTTAGTTTCAGTTCTGTTGGTTGCCATTGTCTGTGTCGCACCTGGCATAGATAGAATCACGGTGTGAGGTCTGATGAGTGAATTCTCTCTGCTTCCCAGTTGTTTTACGTGTGACACAGGAGAACCAGATCTCTACATTTCATTTCCATCCATCCATCCATCCATCCATCATTTTAATAAGCATTTACTGAGCCCTTACAATAGGCCAGGCACCACGCTTGCCTTTGTGGTCCAGAATGACCAGACAGTCCCTGTGGCTAATAAACTCACCACTTATTCTAGTCCCTTCTGGTCTTTAATTTCCATGATTATTTCCAACTGTGTTCCTTTTTTCCTTGCTCTCCACTGTTCCTGATTTCCTTCTCCTGTTTTTATTCATGCAATTTTTTTTTTTTTTAGAAATCCTTACTATTGTTACTTCCCTTTCCACCTGTCTCTACCTTTGCTTTTTAAAATTGAAGTATAGTTGATTTACACTCTCCATTTGCCTCCATACTCCCTTTGCAATACCTCAGTCACGTAGCTTTTAGGTGGGAAAGCAGAGACGATTTCAACGGTATTTCATACCCAGTTACAATGGGCAGCTTTTTGATCTGCTGATTTGTTTGGAGCAGGAACTTGATTCTATATACTAGGGTGGGTACATGCGACTCTTAAGTATCTGACAGATGTCCTGCTTTGTGCAATCATTCTTGGCAACCAGTGCCTAGATCGTCTCTTTCAACATTTCATTTGGACTCTGGGCTCTCGATGACCTTGGTGTGTGCACACACGCATGCACACTCATATACTCCCTCCTGAAGATTAAGCTAAGAATGATGGTAAGTGGGACGCCGTGATTTCTACAAGGGAGCCCATCGGCCTCGGTTAGCTGCGGGAACTATTTGTTGCAGGGGCCTGAAACCTGTATTGCAGAACGTTTCATATCCCTCGTCACTGACTTCTGTGCAACTCTTCCTCCCACACCCGTTTTTAAACATCCCTGGGTGGCGGTGGTACCACCCTCAGTTATCTGAACAACTTAGCATTATGTTATGATCTGAAAATAGATCGTTATTGTTATGATTATTAGAACTTAATTAGAATTTGTAGAACTTAGTTCTCTTATTCATATATCTTTTAGCTAAATCCTTATAGGTTTAAAAATGAGTTCTTTTAGGATTTTGCTTTTTACTGTATTTATCCAGCTTATATTTATTAGATCCTTTGTCATGTGCACACGTTAGCTATAGCTGTTATGGATTTAATATGTTGTTTTTTCATTGAAGTATAGTTGATTTACAATGTTGTGTTTGTTTCTGGTGTACAGCAGAGTGATTCATACATACATGTATGTATGTATTCTTCATATTCTTTTTCATTATAACATATTATATATAACATATATGTGTAATATATAACATTATGTTATATATAACATCATAACAAGCTATTGAATATAGTTCCCTGTGCTATACAGCAGGACCTTGTTGTTTATCTGTTTTATATATAGTAGTGTGTATCTCCTAATCCCAAACTACTGATTTCTCCTTCCCCTCCCCTTTCCCCTTTGGTAACCGTAAGTTTGTTTTCTATGTCTGTGAGTCTCTTTCTGTTTTGTAAATAAGTTCATTTGTATTATTTTTTTCAGATCCCACATGTAAGTGATATCATATGATATTCGTCTCTGTCTGACTTATTTCACTTTATATGATCATCCCTAGGTCCATCCATGTTGCTGCAAATGGCATTATTTCATCCTTTTTTATGGCTGAGTAATAATATATTCTTTGAAAGGAAGGAATGGTCCCGTCTGTTTTTCTTATTGCTAATAATTTTTTAACATTTTTTATTGAGTTATAATCAGTTTGCAATGTTGTGTCTAATTCCATTGTAGAGCACAGTTTTTCAGTTATACATGAACATACATATATTCACATCTTTATTCACTGTGAGCTACCGCAAGATCTTGTATGTATTTCCCTGTGCTGTACAGTGTAATCTTGTTGATCTATTCTGCATATGCCTGTCAGTATCTACAGATTTCGAACTCCCAGTCTGTCCCTTCCCTCCCCCCTCCCCCTTGGCAACCACAAGTTTGTATTCTATGCCTGTGAGTCTGTTTCTGTTTTGTATTTATGTTCTTTTTTTTTTTTTTTTTTTTTTAGATTCCACATATGCGTGATCTCATATGGTATTTTTCTTTCTCTTTCTGGCTTACTTCACTTAGAATGACATTCTCCAGGGACATCCATGTTGCTGCAAATGGCATTATGTTGTCGGTTTTTATGGCTGAGTAGTATTCCATTGTATAAATATACCACCTCTTCTTTATCCAGTCACCTGTTGATGGACATTTAGGCTGCTTCCGTTTTATTTGTCTTTTGACATCATACTCTCCAGTCTTTATAACAGGTTAACAACTGACTGCCTGCTTTGCTTTTAGATTTCATTATAACCGAAACATTTTTTCCCTTCCCGTTTGCCAAATGACGTTAAACTTTTGGCTCTTTCAGCCTATTTTGAACATCTCTCTTTTTCGTACGTGTTACTGTGACCGCTTCACACTGCGTATTTCCAATATCATATTACCCTTCCCATGAAAGAATCTAATGCACACATAGTATGATTTCAGGGTATAATTAATGAAAGGAAGCCTGGCCTTGCTGAGACAAGGTGACTGGAGTCTTGAGCCTCTTTTTAACTTTGCATCTGATCCAGCATTTGACTTCGGTCTGCATGTCCCAACTGTATCGGCAAGGCAGATAAATTAGAATTTGGTAGATGTCTGTTTGCCCTTCACTCAACTCTGTATTTTTGTTCAGACATCGAGGGACAGTATGGGCTGAAACTAAGCTCTAGGTCT